>NC_136521.1:34934894-35019894 GCF_053919585.1 Euprymna scolopes
ATTTAAATGTTCATTACGTCAGACAGACAGTGATCAAATCGTTATACGATGATCTACGCATAAGAGCTAAATTGACCGACTTTTTAATTCAACAGAAAGTGCTCAACGATAAGAAACGTATTTCTTAAAGGGGCTGTCATAATATTTTCAACCTAGAATAAATAATATATATATATATATATATATTATTTATTCTAGGTTGAAAATATTCAAAAGATTAGAATCATTGAATTTCCACAAGGGTTGTTGATAGTGCTTAATCAAAGAGAGCAAATTTATAATTTTTATTTTCTTGACGTAAATATAGTCATATCTTGCTATGATGGTAAGATGGTTTAAAGATCTCTACCATTAGACATGGCAAAATATTTCCTCCTCTAAAATTAAGGTTCTGGATATGACCTTAAACTATATCCGATGGTGAGGCCCCAGCTTGTGGGCTTTGAGGAGTGTGGAGCCACCCTTTAATTGCCATTGCTCCTGGAGTGGTAGTACCTGTTAGGGTTCCAACTATGGGTTGAATAGAAACCAACTTGAAAAAAAAAAACCCCAAAACAACCAACCAACCAACCAACCAACCAAATCTAAAATTAAAAGTTTTTCAACTTTAAAAATTTTTTTCTTACTTAATGAGATCAATAATGATCAAAACAATGTGCACATCATAGCAAGATATGACTATATGTAAAAAAAATAGAAATCATGCATATTAGTGTTAGGAGGGTTAATTGAGAATTGAAAGAAAATGAACTTGTTGAGCTCTTGGAAAAATTTGTGTTTATATCCGATACCAAAAACGATTCTTTTAATTGTTTTACTTGTTTATTTTGTATAAAACCTAATTTTCCATAGCTTATATTAACGATGAAATGATCAATGTTTATTGATATTAAACTATTCGTGAAAGAAGGAAAAAAAAAATTATTGATCACTCTGACAAGTGCATTTTTATGTTTGCAGAAATATTACATTTTTTTTTTTTTTTTTTTTTTTTGCAGTAATCTGATTTCCTCTTCAAAAAAAAAACCCAAACTATATTCAGAAATTTAAAAAGAATCAGAATTGATAATTGTATCTGAATCGTCTTGTCACTTATATATGGCAAACCACAAACAAGTGTTTTAGGGCCTGATAAGTAAGCAATTGTAGTTTCCTCTTGCTATCCAGGAGACATACTCTTAGCTTCTGGAGTCTGTGAACTAGTCACTAAAGTTTGAATCAAAATTATGTCTATTACACACCTCATGTACAAAACTTGTAACTAGCTGACCGAAATATGCTCATAAACGTGTAGCGACATATAAATGCTGATGTAAAACAGATAAAGATATATATATATATATATCTGTTTAATCTTTACTTTTACCAATTCAATATTGTAAAAGCAAACAAAATGATGAATTATAGCAAAAAATGCAACAAATATTTTTTACCAAATGCATCGAAATTAAATTTTTTTTTTTTTATTATTAACCTCTTTTCCCTCCTTTTTCTTCTCTTTGCTCCCTTTTCTAATATGGGAAGAAAATCTTACGTGAAAACAGCGTTATGGTACTTCAGTTTATTATATTCCTCCTTCAGGCGCACAAAAGCCAAGAGAGAAAAAGATGTTTTCATATCGGAGATTGCATTACAAATAAATAAAAGATAATGTATAAACACGTTAGTGATTGCTTTCTGATGACCTTCAATATTGTCATCTATATAACTTATCGTTCGCACTTTTAACAAAATGCTTGTCAATAGTATAAACACACTGAGAGTTGTAAAATACGCTTGAATATGATATTTTAATTTGCCCAGATTTCGTATTATTATAAAGTTGTGATTTTCAAAAGTAAAAAAATATTTGGGCGCCATCAGCTAGAATCAAAATCAAAACTGTAGCATTCAAAGCTGGTGACGTTACCACTGTACCGGCATGACACATGTATGAACTGATTAAAAATAAATTAAGATGAATGTATGAAATGTATAACTATTTTTTTTTTTTTTTTTTTCAATTTTAATCCCTTTTTGGTCCTTTAAAATCTGTTTTAATTGGCCGCATAAAAGAACAGTCCATAAAAAATCCAATCAATTGAGACCTACCCTAACCCTAGCACTGTTCTGCGACTTTTAGTTTTGGAAGAGATAGAGTTTGAAAATATGGATACAGACATAGTGAGTTTTATAAATTAAATTAGTGATAGAATGAGGAGATAGAGCTCGGGTTGGTATGGTCAGTCGGTGTGGCGATGGTAGAACCATCACTCTACATTTCTCTCTCTTTCTCTGACTTGTGCTTTTGTTTATGTTTTATATTGAAACTAGCGGGGGTACCCGGCGATGCCCGGGTGTTTGGAGGTGTGTGTGGTTTTGGGTAAATCAAACTAAACTAAAATAAAAAAAAAAGTTTTGGTAGGTGAGTATGACGATTGAACCCGAACGCTTGAGGCAAAGTTGGAAATTAAAGTGTGAAAAATAACTGCGACGTTAACAATTGGGCCACCGCAACATACAATGGAGACATGTTTGAATTTATTTAACTATTAAAAACAGGTGTCCGCAATAAAAGTTAACTCTGCTGCTTCGATTTGACCTAATTAAGAAGGTCAAATAGAAGTCACCCAGTTAACTTTTGCTGTGAGGCAGCGTTTGGGTTTGTTTACCCAAATTTGACTTTTTTTTTTTCCCCCCCAACAGATGTTGGGGAGGGGGAAACCAGCTCCCAATTGTCCAGATTGAATATAGCAATTGTCTGATATACAAGATTGATCAAAGCTAATTGCTTCTGGACGTTTCCCGGCGCAATGCTGAGAACTGTGTTAGCTTTGAATTAGTTTCGCTTTTTATACGAAAAAGCCCAATCAACACGCGAGAAGCCAAAATAGTAATAATTTTGTAAAAATCGACGTAAATAAATCTAGACGCGACACGCTTTCCCAAATCCTAGATATTATTATCTAGGACCTATATAAACAGTTGTAAGCGATAGTAACGAACCTGGGATCGTGTGCGAGAAAAGCCTTTGCGAGACATGCACGGAATGGTCACACACATTTTGCCTTTTCTATATATAGATTCCATACATTGGAATTTGACTTGTTCACTTATTGACATTCGATTTTCAGTTTCGATTGTTTTGCACGTTTAGTAATTCCAATCCAGTTAAAATATTTTCTTATTATTTCATGATCTCGATTCTTTCATCGGAATGTAGAGATGATGTCATAGCTCAGCAATCCGATTGACATTTGGTTTTGCCCAAATCCGTAATTGTGTGTATGCAAAATACCGGATCTTTTTTCAACGTTGTCCGTCACCTACACAACAGACCTACTAGACAGGCTTAAACGTTCGTGAGAAAATTTTTGAAAGTCGAAGGCAATTAGGCTTTAGTGTATTAGCGTATGATACAATTGAAATGAAGTCGGGGGATGCTAATTTATAGATGGAGAAAAGGGAAGGTAGTCTCATCTTGATTATCTGTTTCTTGTCTCTACGTGACTTACGCGCATTATCTTAATATTTACGTTCGTATCAATTATTTATTGAAATAAAATAAAAATGTAAAAACATAATATTTAAACAATTAATAAAAATTTTTTATGTAAAATTGAGGTGTGGTAACATGTTCACTGTTATATAAATTTCTTTTCAAAGAATAAGTACATGGTTTCACCCTCCCTGCATTATTCACATTATCAGCACTCTCCTCTTTTTTTTTTTTTTTTTCTATCAGCATGCTTGATGATTTGCTATTTCTGACTCTTAGTTTCTCTTCTTTATTTATATGAAGTTGGGTATTTGTATATATTTATATATTTTGGATTTACACCTAAACTAATTGATTTACCATTATGAATTTTGAAACACAGCTGCTAGGCATAAGGGGATTTAGTGTAGGCTATATTTAATTTAACTTTATGCAAAGGTGACAACAGGGGGATAAAAGTACTTTGTGAAAATTTATATATCTCTGAATTAGTGGAATTTTAGCAGTAAATATTAGACATCGATAAATATATCCCCAAATTATAGTTTCTTTTGAGTATTTTGAATGTTTTAGCAAACGTGTATTAAGATTTGTTAATGAAAGGTATTGTATAAACTTGTTCTCTGTTGAATTGTATTATATGCAGTAGTTATGCATGATAGTGTGTTTTGTTCTGCTTTTGTGTTAAATATGTGATTAGCATTTTATGTATCACCATGTTTTAACACTCCTTTTTTATTTGTAAATTTTCTTATTTTGTTCTAGCTGGGGATGGGGCATCCTACTGGATGACAGACATTCACCCGCTATCTCATACATTCAAACGAAGAAACCTTTTTAAGACTAAAACCATCTCTTTAAGTGCATTTGCTTGAATCTCTCATACACTTGGTTCACTGAGTATGTTTGCTAGGTAGTTTTTGAAATTCTTTTTCATGAGTCCAGTTGCTTCTATAATTACTGGAATGATGAAGATCTTCCTAAGATTCCAGTTTCTTTACATGTCATATATAAGACGTTGGTATTTCATCCCCCCCCCCACTCAGCTCTGTTTGATGCGGCATTATTGGGGACACTAACTTCTAAGGTTGCATTTTTTTCTCCTTATGTTCATGTATATGCTTTTTTTTTTCTGCTTTTTTTTTTTTTTTTTTTTTTGTAGTGTTATCTCTGATAGGAAACGTCTTTTTTTCACTTGATTTTTGCATATCTGAAAACGGTTATTTATCTACCAAAACATCACATCAACCGAATAATAAAATCATTATCATATCAAAAGATTGGCACATTCAGAATTGAACCTATATTAAAAAAAAAAAAAAAAAAAAAAAAAAAAACTTTGATGTACATACCTGTCATGGAACAAATATCATATTCCAAAAATGAATCAAATTATTAAATAGAGAAGTAATCCACCACCTCTGCAAAAAATAACCTACTTAGCAACATGACTTCCATTCTGCTAAATCTACAGCTGATGTACTAACTGTAATATTAAACAGAATTAATGAATCTCTCGATGGGGGCTTTGTTTCTAGAGCAATAGCTCTTGACATATCAAAGGCTTTTGATAGGGTATAGCATAAAAGTTTGCTTCACAAGATCTCCAGCTACAGAATTGCTTCAAATGTCCTCTCAGTTATTAAATCATTTCTTGGATAGGTTTATAAGAGTAGTGACTGATAGGTAGAAATCAGAAGCTCACAGTATCAGTGTGAGCATCCCTCAGAGTTCCATCCTAATCTTCATCAATGATCTCGTAAATAATATTCTTATATCGCTTATAGACATTCAGACAGATAACACTACCATCTATTGATTAATTAGTTTTTGTTTTTTTGTTTTTTTTTTAACTAAGAAAATGAAATTTTATGAGGAAGTGAGGACAGTGTCACCCAGCCATCTTTAATAAATATCATTAGTTACACCCCTTAATAAACTTTCCAGAGATCCAAATCAGCCTTGTAGTGGCTATGATTTACTATAACTTGCTAAAAATGGTAAAAAAAAACAAAAAAAAAAACTACTCAATCAATTTACGTAATTTTTGGAATATGATCTTTTTAATCCATAACATTATAAAAATATTTCTGTATATTTGTTTTTTAATGTAGGTTAAATTCTGGACTTCCACAAAAGAATTTGGTGCTTGTGCATTATAATCAGATATTTTTTTTAATTGTATTTTAAGTAAAAACATTATTACATGTCAAAATTGTTAAAATTTAAGAAATTACAAATTATTGAGTAGATCTGCCAGAATGATTTAAAAAAAAATAAAATAAAAATTATAGATCTGACTTTTTTTAATTTTAAATAGTAAAAGTTAAGTGAACACAAGGGAGATAAGTCAGTTTGTCATATAGAATTGGTGGTAATGGACTAACCAGACAAAACTGCAGTATTGAATGAATTTATTTTTATTCGTTATTTTTTTCTACTGAATTTGTTTACTTTTTGGAATTTTTACTAATTTCGACATGACATTTAAATGAATATTGTTTTTTATTTTAAATACATTTTAAAACAAGGAACTTTAGATATCCACTTATTAATGCACAAACACCAAGACTTTCTAATCATTTTTATGCAACACTGTCAGATATTTTCCCATATTTCCTATATAGAGTGTTTGGAAAATCAGTGGTATAAGTTTGGAATTATTTAACTGGAAAGAGTGGACAAAATATTGCTTCGATCAGATTTCACTGTTAGTTTTTGTCATTATAAATTTTGGAACACAGTTGCTAGCTGTAAGAATGAATAATGCGAGCTATATTTTATTTTAGTTTCAGGCAAAGAAGGCAGGGATGAAAGTTTAACCATAGATATAAAGATATCAATAATATAAATATAATAAATATTCCCCATATTTCTGTTTCTTTGGAGTATTTTAAAGGGTTGAAGTTGAGAGATTAACCTCTCATTTGAAAATTCAAATATTTAAAATTTGCATTAAATTTGATCCATAGTCATTAGACGTCAATCAAACAAGGTTCTAGTGTTGGGGCGATTAATCAGAAAAATCTTAACGTTTTGGGGTAATAAAAATTGGAAAAATTTGTGTATACTTAACGATGCAAAACCGATTCCTTTAATTATCTTTCATTTGATTTTGTTTAAAACCAAATCTTCCACGAAGACAACAAATATTCATTGCTTTTAAACTACTGGTACAACTAACATCTATAGATCACTCCTCTACAACTGTGTATTTATTTTTTAGAAAATATATGCACATTTAACATGTGTTTTTTTTTTTACTGTAATGGGGGGGGGGTAACAATTCTAAAGTTAAATATTTAGAGATTTATAAAGAATCAGAACCGGGAATTTAGTACAGAATCAGTAATTGTATTGGAATCTTGGAAAACTATTGGAATCATCTGATGACTACAAGATTCCCTAAATTTCTTAAGCTTAACCTTTTAAATTTTAAACATTTTCTAAAATTAATATCATGTAATAGATTGTGATGAAAATTGGAATAAGCATTCTAGACATAATATTTAATAACATATGTTGATTTTAATCTTTGCAAGGGGACAGAAAAATGGCACAAAAACTGTTCTATTTGGGGAATTAATTTTACCTGTTCTAGGATGAGTAATCTGTTTATATCATGACAAAAGTAACTTTAAACTTCGTTCCAGAAATGCTAGGTTTCCAAGTTGTAGTGATAAACATTTTTTTTTTTTTTTTTGTAAATATGTGTGTTTGATATTGCACTGTTATTTTTGCATATGGGATAGATTAATGCTATTTCTGTGACAGGATCACAGGTCAAATAAGTCTAGGCCTGGTGTTGCCCCATACACCAGCACAACCATGAGAAAATAATACCAAACAAAAATAAGTCATCGGTTTTGGAAAAAAAAAATTTGCAGGGACTCCTCTGATAGCCAACATGGGGGACCTAATTAACATCATGCAAATGTTGGCCCTTCTCATTTCAGGTAATGGAATACAAGAGACCAAATACAGGTAAATAATTATGATAGACATAAAGGAAGAAATGAGCGACAAAAGAAATTAGGCTCGTAAATGAGTGCTATTACAGAATTTCCTTTAATAATTACAAGAAACCTCCTCAACCTCTGATTGCCATGACTAATGATACCCCACCTGAAAGTACTTCTCTTAAGCTCCTAGAGTTAACATTCACAGACAACATGAATTGGAACAAATACATTGAGGTCATTGCCAAGGCTGCTGCAAAGAAGGTGGGCTCTCTCAATCATGATAAAAGGCTACTTACACATGAGAGTATCCTGTATCTCTACAAGGCCACGGTTCGCCCATGCATGGATTATTGTTGCCACATCTAGGATGGTGCGTCTGCTGCTAGTCTCTTAGAGTTAAAAAAAAAGAGTCACTAACCTAATAGGTTCTGAACTACTAACTAAACTACAACGTCTGTCCCATCGCTGAAACATCACATTCCTGTGCTTGTTTTATAAGTACTTCAATGGAATGTGCTCTGACGAACTCAAAGCACTAGTTACCGCTCAACGAAAATCCCCCTGACAAGCCGCAAAGTCCCACTCCTACACCATAGAGATCTGTAGATGCTGTAAGACCTTCTACCCAAATACTTTTTTCCCTCAGACTGCTGCCTTTTGGAAGTCCCTCTCAGGCCCTTGCTTCCCTGACTGTACTGATATGCAGAAATTCGAGTGTAATGTGAACAGACATCTTACTGCTGAACTCTCTAAATAGTATATCTGCAAATCTGGCCCAAATAGTAGCCCCTTACGACTAAGTGGCTCTTTGCCTTGTTTGGGGCGAAATAAAAATTAAGTTTAAAAAAAAAAAGAAGCTCACACATATAAAATTATACCATCGATTTTCCAAACTATGTTAAAAAACTGGCTTTGAACTTGAGACTTTGGTTGCCTAATGAGATCTTAGATTGAAACAATAGATTTATTGTCGCAATCAATGGTAATTTTGTTTACCTAAACTGAATAAAATATTTTGCTTTTTTTATTGAGCACTATGAACATATATCTTGTTAAAAAATATCCAAAAGTAAAACCCATTGAACTTAACGAGGTTGTTCATAGTGCACAGTAAAAAAAAAAAAAAAAAAAGCAAGATATATATATTTTTTTTTCAGTTTAGGTAAACAAAATTACCATTAATTAATCTATCATTTCAATCTAAAAAGATCTCATCAGGCAACTGAAGCCTCAAGTCTTTATCAGTCCAGTCTTTTAATCTTCTGTTGCCTGATGAGCTCTTTTTAGATTGAAATGATAGATTTATTGTTGCAATTGATGGTAATTTTTTTTACCTAAACTGAATAAAATGTGATATATATATATATATATATATATATATATATATATAATAAAAAACAATTGTTTTATATAGTTTTGATCGATTCTTATGAAAATCAAATTCCAGAGTAAAATGAAGTTCAGTATTTAAACATTAATTATTTAATTTTTTTTTTTTTTTTTTTTACTACTTGAATGTGTTCAAATATATATTTTAAACTCTTTTAGAAACATGTGTTAGCTTTTCTTTGCTTCAAAACTGACAATAAATCACAGTATGAAATAACTGAGTGTGTGTGTATATATATATATATATGTGTGTGTGTGTGTCTGTGTGTTCCACGCTGCTTTTTTTTTTTTCTTTGTTCACGTATTTGCATGAGTAATACCCTTAAAATAAGTGATTACTTGCTCTCACTAGGCTGGAGAAACATTAAAAAATCGCAAAGAGAAAAATGAGACTTGTACAGGATTTGAATTTGTGTCCACAAAGACCGACAACCCATTATTGTCGGTGTTACCTTGATCACTTGGCTAACAAGCTCTATGGTTAAATAAAACCTAAATCTGTACAGATAACTTATTTTCCTCACTCTGAAAGCGATCTATTTTTTGTTTCTTTACCAACTAGATGGCTTTATAAATTTTGATTTTTGCCAACTCATTATCGTTTCAGGTCTGCTCCAACTGAGTAAAGCATGGTCGTTTTCAAATCCAATGTTAACAAATTGTTGTTGCTTATTTAAATAATCAAATTCTGAGCATTTAATATATTTTCAACCCTCTCAAAGATGTTAATCACCAAAAGACAATCTTTAATCCTTATCCTCGAATGGTTTTCAAGCCTTGATGAACAGTGATCATAAGTATATAAAAAAACATCTAAAAGGAAAATCAGCTAAGGGGAATAACTCTAATAATTTTAGTAAGAATGAGGGTACTTGTACAGTTTAATCAAGACATTAAAAAATGAAAATATCGAAAAAAAAGTTTTAATTATGAAACAAAGTTTTAATTATGGAACAAAGTTCTCCAAAAAAAAAAAAATTTCACTTAATTTCATCAAGTAGGGTTTTTTTTTTTTTTTTTACAGTGAAAAAACAATTTGTTATGATACTGAGCAAAAGGTTTGATTTTTAGGAAGAAAAGCTAGTATTAAAGATGGGAGGGAGTGTCGACGCTTTACATAGAGTTATCTCCTGTGCAGTGTTCAGCAAATTCCATAATGGCTAACTTCAACGCGCTCTCATAAAAACATGTTTTTTCGCTGTAAAAAAAAAAAAAACTACTCTATCAAATTGAGTGAAATTTTTTTTTTCAGAGATCTTCAACCCAAAACGGATATGTACAATATAACATTTTTCGATATTTTCATTTTTGAATGTCTTGATTAAACTGTACAAGTACCAGAGTGAGCATTCCTTATTTGCTTTTTCAACAAAAAGGAGAAATGGATTTGTCAACTTGCTAAAGTTCTACGCTTAAAATACTTGAAACAAAACCATTAAACATTTCATTGTTGTAAACAGAAAAAATTGCTTTTACGTTTATTCATATTAAACATTTTGGGTTTGTATTACTGTACACATAGATTCGAAAAAGTTGTCAAAAAACAAATATATAACAAATAAATGTTATCAAAAGCAAGATGAGTTACTTTTCTACCAAACTGGATATATTTTTCGTGTTTTTATTCAATGTGACATGTTTATTCAGCTTGAAAAACATGCAGTGTTTACCAATGTACTGGAAAAGAAAAAATGGCGCCCGACTCTCTCTTTAACACGGTAAGTTTGGGAAAAGGTGATATAAATAATAAATTAGATAAAATACTATTACAAAATCACCGAATATATGTCAACTTATGTCACGGTAACATATATTGAGCGAATTTCTAACAGTATTTTGTCTAGTTTATTATTTATAACACCTTTTCCCGAACTTACCGTGTTAAAGAGAGTGTCGGGCGCCATTTTGAATTTTCCAATACATCGATAAACACTGTATGCTTTTCGAGCTGAATAAACATGTTACATTGAATAAAAGCACAAAAATTATATCTTGTTTGGTAGAAAAGTAACTTACCTTGCCTTTGATAACATTTATTTATATATTTGTTTTTTTTTTGTTTTTTTTTTGACAACTTTTTCGAATCTGTGTACAGTAATACAAACCCAACATTTTATATTTTATGACCTAAAAAAAAAATGGATTTGACTGAGCAATTGTGTGTGTGTGTGTGTGTGTGTGGGGGGGGGTTAACTTAAAATTTACAAAAAGAATTGCAACTTCTCTAAAGAATAGACCAAAAAGAAACTGGATAGTGGTGCATAAACATCATTACGGCAGAGCAGTTAAGCTACACAAAATTTTCCAAAAATCTTTGATTGGTTTTCGGCCAGAAATTTGGCTGTTAAGGGGTCAAAGTTCAATGAGTTGACCTTTTGAGAACTCTACCAAACTCCTCCGACCATTTTGTGTCTAAACACTTGAAATTTTAGATATAGGCTCCTTGGAAATGGATCTAACTTAATAACTTGATTTGAGCCCAAAACAATAAATGTTAAGGGGGCATAAAAAATTTTTTTTTAAGTTTTTAAAAAATTGACCACTTTTTTTTTTTTTTTTTTTTTTTTTTTTTTTGGCTCAACATACACTTCCAAACACCCGGGCAACGCCGGGCTGAAATGCTAGTATATATAAACAGATATTACAACCATAAAAACGCTTTCCATGACAAAATGCTGAATTAAAGTAGCACTAACAGCTAGGGATTTCGATATTTTTCTGATTTTGATACAATTACTGATTCTGTATTAAATTCCCGATTCTGATTTTTTTCTAAATCTCTACATATTTAACTATAAAGTTATTTTTCACGATTGCTGTAAAAACACATGTTAAATGTGCAGCTATTTTCTTAAACGTAAGGATACACTTGTGAGGGATGATCTATCGATTTTAGTTTTACTAATAGGTAAAAATCAATAGATATTAACAATTTTAGTATTGCTATCAGTGGTAGAACATTTTTCTTTAAAGAAAATCATATAAAAATGCCAATTAAAAGAATCGCTGTTAGCATCAGAAAATAGACACAAATTTTTCCGATACCCTAAAAAGTCCAATTTTTTCAATTCCCAATTCTAATTAATCGTCCCAACACTACTAGCGACCCATTACTGTGAACTCAAAGAAAGCAGACACTTGTGAATAGTTTAGTGAGAAATTTAGACGACCTGTGTAGATTATGTCTGAATGAGAAATTTGAAATTCTAAACTTTAAATATATATAAAACCTATTAAACTATAAAACGACTGTATACACAGAATAAATTTACTTTAGTACATAATACATAATATTTACATAATAAAAATAATTATTAACTAAAAAATTAAACTAATCTAAAATAAAAACAAGAAAAAGTACTCTAAGCACGTACATGTTAATTTGATGCATTCATAAATTTCAAAATGGAGCAAAAATGTTAAAATTAAGTCAGCCAAATCTTTGACAAATATTAACCTTAACCCGTGGGCAGGAATAATAATGAATCTGATTGGTCCGCTAACTAAATTATATACCACATGTATATATAAAACACCTGGTAACATGAATTCCATGCATTTTAGCCTGACAAGTCTCTTTCGGCTGAAATATGGAAGCTTGTGTAGCTTAATTGTTTATTACTTAAAAAAAATGGATTCTCCCATTGATTTTGACGTATTAGGTTCATGCTACTAAGTTGTCGAAAATCGTTTTTGGAACAACTGATAATCTGAGTTGGTATAATTGAATGCTACAGACAAAGCAGACAATAGACCTCTGATTTTATATGAGTTTTCCGTATCCTTTTATTACTTGGTGTTAATGCATAAAGTCCGGTTAGAGGGTTTAGTCACATAGTATTTAAGATACACCAAATATCCTAACTATGGAAGTGTAAAATACATCATGATAAAAAGAACCATAAAAGTAAGATTAAACAAGATGAATAGAAAGTGATTAACTGGGAATACTGCGTGGTTGAGAGAAAAAGGAAAAGGTCTGAACACGTGAGCAGATTAATAGATGAGTGTGATTTTGCCCATTTACGATTTTTCTTTTTTCCCTCTCCTCCTCCAAAAATCAAAAAAATTTACGACATTGTTTTTCTATCCATATCGGATAAATTGATATGATGGCCCGAGGAAGCTGAATTTCAAATGCGATTGCAGTTGAAACATATATGCAAATATGTAGCCATTCATGTTTGTATAAATTTATATGATACAACCCTACCTGTTATTGAGCACTATTTTTTAAACACTAGAGTTTCATTGGATTAAGACCTAGTAAACTGTTTATGTAAATATAAACATATACAAGGTGGAATGATAAAAGTTGTCGCCCTAACGAAAACCACACTACAGCTTTATTTTAAAACTTATCGAAAGAATCAATTCAGGTAACTTGATTATGCAGTAGAGCTGACATTTATTCAATGCAGCCGCCTTCAACCTCAATCACTGCCTTGATACGCATCTGGAACTGGCAGTATGCCTTTTCATAAATGCCGGCAGGAGCTTGATGAATACTCTGCAGATGGTGGCAATCAGGCTAGTTCTGGTATTGTGGGAGGTCATATTGGTGATGTTCTCGACATATGACCTAATGAAGTAGTCCAGCCTGTTCAGAGGTCAGTGGGTCCTGGTTATGACCTTAAACTATATCCGATGGTGAGGCCCCAGCTTGCAGGCTTTGAAGAGTGTGGAGTCACCTCTTGATTGCCATTGCTCCCAGGTCCACTCAGACCCAGTTAGGGTCCCAACTATGGGTTAAATAGAAACTGACTGGAAAAAAAATATATACATATTCTTTTACAATCACTGGATTCGGCATTAGATGACCTAAAAAGGGTTGATATGCCGTAAAAAAAACAAAAAAACAACCAATCAGAGGTTAGTGAGAGAAGAGTACAAAGCCGTAGCACTTCTGAAGCCAAGCCTGGGTCTCTTTGGACTTGTGGGCCGGTGCCGAGTCCTGCTGCCATACCTAGGGTCTGCCAGTGGCCATCTGATTGCACCAGAGGATCACCGCATTCTTCAGCACATCCAGGTCCACTTTGATTTTCAAGACGACTTTGAAGATGTAAGGTGGCATAATGTGGCCCTTACTTGAAATCACACCAAAGACCCTAACCATGGCTAGAAACTTTGTTTTCATCACTCTGGGCACATCCCTATTATTCGTGGCAATGGTCCTGTTGTCATAACTTGGATTGATAGAGAGCAGGATTGTTTTACAAGCTGTGCATCTCCAATTTTGATCTCGCTGTGTCACTTTCAGACATGATAGAAGGCTTCTATCGCTCTTGGGATGTGTATACAACTGGCCGACTAGTAGATGATCTGCAACAACAACAAAAAAAAAGAAAACGGGTTTTCATCAAACAGAAATGGAATCATGTCTTTTCTAGGGCGATGATTTTATTTTTCCACCTTGTATGTATGTATATATATATATATATATATATATATATATATATATATATATATGATTGAAAAAATGCTGCCTAAATACACACATGCACGTATATATATATATATATATATACACACACACGCACATATATATACTAGCATGAGACCCTAGATTGCCCAGGATTTAATGAGTATCAACGAATGTTTCACACTTCCAATGCTTTTATTGTCATCAAAATCTGTGAAATCGCCTATCTTTTAATCAAATCAATTGCTTGCCTGCTCTAGTCGGGGACCTACCATGGTACACCGAAGAGAAGCTTCATATGTCTTCCTAAAGTGATTTAGTCCACAATAGAGAACATACTGTTGATTTTGGAAAATTATTTTCATATCAATTGTTTGAATTAAAGTTCAAAATGCAAAAGTCAAGTATCATGGTTCAGTTGTGCTCTAAACAAAAACCTTCATTTCCCTGTCATATCAGAATTTACTGTTGATTTTATACACCAGGTCCCTTTGCTTGTGCGGTGATAAAACTTCTCAAATACACTTGCGATGTTAGATTGTATAAGGGTGTTAACTTTAGTTAAAATCAGACTGTTCCTTCTTTAATTGGATTTTTTCGATACTTAACATATGTATTCTGATACAAAACCTATCTAAAAGCAGTCCCAGACATATAAAGTACATTTGTGTGAAGTTATAAGAAAATCAACCTGGCCATTTCAGAGTTCCTAGGGAAGAAACTTATATAGATAATTACACAAAGGGCTTTTTAAATTATAATGTAATAAATTTTGAAAGTCATCCTGGTCCATGAAGTTGTTAAGTGACACTTTATAAACTACATCATAAGATGATGCCAAATAGCACATTTAAAATAAAAATGAACGGAGGCGCAAAATGCATAGAAATAATTCCGTAGATAAAAATGGCGCGCGTCAATCCGACGTTTAATTAATTGAACGCTCCCCCTCCCCATCACCCCTATTGAATTTTCAGTTGTGTGCGTGATAAAAACACCGTCGATCGTCAGAAGGAAGCGGAGCTGGGTATGGGATGCCTGCCCCTGGCTCTCGTACGGAACCGGCAGAGAGTCGTACTAGGAGAGAGAAGTGGCGTGTGGAGAAAAAGCAGAAATGGAAACATTGGAGAAGATAAAGAAAATATACATGGAGGCATGGAAATACAACAACAGGTCGGTTTCAGAATGGCACTATCACGCCACCTCCCCACTATCACCACCCTCCACCCTCACACAGTTTTCGGCAAATGCACCACCCACCTACACTAA
Organism: Euprymna scolopes; assembly: GCF_053919585.1. Taxonomy (NCBI): domain Eukaryota; kingdom Metazoa; phylum Mollusca; class Cephalopoda; order Sepiida; family Sepiolidae; genus Euprymna; species Euprymna scolopes. The sequence goes on from NC_136521.1 coordinate 34,950,415, forward strand.
GCCTTGTTGTCACTTGACACGTTTCCTGCATGACTGTTTTGGTTTTTTTTATACATTTCGAAGGTATGATGTATAAGAGATGTCTGAGTATATATACATATACAGGGTGGAACGATAAAATTGTCGCCATAGTAAAAACGGCATGATTCCATTTCCATTTAATAAAAACCGTTTTTCGTTTGGTCATACGTTGAGAACATCAACATAACCTCCCACAACACCTAAGCCAGCCTGATTGCTGCCATTTGCCGAGCTCTCGCCGGCACATGTGGAAAAGACATGCTTCCAGTTCCAGACGCGTATCACAGCAGTGATCGAGGCTGAAGGCGGCTACATTGAATAGATGTCAGCTCTACTACATAATCAAGTTACCTGAATTGATTTTTTTCAATAAAAGTTTTAAAATAAAGTTTTAGTGTTGTTTTCTTTAGGGCGACACTTTTATTGTTCCACCTTGTATATGATAGTTACAGAATTAATAATTTGACCTAATGAAAAATGGCAGACCGGAAATTCTTTATATGGTTATCAACGTTTCGTCTTTATCCAATTTTTGTGCAAAAAAAGTTTAAGACAATGGGGATGGATGAGGAATTTTGTTCATCTACAGAAATTTTTTTAGAAAAGGTCATCTTTAGTGTTTATAAAATTTTACCCTTCAGGTTAGAAAAGTTGGTGTTTTTTTCCAGCCAGGAGTGTTAACTTTTTTTATGAGCACTGATAAAGGCCTCTTCAATGAAAACGTATTTCGAACATCATGTATGTCATGAAGAAATGTAATTGAGGTAGGCTGAAACAATTGTATGCAAATAAAATCTTTTTTTATTTTTATTTTATTTTTTATTTTTTTAACGAATTTGTGAAATTTTGTTCCCTACATTTGCTGAGGTTTACATATTAAAATAATAGCTCTGAGTGATCTACAACTTTAACCATTATGTTGATTTGATACCTGCAGTATTATTATAGTCTTAATTCGACGTAACTTCTTCCTTTCTTGATAATCTTAAGGATAATATTTATTTTATACTACCAAAGTTTGTAGATTTGACTTCCCTAATTCTCTCTCTCTTATATATGTATATATATATATATATATATATACACACATGTCTATGACTATTTTATTTAATCACATAGATTAATATAAGATGAATTTATGCGTAAATTTTCAGTATTTACTTCAACAGTGCTCAATACATAGGTAGAGCTAGGTAGTGTCATGAAAATATATATGACAATTTAAGCTACACAGAATATCCCACATTTCATCTTCATGAGAATTTCTCAGATTTATATATATATATATATATATATATATATATAAACAACCAAATGACAAGTCTATATTCAAAATTTCATGAAGTTGACATCTTACAATTTATTTCCTTAATTACATTGACATTCACAATTCTTGACAGCAACTGTTTTGTAGCGCAAAATCATTCATTTAATTATATCAATCAATGAACATATTTTGCCATTTACTCCTTTGAAGAAATAGCAACTATCAATTCATTAAAAGAAAATAGAATGCATTTGGGAATGAATACAAAATCCGAAAATTGGAAGAGAAGTTGCAATTATCATTTATTTAATCTTTTATAACCCATTTTGAATTTTGAAGTAAAATCACTAAAATTTAAATTTCCGTATTAATAAATTGTATTCATTTTGGTATACATTACAAAAAAAAAAAACATTCATTTAATATTTTATTAATTTATTTTTTATAATTGATCTGTATATATATTTACTTAGATAATATTAATAATTGTAATGTGTGTGTGTGTGTGTATATATATATATATATATATATATATATATATACATACATACACACACACACAGGGTGACCCCCCAAAAAATAGGACATTCAATTGTTTTTGTGAGCATTTTACAGTCAACGAAGAAAAAAAGGGTCAAAAACCTTAATGTTTTGATGTGATGTTTTGAATATAATAAACTAGTTATGACTAAAGTTTCATTTCATTCGAACAAAACACTAAGAAACAGGGCCTAATTAATAAGAGTTGGGGCCCGTTTTTTTTGGGGGGGGGGGAGCAACCTGTGTGTGTGTGTATATATATATATATATATATATATATATATATATATATGTCAATATATTTATTTCATTTTATGCAAAACTAATTACAAAATATATGTACTTTATTTCCGGTTATAACAATTGTTGATTTTATCTAAATTTTATATCTTTATATAATTCAGTTTCATTACTATTTTAATTAAATTTATTATTACATAAATTATAATTCTTTTATTGTTATTTATTTTTCTTTAATCTTAATTTAAATATAAAATTTCCTTTTATTGTAATTTATTTAAAAGCAGTCATGTCGAGAATTCAATTTCTATTTTAAATGAGTTATTTCCTTTATCAAAACTAGTCATATTAAACGATTTTTATTATATTGATAAATAATATATTTATCCTATTTTATGATTTTATTATATATCATTTACTTACTTATCCAATATGTATTATAAATTGATTATATTTTTTATTTAAATCAAATATTAACATTTAAAACATTTCAATATTTTCAATATTTCATATCTATATTTAAGAGTTTTTATTTATCAATAATCTGAGTTAAATTATATTTAAATCAACGATTAACTGGTATGTCTATTAGTTATCTTTCCATAATTATATATACTTTATCTGTAAATTCTAAAGTATTTGTATCTTTTAAAGCTATTATTTTATATTAATATTATTTGTGATTATTAATGAGATATTTCACTTTAATCTATGATATATTCATTAATTAATTTGTATAGTTTGTTCAATTTTATTTCAATTTTGTTTTAATCTATATCCATTAATAAAAAAGAAAAATAATTAATTTGAGCTAATATTTAATTTTATTTACTTAATTACTAATATTTGATTTTTATTTATTTTATCTTTTTTAATCAATTATTTTGAAAGTTTTATTCTAAAAATAAACTTTTTTTCCATCTGTAAATGTTATATACAAATATTTTTCAATCAAGTATTAATAATTTCCCAAACTAGTTAAATTGGTTAGTACATTTTTTTAATTTGAATAAAATCATATTTCCACTAATATTTGTGTTTAAAAGTACACTAATCATATAATGATTTATTATTTTAATTAATTAAACTAGTATTTAAAATAATATTTGATTTAATTGTTATTTTGCTTTTATTTTAGGATTGTTAATGCTGTTATTATAACATTTTATCTTTATTTACAATTTGAAATTTTAATATAAACTAATATTTAGCATGTTTAAATATTGCAATTAGACTAATAGTTAGAATATTTCAAACTTCACAACCTCAATTCTGTAGGTTAAAATTTTGATAGTTTAATATATTTTAACCTATAATTCCAAAATAAAATTATTAACGTTCAATTAATGTAAAAAAAATATATATATACTACCTTATTTCATGTTCAGATTTATTCCATAGATATATCTGATTATAACTAATGTTTTTATATATTTTTTATTATCACATTTGGTTTATTTATTTGGGTCAATACACCAATCATATAATATTTTCTTATTTCAACTAATTAAATGAATATTTAAATTCAACACTCGACAATTAAATTCTACTTACACTTTATTATATTATGATTATTAAAAATTTTCATTACAACACATCTAATCTTTTCACATTCTCCCATTTACTTTTTATTTTATTTATAATAAAAAAAAATAATTAACATGTTCGAATATTGTAATTAGGTTAATTGTTAGAATATTTCAAGTTCCATAACTTCTATTACATATACTATTGTGATATTTAATTATTTATATATAATAAAATACAATTATTAACAGCACTTATACAGTTTAGTCAAGACATTAAAAAATGAAAATATCGTAAAAAGGTTATATTGTACGTATCCGTTTTGGACTGAAGATCTCCGGAAAAAAAATTTAATTTAATTTGATCGAGTAGTTTTTTTTCTTTTTTACAATGGAAAAACACGTTCTTATGAGAGCGTGTTGAAGTCAGCCATTGTGAAATTTGCTGAACCTGACCAACATGCCACGGGGAGATAACTCAATGTAAAGTACCGACACTCCCTTCCCATCTTTAATTCTAGCCTTTCTTCCTAAAAATCAAACCTTTTGTTCGGTATCATAACAAATTGTTTTTTCGCTGTAAAAAAAACTACTTGATGAAATGAAATTTTTTTTTTTTTTTTTTTTTTGGAGAACTTCGTTTCATAATGGATACGTAAAATATAACCTTTTTTCGATATTTTCATTTTTTAATGTCTTGACTAAACTGTACAAGTATCTTATTAACTCTTAGTTGCCAGATTTAAATTAAATACTACATCATATAAAATATATAATCATATTTCATTTTCTAATCTATTCTAAATATATATCTGATTATAACTAGTGTTAATATTTGTTATAATTACATTTGCTTTATTCATTTGGTTTGTTGTGATTTACAATTTCCAGTTTGTTCTACCTTCTTTGCTAATTTTTTATCTTATTTAATATATTTGATATTTATCTTTATAAAGAAAAAATGTTTAATTTTCCATGCTTTGATAGTTTATTTTATTTTAACCCAATCAATGCTTTTAATCAGGTTTTAGTTGAGACAAGATATCCTGTCGAACAATAAATTCATGTAAAAATATATAATTTGTGTTCTTAAATGAAGCTAATAAAGAACATAAAGCTCACCATTGTTAAGAAAAGCAATTAAATATATTAAATAAGTCTGCGATCACACGTGATCACAAACTTCATTCACTTACAGTCTCCTTTCAAAATGTTAGTTTTAGCTTCATGTAAAAAATTTTGCTAAGTAAACAATCTAAGTATGCTAACTTCAAATTCAAAACATATGGCAGACTTTGATGAAAGTCTCACGGAAGAAATCGGCATCTGAAATGCCAGAATTCATTCTGCAAAAGCAATCACACATATTGGTTATTGGAACACAAGGACCCTGTACCGATCATCCAGATTTGCACTAATCCCCAAAGAAATAGAGATTTACAAATTCTGTAACATTGTCCACCTATCAACACACATTGTGTGCTGTTTTAGTCACAAGACAAAGAATAGGAAATAACTCCAACTCGCTTTTTGTTTTGTACAACATTTATTTCCTCATTTTCTTGTTACCGCTGTGACGTCCTTCACATGATCGTCTTCTCAAGAGTCATTCACGTCTCACACGTGATCGCGAACGTTATCCAAGTCTCTGCCGCTATTGCTCTCTTTTTCTTTTTATAGTCTTCTTTCTCTCTACCAGTGACGTCATTTACATATGCACTATGTTACACTTGAACATTCTTGAACTAAATGAAGTTCAATGGACCGATTCCGGGAAAGTTATACACAGGAACAAAAGCAATCCAAAAGCCAGAATTCTTCAAGAGAGATTTGATCATCTGCTGGAAGCATGCTTTAGACCGAAAAATGATGGTATACTTTGACTGTCTAATGTCGTACGACGTGGGGGTTCCTAAGTCTAATTATGTAATATTATGGTTAAGCTATTACTGTTATCACTAAAAACGTGAAAGAGGTAGTGATTTTGTATTATTGAGGGTGAGGTTTGTTTCTGTGGAATGTTTATATGAATAAGAGATTAACTGCGTAAACAGAATTGCTTAATTAAAAAGTATTTGAAGTATTCACTGTTGTTTTCATCTTGAGTGTTTCAGTCGATGTAATCTCTGACCTTCTTCAGGTGTCTCTTGTAGAACTCGGGAATCCTTTATTTAATCTCGTTTTATCAGTCATAACTGGGTAGAAGTCCTAAGTAATTTGCAATTGCATTTTGAGTGTCAGTCGCACTAAGAATTGAACCTTCAACTCTCAGAAGACTGTACCAATTTCTTTATCCATTATGCTATGGGTCCTTGCAATGAATCCCCAAGTTGGGAAGAAAGATTCTTGAGGAGGACAAGATATACCTGGAGAAAATTGAAGATTACATCAACCAAAACGTTGTGAAAGTTACACTCAAGATGAGAACAGTAGTCCAAGGAATCCAAATAATATAAACAATCAATCCTCATCGCAAAAATTCAGAAACATAAAAATTATTTGTTTTTATCGCATTCAATTTGAATTATTAGGATGTCATAGTTTCAAGATTGTAAAGAAAATGATTGCAGAATACTGCAAAGAAGGTAGATTCCCTCTACCATGCAAGAAAACCTTTTACATCTACCAGTATTCTATATCTCTACAAAGCCACTATTTGCCGATTCATGTAATATTGTCACATTTGGACCAATGTATTAATCACTAGTTTGTTCTTAGATAAGGACCAATAAAGAACCGCAAATCTAATAGTCCTACAAATCTACCAAACTCCAACCTCTGTCCCATCCCACAATGTTGTATTCCTATGCTTGTTTTAATGGAATATGCTCCAAGAAACTAGTGTCTCCCCAGCATAAATTCCTCTCCCCCTGACTGGCCGAATTATCAGCAAAATCCCACATCTTTACTGTAAAGGTCCCCAAATGCTGAAAAGTTTTTTTTACTGTAATAGCTTTTTTCTTGGGACTGCTAATGTTTGGAATTCCCTCCCTGTTTCCCTGACTGTATCAATGGGTAAACATTTAAATATAATGTGAATAAATATTTAGTTACACAAGTTAGGATATTTCTGTAGGTATGTGTCTTTGAACTGCATAAAAAACAAAAAGAAATTCCAGGCAAAATCAACTATGTACCGTTAATATCTATACTCCTATTGACATTCATATGAAAAGCCATTTTTTTCTATTTATTTAAAAAGAAAATACAACTTTGTTATACATGAGTCATGGAATTGCATTCATCTGCAAAAAAATCGATCTAGCTAATTTGCATATTCCTTTTAAACATTCATTTTCATTAATTCTCTATTAGTTTTTTCGGTGTTCTTATGGGATGATCATCTTTAGTTAACTACTAGCAGGGTTGCCCGGTATTACCCATGTATTTAGGTGGCATAGTAAGGAACCACCGAGGTGGGGGGGGGATGAAAACAAAAGTAGGCAGAGGTGTTAAAAAAAAAAAAAATGTGGGAGTAGACAGGCAGGCTCGAACCCATAACGCGAGGGGAAAAAAAAAAAAGTTTAAAAAAACGTGATGTCTTTGCAGATGTCTCCATAGTCTGACCGGAAATGGAGAGCATTGAAATTAAGCTTAATGAATCAAAAAGAAGACGATGACTTGCTAAAATTGCAATGCAAAAATCGACCCCTCCTTGTACAAAATAGCCGAGTTTAGGAGTGAAGGAATTAATGTTTTTGGCCAATTTTTCGATATTTGTCATCTAAAAGACAGAGGTTTAAAACGATACCAATTTCATCTGCAAGACATACAAACACACACACATTTTGCCTTGTATATATTAGATTAGCGGAGGGTACCCGGCGTTGCCTGGGTGTTTGGAGGTGTGTGTGTTAAAAAAAAAAAAAAACGTTGGCCAGGTATTTGGAGGTGCAAAAGAAAAAAAAAATTTTCGTAGGAAGGTAGGATTGAACCCCGAAGCCTTGACGCGAAGGTGAAAAAAAAAAAAAGCCAGCCACCTAACCATCTCGGCCACATGGGAAGAGGAACTGATAAGCGTGTTCAGTTAAGGATTATAAAGTGAAATATACAGGTGCGAGGAAGTGGCATGATATTTGACCTAGTTTTGTGCTGCAAGCCATTTACTGTTTCCCTACGCCCCATCATTCGCTTTTTGAAGACGCGGAGAGCTGGTAAAAGTCGGGCAAATTAAATACACATGCAACCCCCGTTTTTAAGTTGTAGATATTATCATTTAGACATGATATAAAAAGTTTTTAAAAGGAGCGCCCCCCCCCTCCAAGAAGGCCTCGGAAAAAAGCCTTTTGCAGACATACACAAAAGGCGAACATACATACACACACACTTTTTCACTTTTATATATATATATATATATATATATATATATAATGTGTAATAATATTCATGCAGATATTCTACATAGTTTATACTTATGTAATATTTGCATAAAAAGGTTATAGTAAACACAAAACTCTTTCTATATATATTTATGTATGTGTATATATATTTGTTTAAAAAAATTTGCCTACCAAACTCTTTTGTCAGTTTTTGGTCCCAGACATGAAACTTAATATATAGGGTATTCAAACCTATGCAAAACTTTATATTTGAGTTTTAGCCAGAGAATATCAATGCAAAAGTGTGAAAATTAAAGAAGTGGAATTTGCTAGGAAAGGTTAAAGGATGGCATTAAGAATATGCATGTGTAACGTAATAGGTATTGGTTTATGTTTTAATTCGTAGCCTTACAGCAAGCATATCTTCATAGCTCAGTTATTTTTTTTTTTTAACTTTGTAAATCCTTACTATATATTGGGTCCAATATAATATAATAAATATGAATCTGTATTAATCACAATATCATATTTAAGCATATTTTACCACCAGGCAGTGCCAGGTAGCCTGCTAGTCTATAATATAAATCTCACCTGTCTGTTTAAATGTCTGTATGTATGTTTGCCTAAAACTTTCGACAGAGGCGACGGATTTTCACAAGATCGGTATCATTTTGAAGCTCAACGTCTCTGACGACAAATATTGAAAAATTGGCCAAAACATTAATTCCTTCACCCTTAACTGAGCAGCTTTCTACAAGGAGGGGTCGATTTTTTGCAAGCCACTTTTGCAAGTCATCATATCGGTTGGATTGAGTTTGTCTAATTTTAACGTTCTGAACTTCCTGTTGCATCATAGAGTAACGGTAAGACGTCAGATTTTCGTTCACTTTCTTTTCCGCCTTTGCGTCATGGGCTTGAGCCTGCCTGCCGATTACCACTTTTTTTTTTTTTTTTTTTTTTTTTTTCTCAACACACACCTCCAAACACCCGGGCGATGCCAGTCACCCAGTAGAATTCCAGCATACGGTTACCCTAGGATACAATTTTTTTTTCAGGTTAAAAAGTGGAATAAAATGGTTTTTCAACCCCTGGTTATGGTATTTTCGCTGCCTTACAGTGTTATTTATGTTGTTTGATTATAAACATGTATATTATATACTGTATTATATTTTGTTACTAATTTTTAATGCCATATCCCGGGGTTCTACTATATATATATATATATATATACACACACACATATCAGGTTCACAAGAAGTTCTTGCAGTTTTTAACTTTTAAATTCAGATGAACATATCCCAGCTCAACTAAAAATTTATTGATCGAAATAAGCACCATTAGAATCAACACACTTTTGCCAACACAAAACAAGTACATTATGCTAGTAACGTAAAAAAAAAACTTGCGTTCTAGTGGCAATGATGTCGCTGAAGCCGTTTTTGATATCGCTTTGGTTGTTGAAGCATTTTTCACGTAGAAAGTTGTTGAGACGCTTGAAATAATGGTAGTCGATAGGTGAGAAGTTTATAACAGGGGATGCTTTCTTAGTCTCTTGCCGTCAATCCTAAAACTATATCCGATGGTGAGGCCCCAGCTTGCGGGCCTTGGGGAGTATGGAACCACCCTTTAATTGCCATTGCTCCCAGGTCCACTCTGACCCGGAGTGGTAGTACCTGTTAGGGTCCCAACTATGGGTTAAATAGAATCCAACTTAAAAAAACAAATATACTCCATTAAAAAATTGTTCCTCAAAATCACTAGATTCAGCATTAAATAACCTGAAAAAGGTTGATATGCCGTAAAACAACCAACCAACCCTCCGTCAATATCTTCAACAGAGTTGAAACTTTCAGGTTATGGATACACAAGTTCAGCTCTCATAATCGTGTAATTTGCAATACCTTCTGATCCATTCAGCAGAATGAAAAGATGGGAGGCATTACTTTTGGAACACCCTTCATAAATAAAGTGTGTGTGTGTATGTCTAGGGTAGTGGTGATATAAGTTTGTGCATGATAAAAAGCGTTTCTTGAAGGAGACACTAATTTTTCACTAACACCACCATTTGAAATTCACAATTTAAAAAAAAAAAATTCTTTTTGGTAAATATGCAGATTGACGGTCTGAACAGTTTCTTTAAAAGTTTGAATAAAATTAGTGTATCGGTGATTTTATATATATATATATATAAAGATTGACATTAACAACGTTTTTGTGTTAAAATCAGCATTAAAATATTATGTAGTATTAAGAAAAAAGACGTTTTAAAAATGTTTATCTTGAACAATAGAAAAAATAAACAAAAACATGCCACCATGAGCAATAAAACATCACTTTGGGTCCTGTAAAACTCCATTTTGTTAAAATCTCGATTATTCTAGCATATTTACTAGTGTTGAGACAATTAATCAGAATGGGGTATCAGAATCGGAAAGATTTGGGCCTATTTTCCGATGCCAAAAGCGATTCCTTTGCTGTTTTTTGTTGATTTCGTTTAAAGCAAATTTTTCCACTGCTGGTAGTAATGATAAAATAAATTATTGATTTTAAACTGTTGTAAAATTAAAATCTATAAATCACCCCCCCCCCTTGGTGTCTACATTTTAAAGTATATATTTTTACGTTTGAGAAAATATTTGCACATTTTATGTGTTTTTATGGTAATTGGGGTGGGGGATAACTTTATAGTTAAATATTTAGAGATTTATAAAGAATTAGAATCGGTAATGGTATCAAAATCAGGAAAAAATATTGGAATTGTCCCATCACTAATATTTACACATTTCAAGCATGTTTTTCTTCAGATTAAATGCATAATACTAAATAGATTTTAATTTAATAATATTTGTAAAATGAACAATGCAAATCATATTTATCACCTACACACACATTTTTTGATCAATTTTTTTTAGCCCATCTATCTTTACATTTACCTTCAAATACTCTGGAAAATTTACACTAACCTTGGGCAATAGTGAGTCGGGTCAGCTAGTTCAATGTATAATTTCTTAACTTCTGCATTGGTTGCTCTATCAGCAACAGTCGTAACTGCTGGCTGCTATTATTGCTTTCAAACTAACCTACTCTTTGACAGCTTTTGGTGACTATCATTCATCCTTTATTCATATATATCTTCTTTTTTTTCTTTTTTTTTTAAGGAATCACCACTTATCAAGGCCTGGAGGCCACTCAAGGATAAGGGTTAATGGGTATACATTAGTCAATGTGATTATAGCGTTTTTAACATAGGTATTGGGATTTTTGTAAGTTGGATTACATAGGTGTACGGTTCATCAAGAACTTGTTTACATTGAACTTGAAGACAATCAGATTGTAGTAACCTGGGAAGCAGGCCAACGGAAGAGAGTTCCACAGACGTGCAGTTATAAGAAAGAAGTTCTGCTCATGGAGTCTACGTTTAGGTCTAGGCACAGATAAAGAGTGTGGGGGAAGCTATTGGTAGTGGTTCTGGCTAGACGAGTGTTTTTCGTGAAAGTTTCATCCTTTATGACGTCATCTATTTTTAAATGAATATATATATATCAGGGTGGGGGTGAGTCCCATTATAGAAGTGTTGATTTAATTTGAATAAAATATGTACCAGGTGCGTTTAAAAGCGAAATCACAATGTATTTTGAAATGCCGAAACTGTGCATTAGCTACACGAGATTAAAGTCAGCGGCGTGAGTTCCTTGATTTAATTTGATACATGTTTTATTATATTCGAATAAAATCAACGCCACTGACGTTAATTTCATGTAGCCAATGCACTGTTCCGGCATTTCAAAATACAACCGCTGAGAGACAACGCGTGGACCTTTACTACTGACTTTTCGTCCTCCAACTTTACAACATGATAAGAAAAAAAAAAGAGAAAGAAAAAAGATGTAAAAAATACTAAGGATGGAGTTTGACTCCAAAATATATGAACTAGCCTGGGTGCCTGGCGTTGGCTGGGTGTTTGAAAGTGTTAAAAAAATTTTTTTAAAAGTCGTAGTGTGAAGGCGGAAAAAGAAAGTGAAAGAAAATCTGACACCCCTATTCCATGACATGACTGGAAGTGTAAAGCGTTCAAATTTAACATAGTCAATCAAAAAGATGATTTGCAGAAATGGCGTTTATTTTAAACCTCCCACAAAGGTCGTTTTTAATAGGGGGGGGGAAGCAGCTCCCCCCAAAAAGGGGGCACTCTGGCAGTATCCAAATAAATAGTAATTGTCTTAGTATGAAGGTTTTCCCCTACATTGACCCAGGACCAATTACAGAACAGATACTACCTGGGTGAAGGTTGGGCGTTGGCAATTGCGTTCGAATAGTTTATACGAGAAAGACAGACAAACAACCGACATGGAGGGAATTTTTTAAAACTCGATCAAAAATAAAATAGAGGCGATGTCCGTTTGCGAATCTGAGATATTATGATCTGGAAAGTATAAGAAAACTTCTCTTGGAATCTAAGCGACGCAAGAATCCCGACGCAAAAAGCCTTTCATAGATATACATTTTGCCTTTTATATATATTATAAATTAGCGGGGATGTCCAACGTTGCCCGAGTGCTCGATCAAAAAAAAAAAAAAAAAAACAATGTTAAAATTCTTTAAAAGTCGGAAAAACAAACCAAAAAAAAAATGGCTAACTGCCCAGCGTCGCCCATGTAGTAAAAGAAAAAAAAAGTTTTGGTAGGTAGGATCGAACCCGCAACCTTGAGGCGAAAGTAGAAAAATATCCTGACATGTTACCCGCTCGTGCAGAGTAACAGAAATGTGTTTTAATTTAACAATAAAAACGTAATTGGCAGGTGCACAATTTTAATGATAATGAGGTCAAACATATCCTACAGTTAAGTTTTGCTGCGACGCAGTTTTTTTTTTTTTTTTGGTTCGGCTATTTGTTTCCCCAAGATGTTGGGGGAGGAGACCAGCTCCCTAGGGTCCCAATGAATAGCAATTGTCTGATATAAGAGTTTTCCTCATGCATTGATCAAACCTTATTGATTTTCTGGACACCCCTGTCATGAGTGCCAGGGAGCTGATGCTACAGGATTCAGTTTCGCTTTTTATACTGAAGAGCGAAACAAAGCTGCAGTGAGTGGAAAAAATCTCAAAAATAGCGTGTAAAAGTTGGCCAAATTAAAGATAGATGCGACCTCCCTTTGTAACTCATATATATTATAATTTAGACAGTATATAAAAAGTTTTAATAATGAGCGACTCCACCGAGCACACCTTGTAAAAAAGCCTTTGCCGAACATACAGAAAAAATGCACATACTAACACACATTTTGCCTTTTATATATATAGATTTCAAAAAAGTTAAATATCTGTTTATTTTCGTAATATTGCGTTGTGATTTGGCTTTCAAACATACCTGATATGTATTTTATTTATTTGAATATATATATATATATATATATATATCTGTCTTTATAATGAAGTGTAAATTATTTCTCTTATTTTTATTATTGGAATCGTCATTATTGTTATTTTCTTGTGCTTGTGTAGATTGGTTAGGTTATTAACCGATGCATTTCATATATATTTATATATTGAAGGGTTTAATGTCCAAATAATTGCATCTTATTTATTACAATTAGTCTTGAAAAAAAAAAAAGAAAGAAATTGAGATTTTATTAAAATTGTGTAAAAAGTTGTTTGCAAAAAAGCAAGTTTGTTGTATTTTATTCAATAAACTTTCGGAATTTTTTTGGTATAACAATAAAAAAAGGCAAATATTTGGAAGCTAACCTCTTCAATTTAGTCCAGAGTTAATATCTTCACTATAGCCTTAATCTCTATATAGCATTAATAAAGGTAATGTTCAAGGTTAAAAAAAGTTAAATTTGTTGTTTCTCAGCGCCTTTCACATTCACCTTAATGTGATGACATTTCTATGATGTTGGGTAATCTGTAAACGAATATCAAATAGTCCTGTCATAAGCCAAACAATGCGCACACATGTGTTATTTGGCTGACTGTTGGAAAACAAAGTTCTTACATAAAAGCAAATTGTTGTTGAAAATTTTACATCCAATAATGATTATCGTAAAACTGGAAAACCTATAAATCTCATCAAGTCGCATGGAAAAAATAAAATAATTTACAAAGAAACTACCGTAGTTTTCTGATTGTTTTTTGTTTTTTTTGTGTGTGTTTTCTTTTTTAGTACAAATCTTAATATATAAGACGCAAATATTTGGGAGCTAAAGTCTTCAATGTATAAATGTATATTTAATGCATCGGTTTGAAACATCATCAATCTGCACATAGCATGTTTAATATAAACACAATAGTAAGAGCTGTTTATTTTTATTTTGACGAAGATGTCATGATATGTCTCTGAGTGACGTCATATTTTAATGTTTGATATAGATTCGTTTATGAAGTGTAGAATTGGATTCCGGAATATGAGAATATATAGTTTAGCCAATCAGAATGGACGGACTTTGGAAAGGGAGTATTTATTTATGAAGCAGAAGATTGTTAGGTCTATCTATTTATGAACCAGTTACAGTCGGTGTAATCACAGAATCTGTGGAACGTGTAGAATTTGTTCTGGTGGCAACTGGGAGTAGTAATAAGACTAAATATTTAGAGGGGAAAATAGGGACTCCCTCCTTTTAAATATGGTGCGATTGTGAGGATTGTGCTCAAAGGATGCAAATTTAGCATTTTATGATCACGACTGAATGTGTAAAAAATGGTGCTCGAAAGCTACATAAGATGTATTGAATGCATATGTGACATCTGTTGTTGCAAACACATGATAGTTTTGTCCAGAGGGGAATTTCTGCAGTTATTATATAGGAGATAAATATAATTGATTAGTTGCTGTATTTAAAGAGGAAAGTGCTCAGTATTGATGATAGAGCTTATTCAGATTCAAGTTTGTTGACATGGGGTCAATGATATATGGTGACTAATAATTCTCACCCTACATTCTTTATACCGACTGATTTACTTGTGTGTGTGTGTGTGTGTTTTTTTTATCTATTCATTTTAGGAAGTTGATTATGGAATTGGCCATTTGGAAGTGGGGTTGGGGGAGTCATTACAGGATGTGCCATTTGATAGTAGGGGGTACATTACAGGATGGAGTATTCTGGAAACGGGGGGGGGTCATTATGGGATGGAGGATTTTGGAAATGGGTCATTGTTAAATAGACATTTGGTTATGATAGATTAATTTTCTTTTTGTGTAAGGAATTTTAAAAAATATATACTATTTCAAAGCCAGAAACTAGACACCGATAAGTGTTACATGGCTAGATTTCAACCCACGACTTTCATTCATTCCAGAATTTTCTTTTCTTAAAAAGTTTGTTTGAAAAAAGTCATTCATTTTCATACAATGACCATTTTCAATCATTTCAGAAAAAATATAAAAAATGTCTAATTTATTTTGAAATTCTAATTATTTTATAACATAAATAAAAAATTATTTTAATTTAAATGTTCAGATAATTTTTTACGTGTTACTTTAGTGGTTGTTTTGCTTTTACCAGAAGGTTACACAAAATTTTAACATTTTCAGAGAAATTCTTTGAAAAACTAAGAACTTCTGAATTGTCTCTCTCTGTTCCTGAGGAAAAGTTTTAAAATTAAAAAAAAAAAAAATTACTTAAAACCCAAACTTACAAATGCAACAATTTTTATTTTTACAGTCAATATTTTTTACTACACTATTTTAATTTTTTTGAAGATTTTATGGTGAATCGGAAGAACAGGTAACTCAAAGTCTGCAGCAAACGGTGTCAAATAAAACGATTTGCATTATACTTAATTATGTTTTGCATAAAATAATAAAATGTTGAAGTTTTTATTTATTAAATATATATTGATTCGTAATTTTAGAAAAATAGAATTTTTTTATCTGACATGGTTTGTTGCAGACTTCGAGTCATCTGTTTCTGATTCAACAATTTTATTTATTTTTCAATGTTTTTTTTTTTTTTAAATTTTAATTGTATTTTATATAATCATTTATTTTATTTTATTTCTCTATTTATTTTTAATTTCGTCTTTTGAATTGTATAAGATGGCTAAGTCAAAAATTATTTTTATGTTTGCATTTGTTGATCATCATTCGATCCGACGTTACCCGGGATTGAATGAGGATCCACGAATGTTTCCATGTTTTTATTGTTATGGAAATCAGTGAAATCAGCCATTTTTCAATCAAATCAATTGATCGCCTGCTTAGTTGGGGACCCATCGCTGTACACTGGGACTAAACTTCACTTCCCTCTCACAGTGACTTGGTCTACAATACATTGCACTGTAGAGAACCTACTGTTGATTTTATAAAATTATTTTTTATATATAACTAGCGAGGGGTACCCGGCATTGCCCGGGTGTTTGTAGGGGTGTGTGGTGTTAAATAAAAAAGAAGCCGGGGGGGGGGGGTAGGATCGAAGCCGAACCCCTGAGGCGAAGTTTGAAAATAAAATCGGCCAGCCAGAAGTGAAAGATGTTTGAAAGTCGTTGAGCGTTACGACGATGACGATGTAAGCATTGTTATAAGCGAAGTAAGAAAAGAAAACAACGTTTTAATTAAGCGGGGGGGGAGGGAGGGGGGGTAAAACACAAATTAAAACACAAAAACGAACGAACGTTACGTGAAAAATGGCTTAAATAATACAGGGTTCAATATTTAAATGTAAAAAATCGAAAAAAACAAAAGACATCTCGCACCACGATTAAACATTTAGATAATGAACCAATCCTTAACTACCTACGCTAAAGCGGCGTATATAAAGTTTGTTCGGTTTATCAACTATTTAAAGTAAATCAGGTCACGACGTCATGACGTCATCTGACGCATGCGTTGTTGACCCTCCCCCCTGTCGAATCTGTCTAGACATCTCTCTCTCTCTCTCTCTCTCTCTCTCTCTCTCTCTCTTTGTCTGCCTTACTCTAAAGACTGGAAAATGGCGTCTGGCTGTTTTTATTTTTAAAAACTTTGTTAATATTTTTTGTAAGCGTATTTTTTTTTTTTACTTCACATGTTTCGCTTATTGTTTTTCATTTAACTATCGAGTCTAACTATTTTGAATGTGGTAATAACTTTGGTAACGTTGACATAGCGTAGAAGTTCATAGTTTAGCTTTAATTAATTTTTTTTTTTACCGATAACAACATTTGTAAATTGTAAATTAAGACCGCCATTAGAGGTTGCTGACGTCAAGATCACGTGACATGACTCAGCGGGTTTTAAATACAAGTTGACCCAAAATAAACGGCCGCGCGTATACTTTATGTAGAAGAGTTAGCGGCCGTATTTTTTGGGCAGTTATAAATCGATTTAAAAATATGTAATGTTTAACATTAAAATGTCACTTTGTGGGGGGGGGGGCTTCCCCCCCCTGCAGAAAATCGATCAGTTGACACACTTCTGATGGTCACTTTGGGCCAATTTTTCGATATTTGTCGTCCGGAACGTGGGGCTTTCATGAGACCAAGTTTGTGAATTTTTGTTGTGTCTGTCGAAAGTTTTTAGCAGACACACAAACATACACACAAACAAACACACATACATTTTCGCTTTTATATATATAGACTAGCGGGAGGTACCCGGCGTTGCCCGGGTGTTTTTTGGAGTATGTGAAAAAAAGCCGAAGCGTTGACAACGCGCAGTTGGAAAATAGTAAAGTGTTTAAAAAAAAACAGGTGCGCATTTTTGATTGACGTGACAGCGATGGGTATTCAGCAGTTACTTTGTGCGGGACAGTTTTGAATAAATGGGTTTGTTTGTTTTTAAAAATCCGCTCCCTCGTCTCGAACTGAAAGCTACAGTCTGATATGACGTAGTCGACATTGAACAAACTGGCTCTGGGCCTGTGATTAGAGTCGAGGTTCGCTTTTTTTATACTGAAAAGCGAATGTAACGCGTGCCGATGCGGGAAATGTGGAATAATTAACGTTTGAAAGTGAATAAAATTAAATAGAGAGGCGAGCTCCGTGGATAATTCGTAGATATTACAATTTATAGATGATATAAAAAGTTTTAAAAAGTTGTGAAAGAAGCCTTTCGTGGACATCGAGGAAAAGTGAACATACATACATTTTTCCTTTTATATTTATAGATGGCTTGAATTAAAATTAAAAATTCAAAAGTCAAGTTATGACGTTCCTTCTCATCCGGTCGGCTGTCCCTGCTGAGAAGGGTGTTGGCCCATCTAGATCACAGCTCCTTCTTGTCGTATGGGTGACGCCAGCGGGTGCCTACTTGCCCACGTTGTCTTCGATCCAAGTCAATACGTGCTGAAAAGGAAGTCGAGTATTCTCCAGCAAGTTACTCAAATTAGACTAGTGACGTCATAAGAAGAAAAGAAAGACAGACGACTTGTTATAAGTAAAAGTCTAAGTGTATTATAAAAGCAAAAATAAAAAATTAATTGTTACATGAATGTTTAACGGTTGAGTGCCGAACACTGCGAACACCTGATTTTCTAAGTTCGTTGTCATGGTAGGAGTTGAGCGCGGCTCACTTCTTCTGTCAAAGATTCAACACATTCAGCCTTTCATCCAGAAACTTCTCTACTGCTTTACGTGACGTCAGTCATCTTGCGACTGGCAGTCTGTCAGCTCGACGTTTCGACCTCAGCAAACAGATAAGGGAAGTTCACACGACTTTGCACTTTGCCGTGTTTATATGCCGATTTGCCAGCACTGGTTAGATTGATTTTCAATTCAAACATATCAAGTGTTTGAACCGGTCAATTGTCGGTGTCGCCCGACCTTCGATACCAAATTCCTACGTATCAAATGTCGACCCGTTCAACTTTACTTTGTTTCCTTCATCCTATTTTTAGCGACGAGTTTCTATTCAAAATTTTTACTATTTTTTTTCTGTTTATCTTTTACTTTCAGAAAAAAAATGTAATTTAAAGCTCTCTTATTTATTTTATAAATTAAGTATCAGTAATTCTAAAACCCACAAGCCAGGTTCGATTTCTCGTGTCGCACTTTCATAATATTCAACACCAAACACTTCAGTGTTACAAAGTATTGTGGTTCAATTTTGCTCTAAACGGAAATATTTATTTCGAATGCTCCCCTGTCATATCAAAGAACTTACTGTTGATTTTATGTCGGATCTTCCGTCTTGTGTGGTAATAAAACTTCTGAAATGCACTTGTGATGTTAGGCTGTGTAAGGTGTCAACTTTGGTCAAAATCGACTGTTCCTTCTTTCATCAGATTATTTCGATTGTTGATTTTCAATAGTTATCGAAGAAATTCCAGCACAAAATCTATTTAAGAACACTGCCAGGCACATAAAGTACTTTTGTGAAATGTCATAAAAATCAGCCCAGCTGTTTTCGAGTCCATAGTGAACGAACGAACTCACTCTCACACACACACACACACACACACAGTTCCTTTTATATAATAGAGATTTCTGACTATCTAAGATAGTCATGTTAACAGACTTTCAAAGTCAAACCCAAATAGCATTTAAGCTGACAAATCAAATATTGCGTTTGATTAGCCAATTTTCATTTATTATTGTTGCACCATGTTATTGAGAATATAATGTTCTTTACTAAAATTAATTTTTTCTCATTACATAATCATCTAAATAAAAATCAGCAAGGGAATAACTCATTTTAAATTGTCTACCTTCACTTATAAAATGTAAAAATAACATTTTACTGCATCCTAGGCATCACCGGATAGGTATAGCTAGTTTATTTAATAGATTTTTTTTTTTTGTATTGGGAGTGTTTTTCTTTTTTAAGCCAAACCTATTCTTAATTTGATATAAGCTAATGCTATTTTTCGAATTTACTGTGATTTTTTTTGTATGTCTTGATCTGAATTTTGAAGAGTATCATGCTGTTTTCAAATATGTATTGCAGTTAAGTTTTTGTATGTTTAGTTTCTTTGTTTCTAAACGCTCTCTGTCACTCTGATACGTACTTAGTCTTTGGTTCTTACAATCATGTGATATATACTGTGTTTGCTTAGGGGAATTTTTCTGTTTAAAGAACATCTTTTTTATCATATATTCACTCAAAATTCTTTACATATACAAAAAAAAAAAAATAT
This sequence comes from Euprymna scolopes, assembly GCF_053919585.1. Taxonomy (NCBI): domain Eukaryota; kingdom Metazoa; phylum Mollusca; class Cephalopoda; order Sepiida; family Sepiolidae; genus Euprymna; species Euprymna scolopes. The sequence goes on from NC_136521.1 coordinate 34,970,378, forward strand.
ATCAAAAAAGACCCCTTCCTTTAAAAATTTCAATGTTTTATTATAAAAATAAGTTCTGCTCAGATTTTGTTGCAGTTGTTTAAAATATCGATACTGTTAAACCTTTTCTGTTTAGCAACTTTTCAGAGCAATATCCATATTTTTACTCTTTTTGCTTTTTCTTTATAGTATTTTATATTCAAACAAGGGATGCTTCCTCTACCTACACTTTTGTTTTCTAAGACTCGTTTTGATTGGATAATCCAAATATTTTCTTTTACATTTGCATAATTCCTGCCGCTAGTATTCTCTCTTAGCAGAATAAATGATTAATAGAATTCCATTTATCAAACGTTTCTTCTCGTTTATCAGAATAAAAGGCTAATAGCAGTACATTTCTCAAACGCTATTTGCTTCTATAAATTCCACATTCCCTTTCAAACGACAAGGGTTTATGTAGTACTTTTATGCTTTATGCCTTTTTATTGTTTTATTTGAGTAAACTTTTCTTTTCCCAATCACGTTTTCATTTCTTTGATTTTTTTTTTTTGCTGATCGTTTGATCTTTCATAAAAAAATCTCCTTCGCATATATTGTCCTACATCATTTTCTTGTTTAATCATGAAGTGTAAATAATTTATCTCCCTCCCATGACGGTCCTGGATATGACCTTTGTTCATTTCTTTGATTTTTTTTTTTTTTTTTGCTGATCGTTTGATCTTTCATAAAAAATCTCCTTCGCATATATTGTCCTACATGATCCTGTCTTTAAGTCAGTAGATGATGTCACTATTTCCATTGTGATGAACAGATGTTTGATTTGAAGTTCACGTTCTTTGAAATTCACATGCTGACCGGATTTTATTATACCATGTGTCTCTGCATATCGCTCATCAGTTTCAATTTCAGTTGCATGATATCCCCTCTCTTGCCTCTGTGTTTTGCTGTATTCAGTTTCTGGCTTCAGTCATTTAGTTCATCACTCAAACCTGGCTTTTTTCCCCTGCATCATGTAAAGTAATTTGTGCCAGACGTGACTAGTTTAAATGTTCAAGGACAGGATTGCCAACTTTTCGGTATTTTGTCAAAGAAGCTTTGGAAAATTTACACAAACTACAATCATATGATCCCGGACAATAACGAGTCTGGTTAGCTAGTTAAATACAATTTCTTAACCTTTGCATTGATTGCTAAAGCAGTAACTGTTTTAACTGTTGGCTGTTTTCAAACTATTTTACTCTGACATTTTTTGGCAACTGTCCTTCATCCTTTATGACATCACACTACTTTTTGTAATTATCATTTTCTTGTTTAATCATGAAGTGTAAATAATTTATCTCCCTCCCATGACGGTCCTGGATATGACCTTAAACTATATCCAGTGGTAAGGCCTCAGCTTGCGGGCTTTGCGGAGTGTGGAACCACCCTTTAATTGCCATTTCTCCCAGGTCCACTCTGACCTGGAGTGGTAGTACCTGCTAGGGTCCCAACTATGGGCTAAATAGAAACTGACTTGAAAACAACAAATATATTCTAATTAAAAAAATTTTTTTTTCAAAATCTTTGAATTCGGCATTAAATAACCTGAAAAGGGTTGATATGCTGTAAAACAAAAACAACCAACCCTCCCATGACAGGAAGATGTGACACAAGGGTTGGAAAGTGGGATTGAAAAGCCAATTCCTTTTCGGCTTGTAAGCTACTTTCAAAATGAGCTTGTGTATAAGTCGATGTGCATTTTAAATTCAATTCTTTACAGCATCTGTTTTATAGCGCAAAACTATCCATCACTTATTGTGTTAATTTAAAAAAAAAAATATTTTAAGACGTTACTAATCAGACGAATAAAAACTCAATAAGTTTAAAAGAATGTAAAAGAATATGGGCATGATTACATAATCTTTAAAAATCTCAAAAAATCGAAAAATAGTTGCAATTGTGTTTTGTGATATTTACACCAAATTTGATGTTAATATAGTCATTAACGCTATACCAATGTATTAATATAATGTTGTCATATTGTTATAATTAACATTTAACAATAATTAAACAACACTTTTAAAATTTATGACTAATAAATAGTTTTATTTATTTTCTTAGATCGTATTTATTATGGATAAATCTAGAATGTATGTATTTAGGTTATATTTTTCATACGAAAATCTAGGCAAGTTAAATGGTCCATCTCATGGCTCTTGTACAGATTTCTTCTTTGGTATTTTTTTTTTTTTTTTTGTAGACATATAAATTGTTTTTTAGCATCCGCGAGCGATAATACATGCATTTACACAAATTTGGGCTATTCAATTTTTATATATAGAACCAACGCGCTGCATACTTATATGCAACAAACGCAAATGTTGCTAATCAGACATTCTGATCAATGACATGCTGTAGATTCCAGACTCAGTTACTGTTTTTAGATAGCAAACTTAAGCCTATAGCCACGTCTAGAGAGTGAACATTGCTAGAGCTATTCCAATTATTATTAAGCCTCTCACTGAAAAACCGTGCATGTGCTTACATCCTGGCAAACAGGGTTCAGAAGGAGTGCGATTAATTACTATACCAAGTGCACAAACAAAATGGCGTTTTCTATGTTATGATTGAGTGCCAAGTCACACTTTAACAACATTTTCAAAAATATTACCTGCGTATAAATCAACCCCCCCCCCAAAAAAAAACCTTAAAATCGTCTCCCAGAAATTCACCTGATACATAAGTATATACAGTTTTAACATTAAAAAATGCTGAACATATTTATCTCCACAGCATTCAATCGCTTGACCAATCATCAATAGTTTAAAATACTTAGAACTGACTTAATTATCTAGGTTACTTTTGGCAATAATTTCGGTTTTGTTAATCGTAGAGACTCGCTACTTGGCCAACATTGTAGCCAATGAAGTCCCACAGGTTATATGACCTTGCTCTTGACCAATTCTATTAAGTTTGACAGAAAATTCAACATATTATCTGGTGGAGATATAGATACAGTCTCACAACTGGTTTCTGCTACTTATATACTAGTGGGGCTCCTGTTCTGGCATTTTTTTTAATCAGTTTATATGCGTGTCACATTGGTACAGTGGTAACATCACAAGCTTTGAATGTTAGTTTTAGTTTCGATTCTAGCTGATGGTACCTAAATACTTTTCTCTTTTTTACTTTTGAAATCACGACTCTATAATAATATATACAAAATCTGGACAAATTAAAATATATTTAAGTGTGTTTTACAACCGGGCAAAGTCGGGCAGTCTGAGGATGTCTCTTTCACTGAAACAGATGGCTATTTGTAGCGACCATATGTATCTGTTTACCCTCAAATAGTAAATATATATATATATATATATATATATATATATATATATACCTATAAATTTTTTTGTGTTCATATTAAAACAAACTTTTTTTTTATTTATTTAAAAAGAAAATACAACTTTCTTATATATGGGTTGTGGAATTGAATTCATCTGCGAAAGATCTAGCTAATTTGCATATTCTTTTTAAACATTCATTTTAATTAATTCTATTAGTTTTTTCAGTTTTCTTATGGGATGATCATCTTTAGTTAATTATTACGTGTAATTATATTCATGCAGATATTCTACATGATTTATATTTGCGTAATATTTGCATAAAAAGGTTATAGTAAACACAAACCTCTTTCTATATATATTTATGTATGCATATAAAAAATTTTGCCTACCAAACCTACAGACATGAAACTTCACATATAGAGTATTCGAATCCATGCAAAACTTTTTATTTAGGTCTTACTTAGTTTTAGCTGAGGAAAATCGGTGCAAAAATGTAAAAATTAAAAAAAAAATGGAATTTGTCCAGGTAAAGGTCAAATCGACTACATTATGAATATGCATGCGTAACGTAATAGCTATTGGTTCATGTTTTAATTTTTAGCCTTGCAGCAAACATGTCTTCATAGCTCAGGTATTAACGTCAAAGGGAAAAGTAAATCATAAGATAAACTTTCTGATTTTGATTCTTGATGGTGGCGCACTAGTCATTGTCTTTTTTTTTTTATTGAACTTTTAAAATCATTGTTCATATAATGTAATAATAAATATGAAATCTGCATTAATCAAAATATATTTAAGTGTATTTTACAACCGGGCAATGCTGGGCAGCCTGCTAGCATATAGATATATATGACTCACACGCAATTCGATCAGCTGATCCTGACTTCCGGTCAACGTGTCTCCATATAATTTACACACTCCCCTCTCTCTCCCTTGATCCATTCTCTAACAGCTAGAGATTTGGAGAAAAAATATATATATATATATATATACATATATATATTAGCCTGAGTGCTCGGCATTGCCCGGGTGTTTGGAGGAATGTGTTGAGCAAAAAAAAAAAAGTGTTAGTAGGCAGGCAGGCTTGAACTCGTAATGCGAAGGCAGAAAAGAAAGTGAAAGAAAATCTGACGTCTTACCACTACTCCATGACGCAACCAGAAGTTTGGAACGTTAAAATTAGGCAAAGTCAATACAACCGATACGATGACTTGCAAAAATGGCTGGCAAAAAATCGACCCCTCCTTGTAGAAAACTACCCAGTTGAGAGTGAAGGAATTAATGTTTTTGGCCAATTTTTCGATATTTGTCATCCAAGACATCGAACTTCCCAATGATACCAATCTCGTGAAAATGTGTCGCCTCTGTCAAAAGTTTTAGGCAGACATACATACATACATCTAAACAGACAGCTGAGATTTATATTGTAGATGTATATGAAAATCTTTCCATACATAGCATGGAGCTATTTAATGTAAAGAGTTAAAAACAATTACTATTTCAAGGTCAAAACCTTACCAAAGTGTTAGATGGAATAGATTACGACTCAGAAAATAGTCATTCTTCCTCCTATGTCTGATGAAATGTGAGAACTAAAGGACAAAATCAGGGAAGCGAATTGCTTATACCCATCCATGATACAGGACAGCATTCCCTCAGTCTAGGAAGATTATGTAGAAATGCATACAAGGAGAATATTCAGCAGCCGAGATATGAATAGCAATTTGTTTAACCAAAATGTTTTTGTAATAATTTACAAGGTAACCAAAATGTTCTTTTTGATTAATCATTGAAAGAAGTTGAAGGGTTCGGGTTTGAGCCTACCTGCTTACTACAACTTTTTTTTTCTCAACACATCTAAAAATACTCGGGCAATGCCGGGCATCCACACTAGTATATATATATAAAAAAGAAATATTTGTAAAAAACGAGTCACTTGTTTATTTGGCCATAGTGTGGGTGTTTCAGAATTTAACAAAAGAATAAAATGGTTGTTCCTTGTTTCTCTGGCTGTATCAACATACAAAAATTTAAATGTAATGTGAACAAACTCCTCACTTAGGTTGCTCCTTATCAATCTGACCCCTATTTCTCAGTAGCTCCTCTTACATCTCGATATCAATGTATCGTGTTTGAAGTGAATTGACGTAAAAATAATAATAATAACAATGATAATAATAATAAATGGCCAAAAATGCATTCTGGTGATGGGATACTCAATGACTTGTTTGCTTGGTTGCTATGTGTTGGTTGTGGTGAGGGGAACTTTATAATATAAAACTTGATTGCAATTCTTACAAGTAAATTGATTGGAAAAAAGACTGACTCGTTTCACTTAATATGCTAATCTAAAAATAGAACTGTTATTATGGAATCAAAACTATCAGAAGTAATATAGTGAATTACTAAGATGCCCTTTTGCAAAGCAATATGCGATATTAACTTTAAGATGTTATTTGCATATGATCAGCATTGTTTTATTTAGAATACAAAAATTTGTATTCTAAATAAAACAATGCTGATCATATATATATATATATATATATATATATACACCATGAATTAAAACTTTGTATCGACCTTCTCCATCTCAATTATAAAGACAAAGTTAAGATGAGTCTGTTGCAGTTAAGATTACCGATGTTGAATCCGTTTTCTTTCAAGACTGCCAACTGACGCTAGACGGTTCAGCCAATCCTACTATTTGATCCATAGGCGAAGTAGGGGAGGGGTGTTATATGCAAACACATATACAGAAACCTAAAATCATGCCTCTGAAAGATAGTGCGCAGGAGCATTGATGAGACTTGTCATTTGTGTTTTATTAATTATAAAAATAACTATACTTTTTCATTTTTTTTTTGTTTTTGTAGGAAGCAAACATAGCCCCTCATCCACTATCTGTGGTGTTGATGACGAAGATGATACCATCTCCTCAGCGTCAGGTAAGTTATTTAACGGAATTAGAAAATCTTGGATTTTATAACTTGTACAATAATCAGTGCTTGTATAGATTGGTGGTCTTTTAAACCAATGCATATTCAGGTGAAAATATTACATAGGCCTTCGGGCCAGGATGAAAGTGTAGTACCTGTTCTGGTGCTGCACTTCCCATTTTCCTCTCTTTTTTTTGTCTCAGTAGAGGAGAAATCTTTCATTACTGATACATTTTATTTTTGTTACTGATATGAGTACCCCTTTTTGAGGAGCTAGTTTCCCTCCCACATTAAAAACTGACGTTGTGTCTAACTCTGAATCCATGGGGAAGTAAGTAAACAATATTTACATGTCATGTCAAAATTAGTATAAATTCCAAAAGTTATAAAAAATGATCCTGTAGAAAACTAATTATACGTAAAAATAGAATTTATTGAATTGAGTTTTAATGTGGAAGAGTTGTTCAATTAATTCAGTATGACAAACTGACTTACTTCCCTTGACTTAAATTAATGGTCCGCCATTTTAAACACATTTTTAAAGAATGTAATTGTGGATGATTTGTTAAAATACATCTTCTATTGGATCATTTATGTAATTTCTAGAATTTATAATTTCGACATGAAATGTAAGTATGTAATAATGTTTTCACCTGAAATGTGTTAGTTTTAGAGCTCACCAATCTACACAAGCACCCAATGATGTACAGCACAAGCATGTTGATACACCGGTTTTTGTTAGATCACTGAAGTTAAGCAATGTTAAGCTTGGTCAGTACGAAATTGGTGACCAAATTTGGAAATTTCCAGACTCTGTATGTGGAAGAACAACATTATCTCCCTGCACAAACGTAACATTGTCATCTTCCTTGATATACATGCAACTGAGGTGAAGTTGCATTTGTGTATGTTCACTGCACAGGTAGGGATCATCTGTTTGTTGTCTTCATTTGAATTTGGGGCTTGATTTTAACACTGGCCATCATGTTGTCTCAGTCATTGTTGTAACAAAAAAATTGGTTCTTGTCCAGTATTGCCCCTATATTAACAAAACAAAAAAAAAATCAAGAAAAATATGTATGATGTATGCACTGGCGATGAAAAGAAAATATATTTAAAAAATCATGTAAATTAATAAAGTGATTTTATTTTAAAATATGAAAAACAAATTTTATGAATATCCAAAAAGTGACTGTATTGTCTGCCATTTTAAAAAGAAATGGCAAGAATCAAAGAAAGATAACTCAACGATAATTCATACTTACTAGATTTATGTTGTAATGCCTATGAATTCCCATTAATCACTTAAAAATGATTTTCTTTATAAAGATAAAATTACTCTTTTAATTTACATGGTTTTTGGAATATGATATTTCTGTTTTGTCATGGGTACGTACATCATACAGATTTTCTTTATTTTTCTGGACAAGAATCAAAGAGTTTTTCTTCTAAGCAAAAATTACGACATCTAGTTTTCTCTACTGAATGACAGACTTGCAAAAATGGACAAAGATATCTCCCAACTGGACAAAACGGTGCATCAGCTTAAAAAATCAAATTTTAGCGTTTTATGATCGATCTCTTGATGCCATTTTGCGAATATTTTGCCGAACAAGGGAGATAATTCCAAATAATTAAAACTTGAGATTTTAGAAAGCCATTCTTGATTCTTGACATGAGGAAAGTGAGTAATGGGAAAAAAAAGGCTGCAACGTCTCTTCTATGGGAAAGAGGTTGCAGGGAAGAGAAAAGGGCATTTCCCACTAAGTTACAAAGTCTATTTTGAACTCTGTCAAGGCAGGATAAGCTGCTTCTAGCAGCTCCTGCCCAGTTAAGTATAACTAATATGAAAAAGACAATTGTCTGTGTTTGTATGTTTAGCTGAAGCTTCAGAAATACACGGCAAACATCTAAACAATTGAGTTTTTATTTTTTTAATCAACCTAACCATGGAAAAATAATCAAAATTTAGAAAAAAAAGATTTGTGTTACTAGTGAGACATGTGGAAATTCCACAGCAAATTCTTTCATATATAATATATTAATGTTGGCATTCTGTGGATGTTCAGTGTAAATGGAAATGCCCTAATATTGTTGTAGCTCTTTTGTTAAAACTGCAAAAATTATTCTAAGCTAGCAGGAATGCCCAGCATAGCCCGGTCGTAAAATATGCTTAAATATATTTTAATTCCTGCAAACTTCGTACATGTTTTTATAGTTAATGTTCTATTGATTCTTATATTATAAAGTTGTGATTTCAAAAATACAAAAATATATCCATATGACTTGGGTGTATCAACTTGAATTAAAACCAGAACTTGTGAAGAAAAAAAACTATATATATATATATATATATATATATATATATATGAGTTCCTTCAGCTATAATCGAAACTGAAACCAAAACTTGTGAAGAATTCTTGGTAAAATAATTTATTACAAGAAATGGAAGAATATAACAAATGATAATCACTCGGAAGAAAAATGACGTGAGTGTGACACACAAAATAACACACTATCAGATTAATATATATTTAACTTTTTTTTCAACTTTAGTTTTTTCAACTTTAGTTTTTTCAACTTTAGTTTTCTTTTTTTTTATTTTAAGAATTTAACGTTACATTTAATTAATATTTATGGCATTTCTGTTCATAATAAATAAGAATTCTGCATTAATTAAAATATAATGTTTATATGTATTTTATGACTGGGCAACGCCGAGCGGCCTACTAGTGCTAAATAAAATTCATACATAAATTTTCTTAAAGAATGAACACGTTTTCATCTTTAAAAGTTATGGCATTTTCTTTTTTTGTAAATCGTCTTTCCCATCGGAGATATAAAAGTCCCTTATTGAGATGTTAATCACGGTTGATTTAAATGTCCTGTGCCACACGTGGCTACGTGAGCTGGATTAATGAGATAAAATGTTGGTACTTTAAAACATTGTTTCATATTTGAATTACAGTATCGAAAAATTAGAAAACTAAATAATTATCTTTTATTCTCCAAGATAAATTAGCTAACATACCAACAGGCTATTATCCACAAGAGATATTTTATATTTCAAATGAGAAAGATGATTTACAAAAAAAAAAAAAGACAAGGCGGAGTCGTATATTTTTTTTACATTTTCGCATTCATGCCTTGCAACAACTAAGCTTATTTTGAACGGTGGCAACCTCGTATGTTGTGGTGGGCATGGTGGCTAAACATTCGTGCTTTTTTCCCCCATTTCATTTTTCTCTTAGCGTTACAAGTTCGAGCCTACCTGCTTACTACTTTTTTCTTTCCTTCTTTTCTTTTCTTTTTTCTTTCCTTTTCTTTTCTTTTTTCTTTCCTTCTTTTCTTTTCTTTTTTCTTTCCTTCTTTTCTTTTTTCTTTCCTTCTTTTCTTTTCTTTTTTCTTTCCTTTTCTTTTTCTTTTCTTTTCTTTTTTCTTTCCTTTTCTTTTTTCTTTTCTTTTCTTTTTCCTTTTCTTTTTTCTTTTCTTTTCCTTTTCTTTTTTTCTTTTCTTTTTTCTTTTCTTTTTTCTTTTCTTTTCTTTTTTATTTTTTCGTTTTTCTTTTTTCTTTTCTTTTCTTATCTTTTTTCTTATCTTTTTTCTTTTCTTTTCTTTCTTTTCTTTTTTCTTTTCTTTTTTCTTTTCTTTTCTTTTTTCTTTTCTTTTTTCTTTTCTTTTTCTTTTTTTTCTTTTCTTTTCTTTTTTCTTTTTTTTTCTTTTCTTTTTTTCTTTTTTCTTTTTTCCTTTTTCTTTTTTTCTTTTTTTCTTTTTCTTTTTTTGTTTTCTTCTTTTTTTCTTTTTTTTGTTTTCTTTTTTTTTGTTTTCTTTTTTTTGTTTTCTATTTCTTGGTTTTCTTTTTTTTTGGTTTTCTTTTTTTTTTGGTTTTCTTTTTTTTTTGGTTTTCTTTTTTTTTTGGTTTTCTTTTTTTTTTGGTTTTCTTTTTTTTTTGGTTTTCTTTTTTTTTTGGTTTTCTTTTTTTTTTGGTTTTCTTTTTTTTTTGGTTTTCTTTTTTTTTTGGTTTTCTTTTTTTTTTTGGTTTTCTTTTTTTTTTGGTTTTCTTTTTTTTTTTGGTTTTCTTTTTTTTTGGGTTTTCTTTTTTTTTTGGTTTTCTTTTTTTTTTGGTTTTCTTTTTTTTTTGGTTTTCTTTTTTTTTTTGGTTTTCTTTTTTTTTTTGGTTTTCTTTTTTTTTTTTGTTTTCTTTTTTTTTTTGGTTTTCTTTTTTTTTTTTGGTTTTCTTTTTTTTTTTGGTTTTCTTTTTTTTTTGGTTTTCTTTTTTTTTTTGGTTTTCTTTTTTTTTTTGGTTTTCTTTTTTTTTTTGGTTTTCTTTTTTTTTTTGGTTTTCTTTTTTTTTTTGGTTTTCTTTTTTTTTTTGGTTTTCTTTTTTTTTTTGGTTTTCTTTTTTTTTTTGGTTTTCTTTTTTTTTTTGGTTTTCTTTTTTTTTTTGGTTTTCTTTTTTTTTTTTGGTCTTCTTTTTTTTTTTGGTCTTCTTTTTTTTTTTGGTCTTCTTTTTTTTTTTGGTCTTCTTTTTTTTTTTTGGTCTTCTTTTTTTTTTGGTCTTTTTTTTTGGTTTTCTTTTTTGTTTTCTTTTTTTTGTTTTCTTTTTTTGTTTTCTTTTTGTTTTCTTTTTGTTTTCTTTCTTTCTTTTTTTCTTTTTTCTTTTTTTCTTTTTTCTTTCTTTCTTTTTTCTTTTTTCTTTCTTTTTTTTCTTTTTTTTTCCTTTTTTTTTTGTTTTAAGGGGCTCCATTGATCAATACCCTCACCATAAAATCTCTCCACATCTGGGCACCGCCTCGCCACCACTAGATATAAAACTATGTATCAAATATTTTTATTTTATTAAAATTCATATTTTATTAAAAGTTTGTTTATATTTTAATAAATAAACCTCAGACATAAAAAAAAACTAAAAATAACTATGCCTAGAACATAAATGTAACAAGACCGACATTGCTTTTCTTTTTGTTTTTTGTTGTTGTTTTTTTAATCACTCCAGACGTCTACTTGGTGTAAGGAGTTAACAAGAACAAAAGATGATTCTTGCAAACACAGGAAATACCTATTAACCTTACTTTGGCTGTAGGAGGAAAACAGTCAGTAGAAAGAAAGTTCTGCAAGCCTGCAGTTCTTAGAAAGAATCTATTGTTATAGGCAGTTGTATTACAATGAGGTATCAAAACAGCAAATTGATGGAGACCACTAGGCCAACGAGTCAAACGAGCTTGAACAAAGGAAGCAGAGAATTGATCAGGCAATTCGAAAGAATGCATGTCAAAATAGTATTTATAGAAAATGACGGACTAGCAACATACTGTTTGTGAAATAGAGATTGTAGAGAAAACTGAAGGGTAAGGCCAATCAAATTAGATATGTTTCTCCACTTTAACAAGAACCCTCAAATGGGACAGGGATTCACCAGCCTAAATATGACAACAAGAGATAGAGAATACTTTCAGGTGTGGAGAAATGTCTAGAGCGATAGAGAGAACTGATTTTACAAGAAGCAGAAAGAGCAAAGGATCTATCAGCCTGTCCTATAAAATCATAGTTTCTTTTTATATTTTTATTAGCATGCCTATTCGGTATTGTCCGGGGTAACTTATTTCTTTTAAAACGTATCTCTTTCTTTCCCTACCGTCTTTTTCTTCTCTGCCCAGATCATTCCCTTTTCTGAACATGCCAAATACTTTTATTGATTACTCATGGAATGAGTTGGCATAAGAGAAATAACTCTTTGGAAGATGACTCAAAGGTAGTATATCTAATTACTGGGAATCATATGCCTCCTCACAATGAAATCTGCACTAGTTTAGGATCAACGAATTAATAATTTTTTTCTAAATTTTAGCTATTCTTCATCTGAGACATCAATCAAGAAAATGCCTACATTATGGGTGTTTGTTTTGTATTTTTAGAGTTTTAGCTGGACATGCACGCATATATGCAGAGACAACCAGGTAATTGCCATTAACCAACTAGCTATGCTTGCGATAATATGCAGCTTTGGCATTGTTGACTAGCCATAAAAAGACTAAATAGACTCTAAAGCACGGCAAACGTTGACACTGTACAGAATAGCATACAGAAACCAGTGTCTGCCGAGAGAAGCAGAAGGTATGGGTCTCTCAGAAATTGCCCATCAGCATCGTGCGACTATTCTGAGCACCAGGCAATATCTGATGAGTTCTCAAAATTGTACATCAACATCATGAAACAAGAGCCAGTAAAAAAACACTATCACAAAACGAGCCAAACATTTTGAACAAGATTGTGTTACAAATGAGACAGAATCAGAAAACAAGTCTCTTTTTTTTTTTTTTAACACAAGAATCACCACTTATCAAGGCCCGGAGGCCACTCGAGGATAAGGGTTAATGTGATTATAGGTGATTATAGCGTTTTTAACATAATTAGTAGAATTTTTGTAAGTTGGATTACATAGGGGGACGATTCATCAAGAACTTGTTTACATTGGACTTGGACACAATCAGATTGTAGTCTGCTACGGAAATGGCCCAAAAGAGTCACCACAAATATATCAAGAACTTCCATTGCAAAAAAAAAAAAAAAAAAAAAAAAAAAAAAACTGGAAAAATAGGCCAAGTATTTTCTGGGTGATTTTACTTAGGACTATATAGATAAGGAAGGTTTTATAGACTGGCTAAAAAAAATTGCTCCACTATGATCAGGAGAGAATTATAATAGCTGCCCAAGATCAAGGCTTGATTACTAATGCTTTTAAGATAAGTGGTCTCAGCAATAACAACAAGTGCAGATTTTGTCACATAGAAGTAGAGTGTTAGCTATCTGATATTCACTTACAAGGTTCTGCTGTACGATGCGACTCAATGGAGTGTTTAAATATCTCCACTGGACGATCTGTAAAAAGTTGACTATCGAATCCAACAGCAAGTCCTGGAAACATGTTTACCGGAAACAACAGTTGGAAATAAGTCATACACCATCCACTTTGATTATGCATTTCCTACCATTACATACCTAGAAAACGGAGCTATTAAATATAGGAGAAAGAAGCAACATTAAGAGAAGTTAGTTTTCCCCAATGATGCTGGGATAAACAAAGCTGGGAGGGAAAAGATAATAAAATACCAAGATCTTGTATACAACATAAAAAGAAACTGGAATCTTAGGAAGATCTCTATCATTCCAGCGACTGGACTTATGAAAAATAATTTCAAAAGCTACCTGGCAAATATACCTGGTGAACCAAGTGCAAGAGAGATTCAAACAATTGCATTTAAAGGGACAGTTAGAATTATAAAAATATTTCTCAGTTGGAATATATAAGATAGCAGGTGAATGTTTGACATCCGGTAGGATGCCTCATCACCAGCTTGAACAAACTAATAAGAAAATTGAAAAAAAGACTAAGGTTCTGCTGCGGGGGATGGCTTCTACACTGGAGTGTGTAAATCGTCTGTAAAAAAGTTAGATATCTAATGTAGCAGTTAGTGCTGGGAAATTATACCGGAAACAACAGTTGGAAGTAAGTCATACAACATCCACTATTATTATGCAATTCTGACAGTTATGTACCTACTTACTATGCCTCCCCACGGGACAGAGTTAGACACCAGGGTCGTTTTTTAACGTGGAGAAAAGGTACAAAAATAAAAATTGTCTCAATCGTGAAGGATTTCTCCTCCAACGAAAGAGAACAAGAAATAGAAGTGCAGCATCTGAAGAACAGATGGTATTTATTTGCTCCCCCACCGAGCAAATTAGGCACAAGGCCAATTTTTAATGTGAGGAGTGAAGGGAAGGGAAAAAGGGGACCAGCTCCCGAGAGGTGGGAAATGGGAGCTGGTTAAAGGTCAGGCATGTGGGGTTGCCCCCACATCTGGTCTTTGTTAGTCATAGCTAGTCATAGCTTGCAGCATCTGTCGGAACAGATGCTACACTTTGATCTTGTCCCGAAGGCCAAGAAAAGTATGACAGTTATGTAACTGACATAGTGATATAGGATAAGAAAGAGAAAGAAGCAACCTTAGTAGAAGTTAGTGTCCCTAATGATGTTGAATTAAACAGAGCTGAGAGGGAAAATAAAACCTGGCATAGTGACAAGAAGGAGAAAGAAGCAACCTTAGTAGAAGTCAGTTTCCTTAATGATGCTGGGTTAAAGCAGAGCTGAAAGGGAAAAGATAATGAAATACCAAGGTCTTATGTTTGGCATGAAAAGAAACTGGGATCTTAAGAAAAAGATCTCTATCATTCCAATAATTATAGGAGCAACTGAACTCATGAAAAAGAATTTTAAAAACTACCTGGCAAATATACCCGGTGAACCAAGTGCAAGAGAGATTCAAACATTTGCACGTAAAGGGACAGTTAGAATCTTAAAAAGGATCTCTCGGTTGAAATATAGGAGATAGTGGGTGAATGTCTAACCTCCAATAGGATGCCTTATTTCCAGCTTTAGCAAACTGATAAGAAAATTGAAAGAAAAGGATGTGACCTTTATATGATAGATTTTAAAAATGTTTTATGGCATTCAATTTTGGTGTAGGAGGACCCCAGGGTATGCTCAACATTTATTAGATGAAATGGAGGGTGCAAGTACAGTGATATTTATTGAAATAATTTTTTTTTATCACTTCAAGGTACATTCAGCGTTTTCTGGGATCGAATGATGATTGATGTGTACAGTTTTTAGCCCTGAACTCATGTTACCATTTCTATTCTACTTAAAAAAAAAATTTTTTAATTTCAATTAAGAAATCAAATCCAGTAAAAAAAGGCCATATTTCCTTTTAATGGAAATCTGATGCAAACATTAGCCCTATAATATTTCCGTAAAATATACTCATCCGAATAGTCTAGGTAATATAGCTCCAGAATATACATTGGCACTTTCTAAATTAGAATTTCTGAAGATTCTGGCTTTCTCACCTAAAATGCACCAAGCATCGATGTTATTGTTTTTTTTGTTTTTTTCCACAAAATTTTAATGTTCTGCAAAAAAAAAAAAAAAAATTTCCTACACAGAAATAAAACTACCAAACATCATAAATAAATATTCGACGATATAAAGAACTTAAAGCATAAAACTTTTTCCAAAATTTCTGGATTCAGCATTAAATAATCGAAAAGAATTGATATGCCATAAATACAAAACAACTAAATCAAACAGTTTAGGCTGTCTGAAGATGTCGGCTTCCTGACTTAAATGCACCAAACACTGATGCTATTCCTTTTTCCCTTTCCTTTTGCAAAACTCAATCATGTTCTGTAAAACGAAAAATAAGAACAATGTTGCCTCTACAAAACCACCAAACCAAACACCATTAATAAATATTCATTGATATAAAGAACTTGAAGCTTAGAAACTTTTACTAAAATAACCAGATTTTGCATTAAATAACCTGAAATTTAAAAAAAAAAAAAAAAAACTAATCAGAATATATATGGTTGAAGAAGGGGGGGGGGTAGTCTCCATTATCAAGTTATAAAAATTGTCCAACCGAAATGCAGACCCCTTGATATTATTGTACCTTCATTTGATCAAAATGAGATATTTATCTAAGTGCCTCAGTTAATATAAGTTCAAAAGATATGTTTATGGGAGTTCATCTCCAAAACTCTAAGAATTTATGAACAGACACAAAAACTTTATATATAGAGATATCAAAAAGAATACTACAAGGAAACAATTGTCCCAAGGTCCTGGGTATAAAAAAGTGGTCATCATTTGTGCATCAATACACTTGGAGGGGAAGGTATGAACCCAAACTGTCAGTAAAAATAGCAACTTGTGTTTGATCAATTTGTAACATAGCACGGATGTGCGTATGTAAATACATGAGAAGTGACGTCACCGGCGTGTGTGTAGGGGGGGGGGCTATAAAAAAAAAAGAAAGACCAAGATCTCGAGAGACAAGATAACATTTGAAATCTCGGAAGAGACGTGGAGAACATTCTACGTCTCGTGGGTGACGTCACGACTGTAATGACGAAGAAATAAATGACGTCGTACAAACCAAAAAGCGAGTCTGCATTATTTACTGTTCCTTTGTTCACTTTTCGACTGGAGCCACAATGTGTGTACAACTGTACAATGTTACAAATCATATTTCGACATTAAATCTATATTTATAAAAAAAGAAAGTGTTGATATGCCATTAAAAACGCACGCCAAAATTTAAAAAAAAAAAAAATGATAAAGACCATTTTTTTTTTCTTCTTCTGTAAATTCAGGAATGCAGAGCCGCCGTTCTGTGGAGACTGGCTCAACAAATGGCAGCCCCGATTCGGACGTTATCTTTCATCTGGGAGAAAGGTAAACAACAAAAAAAAATTAATCTATTTTCTCTCGCACTAAAAACGAATGATCATAAAATGAAATGTATGAGTGAAACAGGAACAGAAATTCACTCGATACTTATAATGAACTAGCCTGGGTGCCCGGCGTTGCCCTGGTATTTGGAGGTGTGTGTTGAGCAAAAAAACAAAAAATTGTAATTGGCAGGCAGGTTTGAGCCCATATCATAAAGGAGGAAAAGAACATGAAAAAGAAAATGTTACTTCTTTGCCGTTGCATCCATCGCCAAACCAAAAGTGGCGAAAGTTTAAGTTAAGGCTAGTCAATCGAAAAGAAGGGATGACTTTCGAAAATATCAGCGAAAAAAGCGACCCCCTCCATCTAGAAAAGTTCCCAGTTGAGGATGAAGGAAGTAAAGTTTTTAGCCAATTTTTCAATATTTGTCATCAGAAGGGTCGAGCTTCAAAACGATACAGATCTCATGAAAATCCGTCACCTCTGTCGAAAGTTTTAGGCATGCATACATACATACATTTAAACAGACGGATGAGACTTGCATAATAGACTAGAGGGGGGTACCCGGCGTTGCTCAGGTGTTTGGAGGTGTATGTGTTTGGGGAGTGCGGGGGTAAATTAGAACAAAAAGCAAACTTAACCCTGTTTAACTATAAAAAAACAATGTTAAACTTGTTAAAAAAAAAAAATATGACGATAAAAACATCGATTTTAAAAATGGGGTGGAGGGATGAGGTAGCTTGAGGCTAATAGGCTGAGCCTGAACACCTGCGCTGCGGTGACAGTAGCAATGTAAGAGCGATTAAAAAGTGAATGTCAAACATCACCCTATTCCGCAGTTTTTAATGAGGTCAAATCGTTTTACTGCAGGATAGTTGTTTTGAGTTTGTTTACCCCGAATGTTTACATCCGGTTCAAATCCAGTTTTGCTGTTTTTATACTAAAAAGTAAAAGCAACACGCGGCATTGCCCGGGTGTTTGGAGGTGTGTGGAAATATAAGACCGATTAAAAAGTGACAAACATCACACTTTTCTGCAGTTTTTAATGAGGTCAAATCCTTTTACTGCGGGACAGTTGTTTAGAGTTTGTCCAGCCAATCGAATCTGGTTTCGCTTTTTTATACTGAAAAGCGAAAGCAACACACGGCGATCCAAAAATATGGAATATTTAGCATTTCAAAGTCAGGCTAATTAAATAGGCAGGCAACCCCCGTTAACTCGTAGATATTATCATTTAGACAGCATATATAAAGTTTTAAGAATGACACACATTTTCGCTTTTATATATATACATGGGTATCCAGAGACTTTTAGTATTTTGACATAGAATGTTGGATCAGTCCTGGAAATGGTCAGACCAGTTTACGATTTGAAAGTTACAAAAAATATTTTTAAAAAAATAAATAAATGACATGGCTTGAATAAATAAATAAAAAAATGAAAACATGGCTTTCAATTCATATACTTTTTTGATCATTTCCAGGATTAACTGGGGATTACCTATCAAAGTACTGACATCTTTTAGATACTCATTTATTTAAGGTATCCTCAACCCCAACCACTAAATGGTGGGATCGTTTAACCGCCACAGTAGATATCTCACTGCTGATGTAATTCTTTACCTGTATAAGAGCCAAGTACCTCCAAAGATGGAGTACTGTTGCTACATCTGGGCAGGAGCTGCTAGAAGCAGCTTATCCTGCCTTGACAGTTCAAAATATACTTCGTAGCATAGTGGGGGGATGCTCTTTTTTCTTTTCTTTACCACAGAAGAGACATTGCGAGCCTGTCTCTGCTTTATCATTATTTCCTTGGCAAGTGCTCGTCTCAGCTACAATCTATGATCGCCCCTGGCCTTACTTTTACAAAAAACACTGAAACCACTGTCAATAATTTTCCCCACTCTTTGACTGTGCCTAAGTCAAAACATAGATTCCATGAACAAAGCTTCTCTCTTAGAACTTCATACCTGTGGAACTTTGTTCCATTTTCCTGCTTTCCAGCTGACTACAATATGGTTGTCTTCAAGTACAATGTGAACAAGTTCTTGATGAGCCGTCCTCTTAAGTAAGCCAATTTACCAAATGTCTATTACTAACGATTACTATGATATTTTCCCATTGACTACTGTACACTCATTAACCCTTATCCTCGAGTGGCTTTGGGAAGTGCTGACTCCTTTATAAAAAAAAAAAATTATCGTAAAGCCACTGATAAGAATGGCAACTTATTACCCACATCATTAAACATAATCCATTCATCTTATTAATCCTTAACTTTGTGGCTATTAGCTTTGATAAATGGTAATTTATTTTATTTTACGAAGGAGTTACCACATATCAAAGCCACTCGAGGATAAAGATTAAAGAGTCAGTGAAACCACACTGTGATGATCTGCAGTGGTGAAAATTGAGCGGAAATTTATTATTTAGGAGATGGTTCAACAAAAATTTGTTTACGTTGGACTTGGAAAGCAGTCCCACAGTTGTGTGTTCCACAGGGAGGGCAGTTCTAGGAAACAAACTTTGCTCATGGAATTTTCATTTATTTTTAAGCACAGATATATAGTGATGATGTATGGCATAATCACGTTGATGCACCAGTTCCCATTAGATCACCAAAGTTAGTGACATTGAGCCTTGTCGGGTGACCATTTGGTAATATCAGCTACTGTATGTGCTCGGAACTAGGAGAGGGATGTGTGCTGCCAGGCTATTCTTGCCCAAGACATGCTGTATGAAATAATGCAATGGCCCACAACCCCGGAGGATTAAGGGACATGTTTATAGAGTAATGGAAATTGTTGACAGTTGTTGTAGGTAAACGAGTGTTTGTTGCAAATGTTTTGCAGAGGTGCAGATACCAAAGATTGAAGTTCAGTCGTTTTAAAAGATGCCTAACAATAGAGATGAGATAACTAGGAGAGGAATGTGTGCTGCCAGGCTATTCTTGCCCAAGACACGCTGCATGAAATAATGCAATGGCCCACAACCCCGGAGGATTAAGGGACATGTTTATAGAGTAATGGAAATTGTTGACAGTTGTTGTAGGTAAACGAGTGTTTGTTGCAAATGTTTTGCAGAGGTGCAGATACCAAAGATTGAAGTTCAGTCGTTTTAAAAGATGCCTAACAATAGAGATGAGATAACTAGGAGAGGAATGTGTGCTGCCAGGCTATTCTTGCCCAAGACACGCTGCATGAAATAATGCAATGGCCCACAACCCCGGAGGATTAAGGGACATGTTTATAGAGTAATGGAAATTGTTGACAGTTGTTGTAGGTAAACGAGTGTTTGTTGCAAATGTTTTGCAGAGGTGCAGATACCAAAGATTGAAGTTCAGTCGTTTTAAAAGATGCCTAACAATAGAGATGAGATAAAAGGATTTCGCAAAAATAATCTTGAAATTAAAATGTCTACTTCGACGTTTATGAAGCACTCAAACAAAGAGTCTTGTAAAACCACCTTTTTATCAGCTTTCGTGACTCTGATATTTCTTGGAAGCTCATCGGGAGAGAATATATGCAATTCTGAGGTTTTCCTCTCAGTTGGATTTTCCACATTTCAGCCATCCTAGCTCATTTGTGGCGCCATTATCTGAATCGAGCAATGCTGACTCTAGAAAGGTATATCTGCGCGCACTTTTACAGAGGATATCCATTGTCTTTCAAGACTGAACGTAGGCTCTGCATAAATGTAAAAAAAAAGTTTTGGTATAACTTCAGCAGGGCTTTATACTTTCAAATGTTCACCCATCTGGTACTGACCAGGCTTAATGTTGCTTAGCTTCAGTGATCGAATGAAATTATATATCCCTTTACAGAGTGTAGAGAAGGTTATAAATGTTTGTTGCTTCTCTTATCCTGTTGACGACATTGGGAATAAAAGAAAAAGAATTTAAAAGTTACAAAAGTTCCAGAAAATACCAGATTTCCAAAAATAGTAAATGGAAGAAAGAACCACCCTATGATGTAAATACATTCCAGATTTTGACTAAGGAGCTGATATCAGATGCTGAACAAAAGAATTCAGTCAATATAAATAAGCAAGGGAGACAGAGATAGGTCAGAGAGAGAGAGAGAGAGGCACTAGACGATTGCACAAGTCACCCACCCCCCCATCCATATAAACAAATGAGACACAGAGATAGGTAAGAGTAGAGAAGCACGAGTCACTCGTCATCCTATATCCACGTCTTTCTATCTCCATAACCGACGATTATCAATTTTAAATTATTAAGTTCTTTAAAACAATAACTTTTTCCTATTCTTTTTTCTTTGCATTGGTTTCAGCATCCAAAAGTATATTTGTAAATGCTTTTGTATTTCAAATGACGCCAAAGTAGTTGACAGCAGATGCTGGACAAAGGAACAAAGGAATATAATATAAACAAGCAAGGGGACACACATGGGTCAGGGAAAGTCATAAGATAACAGATGATCGCATGAATCATCCAGCACACCCCATTCACATCTCTCTCTCTCCATCAGCACAAGTCTGGTTGTCAAAATAAACTACAGTTGTTTTCATATCAGCTAAATGATATGTTTTTTATTAAAAAAATATCCATTTGTACACATTTGAAAAAGTGCATTGCCTACATTCACTCAGAATACAATGGTTCATTAAACAAAACTGCAGGTATCAATGGACGATCGAACTAATGTACAATGTTATTGAAATATTAAAATATTTCATAAGCAGAAAGAATGTTAGAAACAAGTTATGAAAAATATTAACAGAAAAGCGGTTGCAATAATATATTCTCTATGTTCACTCAATCTATACATTTTTTGTGCGTGTGCATTGATATTAATATTGAAAACCTTTTTTTTCTATTTATTTAAAAAGAAAATAAAACTTTCTTATATAGGGGTTGTGAAATTGCATTCATCTGCAAAAGATCTAGCTAATTTGCATATTCTTTTAAACATTCAGTTTAATTAATTCCCTATTAGTTTTTTCGGTTTTCTTATGGGATGATCATCTTTAGTTAACTATTACGTGCAATTATATTCATGCAGATATTCTACATGATTTATACTTGCGTAATATTTGTGTAAGAAGGTTATAGTAAACTTAAAACTCTGTCTATATATATTTATGTATGTGTATATATAATTGTTTTAAAAAATTTGCCTACCAAACTCCTATGCCAGTTTTTGGTCTACAGACATAAAACTTAATATGTAGGATATTCGAACCCATGAAAAACTTTATATTTGTGCTTCAGCCGGGGAAAATTGGTGCAAAAGTGTGAAAATTTGAAAAATGAAATTTGCCAGGTAACGGTCAAACAACGGCATTATAAATATGCATGCATAATGTAATAGCTATTTGTTCATGTTTTAATTTTTAGCCTTGCAATAAACATGTCTACATAGCCCAGGCATTAACGTCAAAGGAAAAAGTAAATTTTAAGTTAAATGTTTTGGTTTTGATTCTCAGTGGTGGTGCACAAGTCATTGTTTTTTTTTTTTAATTTTTTAATTACTCATTATTCATTACTATACATTGAGTCCAGTATAATCTTCTATCTATAAATATAAAAGTGAAAATGTATGTATATATGTATGTTCGCTTTTTCTGTATGTCTACAAAAGGCTTTTTTCGGAGAAGCGGTCGGTCACTTCACAACTTTTTAAAACTTTTTATATCACATATAAATCATAATATCTCACAGTTAACAACGAAGCTCGCCTGTCTATTTAATTTGCTCGATTTCGGGAAGATAAATATTCAACATTTGTCGCTCGCTGCATGTGGGTTAGTTTTTTTCCTATAACATCTTGGGAAGCGTTACTGCAGTAAATACTATGCTGCAGTCAAACTTGACCTCATTAACTCATTAAAATGTGCACCTGGCAAATCCAAGTAATTAAATAAATTCAAACGTGTTTCCGTTAGCATCTCGCGGTGGGGCAATGGTTAACATCGCACATTTTTTTTTTCACACTTTAATTTACAACTTTGCCTCAAGGTTTCGGGTTCAATCCTCATACTTACCTACCAAAACATTTTTTTTCACCCCCCACCTCCACCCCCGGAGTTTCCACACACACCTCCAAACACCTGGGCAACGCCACATACCCCTCGCTAGTATATATATATATAAAAGGCAAAATGTGTGTGATCATTTCGTGTATGTCTCACAAAGCCTTTTTTTCGCCGACGCTCCCGTGGGGTTACGATCGCTTAGAAGTATTTATATTCCCCCTAGATAATAATATCTAGGATTTGGGAACGCGGGTCGCCTCTAAATTTATTTACATCGACTTTTATGAGATTTGCACTATTTCGCTTTGTCCCCTGTTTGTCCTGCTTTTTAGTATAAATAAAGTGAAACTAAAAATTCAAACCGTGTGTTCTCTTCATCGCGCCGGGAAAAGTCCAGAAGCAATCAGCTTTGATCAATGTGGGGCCAAACTCCTTATATCATTGAATTGCTATTCAATCTGGACAATGGGGAGCTGGTTTCCCCCTCCCCAATATCTTGGGGGGGAAAAAAAGTCAAAGTTGGGTAAACAAACCCAACAAAAGTTAAGTCAACTACTTCTATTCGACCTCATTAATGAGGTCGAATAGAAGCAGTAGAGTTAACTTTTAATGCGGCCACGTGTCAATTCTGTTTTTAAATAAATTCAAACGTGTTTCCGTTGTATGTCGCGGTGGCTCAGTGGTTAACGTTGCATGTTTTTTTTTTTTTTTTTTCACACTTTAATTTCCAACTTTGCCTCAAGGGTTCGATCCTCATACTCACCTACCAAAACTTTTTTTTTATTATTACCCCCCCCCCCTCCCAGAGTTTTGATTTACCCAAAACTACACACACCTCCAAACACCCGGGCAACGCCGGGTACCCCCCACTAGTGTAATAATAAATAGAAAATTTGCAAATAGTCATGATTGAGCTATTTTACGACCAGGCAGCCTGCTAGTCTACTACAATTCTTGTAGTTATATATGCCTTTGTCAGTAACTGTTCTTATGTAGTAAGTGTACAATAGTTGAAACACATGAAAATTTAGATTGTCCGTACATTTTATTACCTTGGTAATACCATTGGAGCACAGGGAGGAGCTGGTGTTGGTCTGATTAAAAGTTAAAAGTAGATAAAGTCAGTTTAAGGAACTGTTGCCATTACTAACCAGCAGAGCATTACTGCTGTTGACCAGGAGAAGAGTCTATCATGCGTGTGTATAAAGCAGTGATTCCCAACCTTTTTTACAAGGCGGCACACTATTGAGTTTATTTAAATTTTCGCAGCACACCTATCAAAAAAAATTAGTATTTTCTACTCATAAAACCTTTTTGCAATAAAATAAAGATTATGTAAGGAAAATTTTACATAAATCAACATATCCTGTATCTGTATCTAGTATAAAATAATAATGGTGAATGTCAGTGGAACAATTGTTCCTGGTGTTTATTTAACTGTCTAGCTGAATCCACTGTGAAAAATTTCCCCCACTCTATATCTGTGCCTAAATCAAAACGCGGATTCCATGAACAAAGCTTCTTTCTTAGAACTGCACGCCTGTGGAACTCTGTTCCGTCTGCCTGCTTCCCCTCGGTCCTGGATATGCCCTAAAACTATATCCGATGGTGAGGCCCCCACCTTGCGGGCTTTGGGGAGTGTGGAGCCACCCTTTAATTGCCATTGCTCCCAGGTCCACTCTGACTCGGAGTGGTAGTACCTGTTAGTGTCCCAACTATGGGTTAAATAGAATCTGATGTAAAAAATATATATATATATATATATATATTCCATTAAAAATCGTTCAAAATAACTAGATTCGGCATTAAATAACCTGAAAAAGATTGATATGCCGTAAAACAAAAACAACCAACCAACCAAGCCTGCTTCCCACCGGACTACAACTTGGATGTCTTCAAGTCCAATGTTAACAAATTCCTAATGAACCGCCCCCTTAAATAAACACTTCATCAAATCTCCACACTAACGTAATGTACTTTCAATAACCCTTATCCCTGAGTGGCTTCCGGGCCTTGATAAGTGGTGATCACTGTGTAAAAAAAAAAAAAAAAAAAAAAGAAAAAAAATGTGAGAGAGACACAATCTTAACTCTTCAATATTTTAAAGTCTTTTACAATATTTAATTTTAAATGTTTAGGTAAGAAAATCCCGTAGTATGCATACAGTAAGATTTTGTTGGCTTTTTTAGTTAAAGTTGGAATTGAGCGATGTCATCATGATTAAGAAATCACATGCCTGTATTCAACAAAATGAAATTAAATGGTTTCTAGTTATCATCTCTTCACGACACATTAGTAATTATTCCGCAGCACATTAGTTGGTGTGATGTATAGAAGTGAAACCAACAAGCATGTGTAACTCAGATACAAAGAAACTGACAGATTAGTGTATACACAAGAAAAAATACACCAGGCAAAATTATAATACATTTTTGACACTTACAGGTAATACAACAAAACTCCAGAACCCTAGTTCTGTAGGGAATTACGTAAAGAAAAAAAGAATTGGCAAAAAACGTTTCAGTGGTAGTTTTTACAATAGCTAACAGACCAAAAAATACACACAAAGATGGGTTAAGTTACTCTTCTACTTACCTGGATAATTTTTTTTGTGTGTGTGTTTTAACTTATTTTAAAGCGTTTTTTTATACTTAAAATCAAATATAGTCAAATCTGTTGAGTTAGGACATAAAAAAAATAGTGAGGTCATTACAAACAGTCAGAACCTCAATCATCGCTCAAAAATTGAAAATCAAACAAAATATTGATAGAAATTGTTTCGTTTGATTTGTGAAACTTATTAGACAAGTTTCTACCAGTATTTTGTTTGATTTTCGACTTTTGAGCCATCATCGAGGCTTTGACCGTCTGTGATAACACAGCCATATGTTTTTTGATTTTCACTCATCAAACTTGAAAGTAGATAAACACTTTAAAATAAATTAAAACACAAACATATTTAGGTAAATAAAAGAGAAACTTGTCTTGTCTTTGGTAACATTTATTTGTTGTATATTCATTTTTTTCATCCTTTTTTTTTGTTTTGTTGGTTAATGTAAAATGTACCCCCAAAATCTTTTTGTCAATATTTTTCTTTCTGTAACTTTTTACAGAATTTCTTAGAACTTTTTATATACTCCCTAGATTATAATATCTATGATTTACGAAACGAGGTCATAAATATCTTTTATTTCAGCAACTTTTATGTTAAAAAATTCGCACTGTGATTTCATTTCTCTATGGCGTGATGTTTGACCTAGAAAACCATATGTTGATGTTCGCTTAACATCCTGCTTTTTTAAACGTTTAATTTCAACCATTATCACTTCTCTTCCCTCGTAGTGTCGTGATAAGTTATCAGGCTATTCGCCTCAAGGCTTCAGGTTTGAGCCTACCTCCTTACCAAAACTTTGTTTTCTTTTACACCTACAAACACCTAGGTAACGCTGGACACCCTTGCTAGTTTATAATATAAATCTCACCTGTCTGTTTAAATATCTAATAGCTGCCATTGCATCGGATGAATAATATGTTTATATGTCTGCCTAAAACTTTCGACAGAGGCAACAGATTTTCACAAGATCGGTATCATTTTGAAGCTTGACCCTTTGGACGACAAATATCAAAAAATTGGCAAAAAGCATTAATTCTTTCACCCTCAACTGGACACTTTTCTACAGGGAGGGGTCGCTTTTTTCGCCAATATTTTCGAAAGTCATCACCGCTTTTCGATTGACTAGCTTTAATTTAAACCTACGTCACTTCCAGTTTGGCGATGGGCACAACAGCAAAGACGTCACTTTTTTTTTTCCTCATTCTTTTCCTCCTTTGCGGTACAGGTTCGAGCCTCTCTGCCTGCCTACTACCACTTTTTTTTTTTTTTTTTTTGCTACCCCCCAAAACATCCGGTCAATGCCGGGCACCACGGCTAGTGTAATTATAAGTCTTCGTTTGCATCTTTCAATTGGAAAACGTAATGTGTTTTTGTGATCATCTTTGTAAATGAACTTTATATGGAACCTCCTCCTCAATATTGTTAACTGTGTCCCCTTCATCAATGTGTTTATCCCCTATGTGTTAAAAGAATTGTCATGTACACAGTTATATAAATGTCGTTATCAGTCTCCGGTCTTTATTTCCCCAATATGTACATTCACTGTTTAACACCTGTATTTGTCTCCACACAGAGAAAAGTTTGTTTTTTTTAGTTCGCCAAACAGAGGTACTCTTCGGCTATTGTTCAAAATGCTCAAATTATTTCTTCTTTACTTTTAGGCAGAATGTTATGAAATTTGATCGTACGTGTGGTTGGAAAAGATAACACCCTTAATTTTAGTCTTCTTTTTTTTTTTATCTACAGGGTGAAATGATAAAATTGTTGCCCTAGACAAGATGATCTGATTCCATTTCCGTTTGATGAAAACCGGTTTTCTTTTTGTTGCAGACCATCTACTAGTATGTCTGAAAGTGACACAATGTTCAATGAGCGGGATCGGAGATGTGCCACTGTACAACTCATGCTCTCTACCGATCCAAGTTATGACAACAGGACCATTGTCAGCTCCTTCAAAATGTATCAATGTATTGCTATGAATATCAGTTATATGCCCAGGGTGATGAAAAAGTTTCCGGCCACTGTTATTGTCTTTGGTATGGTTTCAAGTGAGGGTCACATCATGCCACCTCACATCTTCAAAGTTGGCTTGAACGTCAACACCAAAGTGTATCTGGATATGCTGAAAAGTGTGCTGATCCTGTGGTGCAATCAGGTGGCTGCTGGCAGACCCTGGGTGTGACAGCAGGACTTTGCACCAGCCCACAAGTCCAAAGAGAACCAGGCTTGGCTTCAGAAGGAGTGCTATGACTTCGAACCCTTCTTTCACTGCTTCCCCCCCCTCCCCTAACCTGAACCCGCTGGACTATTTGTTTGGTCATACGTCGAGAACATGATCTCCCACACCACCAAAGCCACCATCCGCCAAGCTCCCGCCAGCACTTGTGGAAAAGGCATGCCCCCAGTTCTGGACCCGGTGGTGATTGAGGCTGAAGGCGGCTACATTGAATATATGTCAGCTCTACTACATAATCAAGTTTCCTGAATTGATTTTTTTCAATAAAAGTTTTAAAATAAAACTCTAGGGTTTTTTTTTTTTTTTTTTTTTTGTTTTTTTAGGGCGACAACTTTATCATTCCACCCTGTATTCTGTTTAATATACACTCTGCCAATGCTGACCTGATGGGTCGGCTACTGATTACTAAAATGCTTTTTTTTTCTTCTTTTGCAGTCCAGTGCCCGCAGATGATGTCTCCTTAAAGTCCTCTTCCAGCCACGCCTACTCATTAACGTTTCAGCAACAACCTCCTATTCACCCTTCCGCTTCCTCCTACCAACACTATCTGCACAGATCTCCCTACGACGCCCAGGATTATGTCCACAACACAGGACTCGCTGCTTCCTGGTCAGATGCAGCTCTCCTCCTCCGTCACTCCGGATCAGTACGAAGTACTGGAAGTGGTGGAACGGGACACTCTGCTACAGGCGGTAACATGGCCTCATCTACTTCAGAGTCAAGCTTGGGCGACCTTGAAAACCGGCCCAGAAGGCGAGCATCGTCGTCTCTCCTGCCCTTGTCTGTCGCTGAGGAAGAGGCAAACAGTACATCATCGAGTTCAGCATCCAGATCTGTCACTGATGGTAGGTCTGGAAATAATGTCACCGACAAATTTTCCGGCCCAGAGGAGACGGAGTCGGCTGATGAAGACAGAGACCGAAAGAAAGGAAGTGAGAGGGAGGAGGATGAAAAGAAAGGGAGGAGGAGAAGAAGGTTGCTGCCACGCTTGTTACGGAGGAATGGGGACTCTAAGCGCAAGTGATTCTGATTATTTTGCGTTTTACCGCTGTCCAATATAAACCAAGAACAAAAAAAAACACTCCCCCAAAATATGGTTATCTATACGACGTACCCTTTTACTCTTTCTTTAAAGTTGAAGGGTATTAAATGATGGTGCCAACTGTCGATAATCCTTGTACGAAAAAAAAAATGGGTCTTATTATTTTGCAAATAGCACCATTTTTAGTGTTAGTACTCCAATATTTATAAAGACTTAGAATCTCGGTCGATTCCAATAAAAAAACACGTAGGTATTTTATTTTACTTTCTTACTACAATATGAATTAATGCTTTCCCAAGGGCATTATTGGTACATGTATCATAATTATATTGACACACTGGTTCTTGTTAGATCACTGAAGTTAAGCAACATTGAGCCTGGTGAGTACTAGATGGGTGACCATTTGCAAATACCAGGAACTGTATATGGGAGTACGGGTCACTTTCTTGCATAAACTAACATTGCCATCTCTCCTAGCTAGGATATACATAAGCTAAGTGGCTGACTATAATCAAGGGCGACCCAAAGGCTCCCTTTTCGTTAGCTGCTACACAGATGTAGGGGAGGGCGCTACTCCATTCCCACGATGAATCCACTAGCCCTTATAATGTTGAGTTTTTAGCAAAGGCATCAAGTACTATTTGTTTAAGTCTTTGGTATGACTTAACAGAGAATTGAACCCCAATTTTCCGGCATGTTAGCGAACACTCTGTACATTATGCTAAATGTGTAAATATATATATCAATATACGTGTGATAGAGTATGAACCAGGTTTGTATGCATTCTCTGCACAGGCCATGATCGTCTGCTCATTGGTTTTATCCAAGTTCAAATCTTGACTATGGACTAACAATATCAAACAGATGTTATCCTCGATATAATGTCTATCATTAACGTGTTAACAGCATGATGAGTTAACCAAAGATTAACGAGTATGCAGTGCTAACAATGATACATAATAGTATTACGTGTGTCACTGTGTCTGCATTAAAAACTATGGAAGCACAGAATGTTCACTGTATTTGATGTTGTATGCTAACGAAGCAGTACAAATCATTTGAAACTGTGGAAATAGTGAGTATTTGGTTCTGCCATAGTTTAAAACAAAAATATCTATTCAAATACTATTATATAGTAAATCATAATTAAAATAAAGGTGCTGCAAAGAAGATGGGCTCCCTAGAAAACTTCTAACACCTGTCAGTATCTAATATCTTTACAAAGCCGCCATTCACCCATGCATGGAATATTTTTGTCGCATCTGGGCTGGTGTTCCAACCACTAGTCTCTCTCTCATAGACCCAGTTAAAAAATAAAAAAAAAATTCTCTAATCTAATAGATTCCACACTGTCTACCAAGCTATAGTCCCTGTCCCATCACTGTATTGTTGCGTCCATTCTTGTTTTACAAGTACTTCAATGGAATATGTTCCAATGAACTTGCACCACTTATTCAACGTAAATATTCCAAACCAACCTGACAATCAGCAAAATGTCACTCCTTTAATCTAGAGATCTGTAGATGCTGGAAAACTTTTTACTCTAATAATTTCTTTCCTCAAACTGCCTGCCTTTGGAATTCCCTCCCTGCTTCCTGCTTCCTCAACTGTACCAATATGCAATAGTTTATAATAAATTGTTAGTTTTATTATCTTATCAAGATTTTAAACTATTGGTTCTGCCATAGTTTAAACAAAAATGTCTACTTGCATACTATTATGTAATAAGTCATAATTAAAATGGGTACTTGTGAAGAATAAGGAATGTGCTATCATTGGAAGTTTCCAGGCAGTTTATATAAAATGCTGAAAGGTACCAAGCAAAAGTTTTGTGATTTTTTTTTGCACAAATACTGGCTAACTTTTTCAATGAAAATTTCCGTTATTACAAATATAATTCTTTGTTAAATTATTTGTAAAAATGAAATGTCTTTTTTGTTGTTATAAAGAAAATACAATGAATAATTATTAGACAATTTTTTACAAAACTTGAAAAAAATTCAAATATAGAAATAAAAAAAACATCCATTGTAAGATAAATTTCATAATCTATATTTTTATTTTTGAATAACAAACTATTGATAGCAAAGTAAAAAATTTATATATATATATATATATATATATATATATATATATATATATATTTATATTTTGTGTACAGAAAGTTGTTAGTTGAGACAGATCATTGGTACCGTCGGTTTCAAGCCCGATAATAAGGCCTGTTTAAGGTATCCTTATCAAGCTCTCTTAAGCCAATATTCGTCTATCTTATAACCGGAAGTGTGAAGTATATATACCTCGCGAATTCACGTTTAAATCTCGTTTTGTTATTCAACGTATTGTTATCAACGACGGTACCAATGATCTGTCTCAACTAACAACTTTCTGTACACAAAATATAAATACGCTCTTAAAATTTGGATTTTCCTTTTAATTGAGCACTCTGCTGGAATTCTTTTTCCAAAAGAAAAAACTAATCATATATATATATATATATATATATATATATATATATATATATATATATATATATATAAAACTTTTTTTCTTATGATGTTTTTCATTTAAATCAAGATAAATATTTATTTTTTATAATAAACCAATGATAGTAAATGTTTGGTGCTCATGCAATTTAGCAAAGATATTAAAAAACGAAAAATTGTACTTGGTTTTGTTCATGGTATGAAGTTCTCATGAAAAAAAAATCACTTAATTTTATCAAGAAATTTTTATTTAATTTTATTTTTATTTTTTTTCTGCAAAGGAAAATCAAATTTTAGTGACACAACAATCTTGGCAATTTCAGTGGGGAGGTCAGGGGAGAGAACTCCATTTACTTTAAGTTTGCCAAAATTTGACAAGATTATTTTTAGTTTTAAATAATTTTAGGTATTCCTTTTTTCTTTGATTCTTTTTTTTTCTTTGGTTCTTTTTTTTTTTTACCCTAAAAAAATCGTTTCAAAAAATTTATTAATAAAATTATTAGAACGTTGTCTTTTGATAAACTTTCAAGAATTGGATGGAGTTATCTCCTCTGGTGCAACCCCCTTTGTAGCTGAAATTGCCAAGATGGCTGCGTCACGATGGATCTCACTGAAATTTGATTTTCCTCTATAAAAATAAAAACTACTTTATCAAATTAAGTGATTTTTATTTGTTTATTTTTTTTATTTTTTTATGATACATTCATTGTTTTTGTGATTTTTATTTATTTATTTTTTTTGTTTTTTTATGATACATTCATTGTCTTTGTTTTTTAATATCTTTGCTAAAATACATACGCACCAAATGTTTTCTTAAATTACGTTTGCTGCGGTTTCATTGGTTTAGAGTTTTAGCACATTTCAGCGTTTTACATAAACAGCCTGGAAAATTCCAATGACAGCATGGTCCTTGTTCTGCACAAGTTCTTTAAAATAAAAACCAGTCTATCATCAAAATTGCGCCAAGATTCTAAGATATTATGTCTATTGGATTACTCCTTGCCAAAAATTGGACTGTTTAAAATATAATAAGGTGTTATTTATTGATTTTTTTTTTTTTCAAGATGAGGTTATTTTAAAGAAGCACCTAATGTTTTTTACTTTAAAATATCTGGTTATTTCCCCTATATGCACTCACTTTAAAAAAGGGATTTATTTTGCTTATTAATATTTTGATACTTCATTACAATTACACGACTACGAAAAAAACGCAATCTTATTTTAAAATTTGGAACAGACCGATTTTTGGAGTGAATGCTGCAATAAATGAAACAATTAAAATATTGGGTTGTCCAGAATTCCCCTTATATTTTAAAAAACAAAAGAATTTAAAAAATAAAGTAAACTTTATATGATGTACATACCAGTGACAAAATGAAAAATATCATATTCCAAAAATCACATAAATTGATCAAATAGTTTTATTTTTATAAAGAAATAATTTTTAAGCAATTTATTGGAATTTGTAGGTATTAGAACATAAATCTCGTATGAATTGTTTTAGATTTTTTTGAAAATAGCGGGCATAACAGGCATTTCTTGAACAATCATAAAATCAAATTTTATGATTGTCTATATTTCTTTATTATCAGAATGGACCAAGATTTTCAGTAGTTTAAATAGAGTTGTCTCCCTTAAATATGTCAGATCAAGATGCACCATTCTTTTTTCCTCATAAAATTTAATTTTCTTGGTTAAAAATAAAACTACTTGATCAATTTACATAATTTTTGGAATATGATAGTTTGTTTTTTCATGAGTATGTACATTATACAGATTTTTCTTTTTTATTTTTTAATATGGGGGAATACTGGACAAGAACCAAATATTGATCCATTTGGATAAACAAAGTTTCTATTTTTTTTATTTATTTATTTGTTTTTTGTTTTTGTTTTTTTAAGTTTTTACTTATTCGATATAATTACAAGTGTCACTGTTATCTGTCTGCCTCTAAGATTTTGGCAACTTCTGTTTGGGTGCTTTGTGCACCTAAGCGTTGAGATAATGAGCATTTTGTACTGTCCTTAATGCAGGCAAGATGAAGTCTGATAATGCCCGGGGCCAACTCCTTGATTGTATGCTTCAAAGACTCGAGTATAAGTCAGAGTGCTGAGAAATATTTTGAGAAAGGAGATAATTTGAATATGATTGGATGCCCAGGATTACCGTCCTGTCACCACCCTTTCCTCTGCATGACACTGGACACCTATAATCATAATCTTCTGTTATATAAAGGACAGTTGTCTGAGTGTCTGGTTAAAACTAAAAAATCACAAAACAAATACCTACAAAGTTGGTATTTTCTTAGCTGCCATTGCATTGGATGAATAATATCTAAAATTTATAGAAAAAAAAAGTCACTCTTTGGTTCTAGACTGGCACAGGTTTAGTAGGGGTGGAGTAAAGGGGGTGGGGTCCAGCCAGATTATGTATAAATAAATGGATGATTTTTGTTTATTAAGGAGTTAATCTTGTACCCCCTCTACGTAAATACCCTTGACAAGCAGCAAAATCCCACCCCTACATAGAGCTCTCCGAATGTCAGAAAACTTTTTATTCTAATAGTTTCTCCCATAGACGGTATTTACTTCTGGGTTCCTGCTTCCCTGGCAGAAGTTAAAGTGTAATGTAAACAGACGTCTTGCTGTTCAACTCCCTATATAGTATCCCTGCTAACTATGTTCTAGGTAGTAGCCTCCTGCATCAAAGTGGCACTGTGCCTTGTTTGGGGTGAAAATGTAATAAAAAAATTTTTTTTTCTTTATATCAACTCATTCCTCAAGGAATTTATGAAAAGTAGTTGTGTGCGTGTGTGCATGGGGAAGAAAGGAAGGTGAGAGGAAAACAAGACGAGGGATACAGATATAAAGTAATAAGCAAAATAATATATATTTAAAAAAAAAAAAGAAAAAAAAAAAGAAACTTTGCACTAGAGCTTGTCTATTGGAGTATTGAGTCCAAAAATTTGGTCTATTTATGAAAAAAAAAATAAATTGTTTTCTGTTTTTGTTTTTTTCGTAGTGAGGTAATTATTAAGAAGCACCAATATTTTTCTAGCACCATTTTTTTTTGCTGTCGAGGCATGAATAAATTTTTTGCAAGAGAAAAAAAAAAAAAATAACAATCTTAATTCAATGGCATTTCAGACATGCGTTTTAGACACATCATGATTCCAACCGGGTGTGATCAGAACAAAATCTTTAAAAAAAAATAAATAATTAAAAAAAAAATTAAAAAAATTTTTTTTTTTAATTGTGTGTGTTAAAAAGCTTGTGATATTTTAAAGCAAGCTACCCCTCCCTCCGACCCCCCCCCCTTAAAAAATAACTCCACAAAGCACCATTGGTGTTGTATCTCCCGGTTACAGACTGCCCAGTTTGTTATTTTTTAAAACATTTTTTACATTATGACCATGAACTTGTTGTACCCTATAGTGTGCACGTCAAATGCGCAAAACGACGACTGATCCAAAACCAGTTTGCACTGGTAGAGAGAGTGCACGTGAGAACTGTAATCGGACTGTGTCCTCCTCCAGAGTTGCTCGACTACAGAATGCACTTGCTACTATGTATTCCCTTATTTGTATTATTTGGATGATTCGGACTACTGCTATCTTATTCTTTTTTTTTTTCACGTGAATCTTGTCAAACTTGAAGATCTGGATGCTAAACTTGTGAATCTACATGTAATCCTTTATTTAAACCTACAGAGGTAACGTGCGTTCATTCTGTTAGCCATGATCAAGTAGAAATCTTAAATAATTTTTGACTGCTTCCTTTGTTCCAGCTCGTGGGTCTACTGGTCTCCATCAATTCTCTGTTTTGATACATCATTGTAATATAGCTTCCAGTAGCTTCTTTCCAAGAACTGCAAGGTTGTTCTGTTTTCCTCCTACACATAGCCTTGGTCTTTTCAAGACTAAGGTCAGTAATCATCTTCTGTTTTTGCGATAATCATCTTTTGTTCTCATTAGTACCTTACTTCAAGTGGCTTCACACCTTGTTTCAAGCAGTTTACATTAAAAAAAATTGTATCCTTATTACTAGGGCTAAGACAACAGCATATACTTTTCATTGTTTTGACTCTCTAGTGTGTATCCGTTGATATCTTATATGCTTTTATATAGAGTGATGTGGTTCTCGGTTGATTAAGTGTCAACTATATACTCGAGTCAAAACAATGAAAAGAATATGCTGTTGTCATAGACCTACTTATTACCATATTACTGAGGATTGAACTTTCAACTTCTTGCTGTGGCGGAACCTGATGGAAACATCTCACTGGTTCATGGAACCCCATGCAATAATTTAGTTGTCTTATGCAAAAACAGCATTTAAAAAATAAAATGAAACATCTCACTGGCTCATGGAACCCTAATCAATAGTTTACTTGTTTTATGCAAAAACAGCATTTAAAAAATAAAATGAAACATCTCACTGGCTCATGGAACCCCATGTAATAATTTACTTGTTTTATGCAAAAACAGCATTTAAAAAATAAAATGAAACATCTCACTGGCTCATGGAACCCCATGCAATAATTTACTTGTTTTATGCAAAAACAGCATTTAAAAAATAAAATGAAATGAAAATACTCATGTTCAAAGTATTGTACATAATTGTTGTACATTAAATGAAATAAAAATTGTATATATTTGAATGAATTACATTTATTAACAAAAACTCAATGAGAAACTTGAGTTTGGTGTTTCTTGCACAACTCTTTAAGATTGTGTCATGTTTGTGACACACATGAAGTTTATCTTCCACAGACAGCAATTGTGCTTGTTTCTTGTGCTTAATGGTTGTCAGAGATTCTTTTGGCGTTGACTGTAACGTAAGAATATATAAAAACAAACTTAATAGTGACAAGACAAATTAATTTTTCAAATGTAACGAGTTTATGTAAAATTTAGTATATTTAAAAAATAAATTTTAAAAAATATGCATATAATAATGAAATAGATTTTCAAAATTGAATTTAACGTTCTGTTTATTTATTCCTTGTTCTAATTTAGAAATTGCGGAATCCCTGGACTGTTCTAGCAGAACCCTAGGTTCTGCGGAACCCTGGTTGGAAAGCACTGCTTAGAACTAATTATTTCTTGTCTGCGAGGACTCGTGGTGTAATGG
The DNA here is from genome assembly GCF_053919585.1 of Euprymna scolopes. NCBI lineage: Eukaryota > Metazoa > Mollusca > Cephalopoda > Sepiida > Sepiolidae > Euprymna > Euprymna scolopes. Next base: position 35,006,413 of record NC_136521.1, read on the forward strand.
ATAAAAGTGTTTAGTAATAATCAATTGTAAATGAGTTTTATGAAGGTTGTAGGTTCAATTCTCATTAGGAGTGATACAAAGAATGGAATTATTTAAAACTTCTACCTAGTCATGGCTGACAGAATACAGATAAGCTACACCTGTGGAATAAATAAAGGATTCCATTCGAAATTATGTATAGATTTCCGAGTTTTGCAAGATGCACCTGAAGATTGTTGAAGATTACGTCTGAAATGTGATGAGACTAACATCCAGGATGATGAGAACAATGAGAATAATCCAAAGAATTCAAAGACTGATCCTCATCTCAGAAATTCCAAAAATATGTATCCCCTAACCGTAACATTTTCATTCCTTTTTTGGAGAGGGCTTCCTCATGTAGCAAATATAATTTTACACAAGATGTTATGTTTCACAGGTTAGTATTTTGTTGTTATTCTTTTTTTTTTTTCTTTTTTTTTTTTGTCATTTCTCTTTGGCTGTCGGCAAGAACAAACACATTCAACACAGCTTTATAACGGATATTACAACTTTATTTACTAGACAATTCCTGAAGCAAAGACATCAAAAATAAGAGGTTCATGTAGTTTGCTTGAAGCATTGTCAAGTATTTATAAAAAAATAATTTATAGAAGGTAATTGACTACAGAGGCGGAACAGATAAATTAAGACAACAGTGGAATGAATTACGCAGATTTACCTTTTATTAATACAATATATATATATATATATATATCATTTTTTTATGTTTTATACTTGTGTTCTTATGTGTTAGTATGGTCAGATGGAAGTTCCAGAGTGTATGATATTTCGGGAGAATTTTCCTTCATCAGATATGTATTCGACTGCAGTTCGAACATGAATATGGGAAAGGTGGGGTATTGTTGTGTCAATCCATTACATCCTCTGTGTTGTATTACCTTCTATAAATGACCTTTGTATTAGTGTTGGGATGATTAATTAGAATCAGAAAAATCGAAACTTTTGGGGGTATTGGAATCGGAAAAAATAATGCCTATTTTCTGATGCTGAAAACGATTATTGTAATTGTTTATATTTTGGTTTTATTTTGTTTATAAGCTTATCTTTCATTGCTGATACTAATGAAAACAGGATAAATATTGATTTTAAACTGCCAGTAAAACTAAAATCTATAGATTGATCCAAAAGTGTATGTTTTACGTTTGCGAAGATATATGCATATAATACATAGATTTTTACAGTAACCTAAAAAAAATAAATAACTTTAGAATTGCATTTTAAGAGATTTTAAAAGAATCAGTAATTGTGTTGGAATTTAGAATTTAAAATGCAATCGGTCATTGTATCGGAATCGGAAACAATATTGGAATTGTCCCATCACTAATTATATATAAAAAATGAAAGCTGTTAGAATCCATACAATGAAATTTGTTTTTTGTTGTTTTTTTAGTTTTAATCTTAAATTTTTTTAATATAGAATCATCATCAAATATAGTAGTTTTATATTTTTTAAGCCTACCTCTTTTTTTTTTGTTAAATCTTCGTTTCAATCTGTGAATCATTTAAAAAAAAAGTATGTCCTACCATCTGCTAATTTTTTTTTATTTTTTTATTATTATTTCTAATTATTTCTAACCTAATGTCCCAGCATTTACTAATTTAAAAACATTTTTAACATTTACGGTCCGACTTGTAATTTCTTTTATCTTTAATATTTCCAATTTCAACAATGCTTCGAGAAAAAAAATGAACATCAGTTTCTGTGTTTCACCAGAATTCCTTAATAAGCAGAATAAAATTAAAACATTTGTATGATGTACATACCCGTGATGAAACAAAGGTATAATAATTAAAAAAAAAAAAAAATCATATGAATTGATCAAGTATTATTTTTAAATAAGAAATCAAATTTTATTAGTAATTATAAACCATTTTGAAAACAGTCTAAAAAAACAAAGGGAGATAACTAAAAAATTAAAACTTGCTCGATTTATGTTGTAATGCTTATGAATTCCCATTAATTGCTTAAAAATGATTTTCTTTATAAAAATAAAATTGCTTGATCAATTTGCATAATTTTTGGGGGTATATTTTTATTTCATCATGGATACCTGCATTAATACAGATATTTTTTTTTTAATATGACAAAATTCTGGACAATATTATTTCTCACTTTGTGATCTTCCTGGTAAGTTGGTTAAAAGAAAAAAAAAGAAAGATGCTCCTGACACAAATATTTCGTTGATAGAGCCTTCTTCAAAGAAAATAGTTTCATATTTTTAAAGTTATCCCCCATTTTTTTCTGAAAGTCTGTCTTCCTAATACTGCTTAAAAATTGTCTCGCCAATTTACAACAACCAGGAAAAAAAATGACTTTAAAAAAAAAAAAAAAACTTATTTTCTCTGATGTAGGTGTCTATCGCCAAGACATAAAATTAAAATAAAAAATGTTTACATGGTATGACTTCTAATTTATTTTATCTTTTAATCTTTTAAATTTCAAAAGTTTCAACAAAGAATGATGATCAATTTCTTTAAAAAGTAATTCCTCAATTCGTGATTTCTGCTAAGTTGGTTGGAAAAACTGTTCTTGACACAATATCGAACAGGGTAGTACTTTTTTTTTTTTTTTTAAATTTTGGAAAAGATTTGTTCACATTAAACAAGATGGTGGGAGTTGGCTGGATGGCAGTTTATTGGCTTTTGGAAGAACTGTTATAAGTTAATATTTATGATCTCTCTTAATTCAGTTGAAATCCCAATGAAACTGTATGTCCAAGGATGAAGTACTGCTGCCATATCTCGGCAGGAGCTGCTAAAAACAGCCTATCCTTCCTTGACAGAGTACAAAATAGACTTTGTAGCCTAGTAGGGGATGTCCTGCAACCTCTCTCCCATAGAAGGGATGTTGCAAGCCTTTGTTTTATCGTTATTTCCATGAGAAGTGTTCGACTGAGCCCTAATCTCTGCCCCCCCCCTCCGCCAATCTTTCATGAAAAACATCTGTCTAGCTGAAACCACTGTCAGTAATTTTCCCCATTCTTTATCTGTGCCTAAATCAAAACGTAGATTCCATGAACAAAGCTTCTTTCTTAGAAGTGCAAGCCTGTGAAACTCTTTCATTTGCCTGTTTTTCACCTGACTACAACTTGGATGTCTTCAAGTCCAACATAAACAAGTTCCTGATAAACCGCCCCCTTAAGTAAGACACTTTATCAGATCTCTATTACTAACGATTACTACGATATTGTCCCATTGATTACTGTACACTTATCCCCGAGTGGCCTCCGAGCCTTGATAAGTGGTGACTTCCATGTAAAAAAAAAAAAACTGCCTTTTTTTCACAACTACTACAATCATTAACCTGCTTTCTGACCTCATGCATTGATCCATTGTAATTTTAACCAAAATCGCAACATATGCAAACATTTTGGTTTCGAGTTTTAAAAAAAAAGCATACTCCCTTCACAAAATAAAATTGAATAAAATTTCTAAAAAGAATAAAAAGTAAAATTCTTTAAATTTCAAGAAAATTACAAAACCAAGTCTTCACACAGATGATGGTTAACTTTAGTGCCTTTTGACTTGAACTTTGGTAACATTTATCCAAGATGGGTTCTCTTCCCATAGAACACACAGCATCCCAGATGAATGTAGACCATACCACACATGATGGTCCACAGCAGCCAAGATAGTTATGGGCAGCCTGCCCCAAGACCAACAGCAAACACCATAGACCTGGGGCAAAATTGAAGTCAAAGTAAAAAAAAAAAAAATCTGACCTCTCAGCAAATTTTTTGTCAAAACATTGAAAATTTTACATAAACCTATTCAAACAAACATTTAATCCGTTTTTGGTCGAAAATTTGGCTGCCTAGGTATCAATTTTCAAAAGGTTTGACCTTTGCGGTCTCTAGCAAGGTAGTCAGCAATTTTTTTATGTAAACATTTGACATTTTACATAAATTTACCCATGATGGGTTCTCTTCCCATAGAACACACAGCATCCCAGATGAATGTAGACCATACCACACATGATGGTCCACAGCAGCCAAGATACTTATGACCAACAGCAAACACCATAGACCTGTGGAATGGAGGTAGGTTTGATGTCAGTTTTGATGATGTGTAACTACGTCTTCAGCTGGCCTACTGGGCGTCTTCATCAACCTTTGAGTGGTTCTGGAGCTGTTGCTTCATTGATGTGTTGCAACACGCAGCATGACTACATCAACAAAGTCTCCTCTTTAAAAGTGCTTGGTTAAGGGGAAAGATCAGGATTAGTATGAGGGGAGAACTTTTGTTTTTGGAGGCGGCTTTTTTTCCAGTTTCGGTAAAATGCTTTTAAGCTTATTTTGCCGATCCTAGAAAAACAAACCCTTTTTATGCTTCTTTTGCTGGTCCTGGTAAAATAAACACCAGGTTATATTATAGTAAATATTTTTATTATTAATGCTAGTAAGGCAGATTCAGAAAAGAGATTTAATACAAGTTTATTTATATTTAGAGTTTTCAAGACAATTTTTAATTTTTCTTACTATTACCAAATATGGAAACATTAAAACGATTTATTTAAAAACATATTTAAAAAAATGCATCTGACTCAGAATGTTCAAGTATAAATTTCTGCAAATTCAAAAGTTACTCTTGGAAAGGTTCTTTTACGAATGCACTTCAGGTGTAGCCACTGACAATAACAGTCACAGGCCATAGAATCCATCTTGTTCAAGTCCTGCCTACAGAATCCACCCACCGTGCTGACAATTTTGCTGCTCCATACACATACTCCACAGCTTTCCAACCATCTGAAGCAAAATATCTGTGGATCTTAAAGATTGAAACACTGAAACCGACAAAATAATCTTAAAAAGCATGTTTGGCTGTTTTTACCGTAACCAGCAAACTGGCCTACTCGTTTGTTTTTATCCTTAAGTTAAAAAAAATTTTTTTTTTAAATGAATGAGTTGTTTCAATTTAATGACAGTACTAACTGACTGTTTGGTGGTAGCTTAAAAAAAAATCATGAAATTTTTCTGTAAGGAAAAATATGCTATATTTTGTACATGTTTTTTTTTTTGTTTGTTTTTTATTTTTATTTGGGTATTGTAACATTGCACACGTAAACTCAACACGTAGACTCTGTCGCAAAGGAAAAAAGATAACTCAACTTCAGTTTTTAAATTCTTTTTTTTAATTAAAAAAAAAGTTATTTTTATTATTTTAGTTTTATTTTTTTTATTATTTATTTTTTATTTTTATCTTTTATTTTTATCTTTTATTTATTTTATTTTTCATTTATTTCTTATTTTTTTTATTTTATTTTTTTAATTTTTTGTAATAGCGACATTTATTTCCTCTTTCCCCCACTACCCGGGACTTCCCATTACAGCTGTGAAGTCACCTACGTCTCTAACCTGATCGTCTCTTTAACATGGAACACGTATATCAAATCTGTTGCCAAGGCCGCTGGAAAAATGGTGGGATCTTTCTATCGATCCAGTAGATATCTCACTGCTGATGCTATTCTCTATCTATATAAGAGCCAGGTACGTCCAAGGATGGAATACTGTTGCCACATCTGGGCAGGAGCTGCTAGAAAGGACTTGTCCTGCCTTGATAGAGTTCAAAATAGACTTCGTAGCCTCGTAGGAGATGTCCTTTTCTCCTCCTTACAACCTCTATCTCACAGAAGAGATGTTGCGAGTTTGTCTCTGATGTATCGTTATTTTCATGGAAAGTGTTCAACTGAGCTTCAATCTATGGTCCCACCTCGCCAAACTTTCACAAGAAACACTCGTCTAGCTGTAAACACTATCAATAATTTCCCCCACTCTTTATCTGTGCCTAAACCTAAACATAGATTCCATGAACAAAGCTTCTTTCTTAGAACTGCACGCCTGTGGAATTGTCTTCCGTTTTCCTGCTTTCCGGCTGACTACAATATGGTTGTGTTCAAGTCTAAAGTAAATAAGTTCTTGATGAGCCGTTCCATATAAGTTATTAAATTTACCAAATTTTCATTACTAATGATTACTATATTGACCAACTTCTACTGTACACTCTTTAACCCTTATCCTTGAGTGGCCTCTGGGCCTTGATAATGTGGTGATGCCTTTGTAAAAAAAAAAAAAAAAAAAAAAAAAAAACATGTTCTCTCTCCTTTTTATAATCTCTTTCCTTACAGTGACGTCATTTCGTATGCGTTTGCTCTGCTACAACCCAACGAGATACATTAATGCTTGCATAGTTAAGTAGATAATATCAAAGAGCGTGATAAAAAGAATTTTTTCTCTTGGAAAAAGATTCTCTCGGCAAGAACAAGGTAACAAGACGTATCATTTGGATTATTGTTCATCAGCATTTTGGTCAATCAACCTCTGACCTTCTCCACGTGTATCTTGTCAGACTCTGAAATCTGCAGATAATTTTGAACGGAACCCTTTATTTAATTCCTGGCGGTTGCATGTTCTCGTTCCATCAGCCATGACTAGGTAGAATTCCTAAGTAATTCACAATTGTATTTTGGGTGTTGCCCGCACTGTGGATTGAACCTTCAATCTCCAGAAAGTTATAAATAGGGCTATGACAACAGAATATTCTTATCATTGTTTTGACTCTCGAGTATATATCCGACACAGACACAATTAATCAACCGAGCACCATATCACTCTGTATAAAAGCATATAAGATATCAACGGATACACACTCGAGAGTCAAAACAATGAAAATAATATGCTGTTGTCCTAGCCCTACTGATAACTTACAAGTGAAGTTTACCAAGTACTTTATGCACTATGCAGACGATTTAGAGAACCTTAAACCTATTTTTGTTTTTAGAAGTACAATCTATTTATTACTATTCATCGCTATGACGTAACGGATAAAGTACTTGATAAAAATCAGTTGTAAGTAACACTCCTCTGGAGGTTGAAGGTTCAATCCTTCATTGAAGGCGATATTCAAGATACAATCGTGAATTACTTAGGACTTCTACTTGCTCATGGCTGAGAGAACGAGAACATGGACTCATAACTCTGGATTAAATGAAGAATTCTGGGCGAAATTTTGTGCAGATTCCAGAGTACACTTGAAGATGGTCGGACGTTACATCGACCGAAACATTATGAAAACAACATTCCGGATGAGAACAGTAGTCGGAATAATTTAAAAAAAATGATTGATAGATCCTCATCTGAAAAATTCAGGATCATAAGGTGGTGAGAGTTGGTTGGCTTATAACGTGGCCATTACATCACAAATGGACAAACAAAACAAATAAATAAAATATCTGAGTCAGCATTTCTTCTTTTTTTTTTTTTTTTTCCAACAGAAGTTTTTGTTTTTTTTACCGTTATCATTGTTTCGACAAAACTTAAAAGCTCTCTTGCTGTCACATGTCCATTTTATCTGGCGCGCATTTCTCTTTCTTCCGACTGCACGCTGGTATTAGCCAGCCACTTCTCGCTTTCGCGTTTACACGTCCATTTTCTTTGACATTGACTTCGTTTTTGTCCGAGTACGTGAAAAAATTGTTCTCCTTTTTTTTTTCCCCTCCTTCTTGCGCACACTTTCTAATTTGATATGCGCGATTTTCGGCTGCTGCTGCTAATCTCTTTGCATGTTGGCCACTCTTCACTGCTGCTGATACTTTCTACACGCCCGCTCGTATGCACCATGTTACAGGCTGACGTTTTGATAAATGTGAGGGAGAACCTTTTTCTTTCTTTCTTTTTTTTTAATGTACTTAGCTATCAGTCCCAATTGACATTTGTGATTTTTTTTTTTTTTTTCCCACTTGGAAGTCACCACTTATCAAGGTCTGAAGGCGAATAGAGGATAATTTAATTCATTAGTCACGAATCCCAACTAAACTACTTTTTCCCACACCTGTGGATGAACCTCTGTCATTAACTTTGTGTCTGATTCCTGTAATTGATACTCCAATAAAGGAGGGATTGGACCTAGTAGTTCAGTCCTGTTCTTCTGTTCACATTTTTCTTAATAACCAGGCCTTGGATTTTTTAAGAATTTTGCACAAACATTAGTCATGGTGAAAGTAAATTTTTGCCAGAACGGATTTTTTGGGATAACTCTGGTTGCCTCCCTAGGGGGGCATTATAGAGGTAATATGTGACCATCCATTTTTGTCCCCATTCCACTACATTGATATTGATATCTTATATCCTTTTATGTAAAGTGATATGATCCTCGGTTGATTAATTGTGTCTGTGTCGGATATATACTCGAGTCAAAACAATGAAAAGAATATGCTGTTGTCACTGATAATTAATGAAGTTAACAAGTTTATTAAGAGTGCTCAATAAAAAGGAGAGCAAGATATATTTTTATTAATATAAACCAATTTACAAGGTCACAACACTGGACATGCTAATGTTTCGGAAAAATGGTCCTCATCAGACAACTTAATAAATGGTTGCTTCCACATACGGACTGGTTTCTCATGTAGAAAATCCTGATGAGGACTTCTGCTTTTAATCATCCATTTGTCCGAAACATTAGCATGTCCTGTATTGAGACCATGTGAATTTGTTTTTATATATATATATATATATATATATATATATATATATTCATTTATTTATTTTATATATTTTCAGAAAGTTTAGATTAGATAAGTCATTGGTACCGTCGGTTTCAAACCTGGTAAGGAACCGTTTAAGGTCCCCCATATCAAGATCTCTTCAGCCGATCTATCTCATCTGTTTATAACTGGAAGTGGAAACATGCACATTCATTTCAAGATTTTGTGCAAAATTTTTTTTTTTTTTTAACCTTTAATTTCAAATGATTAAATTTAAAAAAATTGTCCATTTTGGATGCCAAAGAAAGAGAAAATGAAAAGGAAAAAGGAAGAACTTGTATATACTTAAATAGTTCTGTTAAATATATTTATCGCGTCACCTATAAAAAAAATCTGGTTTATTAATTTTTTAAATTATATAAATTATATATATAACAATTATGCTAAATTTCAGAGTCCATGGTTTCATTAATCTTCCCAATCATTTTTTTTTCCGAAATAAAAAAAAATTAGTACATCTTACAGATCTGTTTCATTCACGGGGAACAAACAATATTTGTATGTCAGTGTTGAATATTTCCTTCTGTGGACTAATCAAAGTAAAAAAAGTTCTCAAAGAGAGAAAAATACATAACAATGTAATATGTAAAATTCAGGAAGTACCAAAGTAACTCACATTGGTCCATATACAAGACAAGGTGGTCGCCACTGGATATCTATATATCTATAAAAGTGAAATTGTGTGTGTACATTTCCCTACCAAATTACTCTCAATTTTCAATTTTACAGACCCGAGATTTGATATAAGGGGTATTGAGATTTGGGAAAATCTTCTTAATCGGTTTTTGGCCAGAAATTTGGCAGTGGTAAAAGTTCAACGATTTGACCTTTGAAAACTCTACCAAACTCCTCCGCCAATTTTTGGTCTAAACACTTGAAATTTTAAATGTAGGTTACTTGGATATGGATCAAACATTTTAACTTGATTTGAGCTCAAAACAAATGTTAAAGGGTAAAAATTTTAAAAAATTTGACCTCCCAGCCAATTTTTGGTTTAAACATTTGAAATTTTACATAAAGTGTATTCAGTCATAGGGCAAGCTTTTTAATCAGTTTTTGGCCGAAAATTTGGCTACCAAGGGGTCAAAGTTCAAAAGATTTGACCTTTGTGGTCTGTAGTAAACTATTCAGCAAATTTTGGGTCTAAACACTTGAAATTTTAGATGTAGGTTACCTGGCCATGAGTCAAACTTTTTGATATATATATATATATATGTATATATATATATACATATGCATATATCGCAAGGTAAAATACCAGATTGAGAAACTGGTGTGGTCTATCCTTCTCTTGAGGGTAGATGGGACTCTCTTAAGCCATGGTAGGCACTCCGTCTAGTGACGGCGTCACAATGAAAAATACCCTTGATAGCCCTGGCGACGCATCAAGTATTCAGCTACCGACAAGATTTGAATTACACTACAAACTTGTGTAGTGAGTTCAATCTCGGCTGCGCTGGATTGGATGCACATAAAGTTTTTTTAAATTTTTTTCTTTTTTATTATATTTTCACCCCAAACAAGGCAAATTGCCACTTTGGTGTAGGGGGCTACTATCAGGGGCAAACTACTGGGGTACTATGTAGGGATTTGGGCAGCAAGATGTCGGTTCACGTTACACTTGAACTTCTGCACGTCAGTACTGTTGGGGAAGCAGGGACCTGGAATGGAATTCCAAAGTCTAGCGGTTCTGGGGAAGAAACTATTGGAGTAGAAAGATCTTTTACATCTAGGAATCTCTACAGTGTGAGGGTGGGATTTAGCAGCCTGTCGGGTTTGTCAAGGGTGCTCACGTTGTGGGGGCACAAGTGATTGCAGTTCGTCAGAGCATTCACCACTAAAATACTTGTAGAACAGGCAGAGGGATGCAACATTTCGTCGGTGCGACAGAGGCTGAAGCTTAGATGCCAGTTCAGGGCCTATCAGGTTTGCGACTCTCTTTTGAACCTTGTCAAGGACCGAGAGACTAGTAGCAGATGCACCAGCCCAAATGTGACAGCAATACTCCATACATGGACGAATGGTTGCCTTATAGAGGTACAGGATACATGGGGTCCGAGCAAAGCTGGGCTGAACTGCTAGTATATAAGAAAAGTGTTGAAAATAAAAATTGAATAAATTACAATATTTATTAATCTATCAAGAATTCAAACAAAGTAATATAATAGAGAAAAATCCTTAACACATGAATTTCATTTATTTTTTTTTTATTATAATTTCTTTTCTCATTTTTAATGGATCAATAATTATTTTAATTTATTCAATTTTATATATTTATCAGCCATTTTTCTTGTTCTTTTAATTGCTCTATCTGATATATTGAGCTTTTTATTATCTTGACCATTTCTAATTTCAAGATAATATCTATCTTTGTAATTATATTTGATTAAATGAGAGCTAACTGAATTTAATCAATTAATATAGATTTAATTACATGGTCAAAGTAATTAAAACAAAAACAACCAGGGATAATGTACGATCATTTCAGAGACGATATTGACTTTATTTAAGTAGTCTCTTCATCAGCACAATGGGAGGAAGGGGGGTTAACACCAAAATAACAACCAGTATGCAGCATTTAATGCTCATTATTTTCATTTTTTGTATTTTTCGTTAATGATCATTATTTTCGTGTCACCCTCTCATTCCCATTGTATTCAGATTATATTTAAATAAACACAATATCGTCTCTGAAACAATCGTACACTATCCCTTGTTGTTTTTGTCTTGATGGCTTTGAACACTTAATTGAACTTATCCACTAGAGCTCTGGAGGACTAAATCCTCTTCCTATTGAGCTAATCTGCAATATTCTGAATGACTGGTGTTAAAGTCATATACTCCACCTTTTTAGTCGCGTGCAAGCGACTCCATAAGTTGGTCCGTCCGTCGGTCTGTCCGTAACACTTTTGTGCTTGGCCTTTTTGGTTAAGATCAAAGGTCTGTTAATAGATGCTGTTTTTAGGTTTTTAAGCTTTTCTTGGCCTTTTGGCAAAGATCAAAGTTCCCCTTTTGAGTTGGCCATGTGCCTAAGTTTTTTGTTCATTGTTGATTTTCAATGTATTTTTAACATGAATAAAGGATTTAATATCTCAAAGTGTAGTATCTGTTCCGCCATATACTACAAGCAAAGACTATATGTGGGGTTGCCCCCACATATAAGATCTTGATCAATGTAGGGGCAACCCTTCATACCAATTGTCACAATCCAGCTCCCCTACTCCCTGGGGAGTTGGTCCCCATTTCCCCTTCACTCCTCACATTAAAAATTAGCCTTGTGCCTAATTTGGTCGGTGGGGGAGCAAATAAATATCCTTTTCTTGGCCTTTTGGCCAAGATCAAAGTGTAGTATCTGTTCTTACTATATGCTGTACTTATGTTTGTAACTTTGTGATATAAAGTAGGGGATCACTTTTCTGTGTTAATTTAATGTAAAATGATCACCCTCTTTACAACCAGTCAGTCTCAAAGCCATTCAAGTCATTCTCCAGATCATTCAAGTTATATATATATATATATATATATATATATATATATATATACACACACTAGCTGTACCCTGCCACGCGTTGCTGTGGCTTAATTTCGTGTAATGAAAAATTCTAATAAAAAGAGAAAATGCATGTTTCTTATATTCTTAGTACAGCAATCCACTCCAAAAAGTAAAAAAAAAAAAAGGCGAAAATGAAAAAAAAAATGGTACTCTTGCAGAATTGGATCCGGATCCTCGGGAGTTACCATCAATCATGGCTTGGGCTCGACCAACATTCAGTGGATTAAGCCGAAAGTTGCTAAAACGTTGAAATGCTAAATAGTTTTCTTTTTTATTGTATTCAAAAATGTGAGTTTTTAATTAATATTTGGGTAAGGGGGGTTGTTACTATACACAGATTCGAAAAAGTTGTTCAAAAACGAATAAATGAAAGCAAAGGTAAGGTAAATTACGTTTCTATCTAACTGGATAATTTTTTAGTGTTTTTATTTAATGTAAAATGTTTAATCGGCTCAAAAAACTCAGTGTTTATCTGAAAAAGACGAATGGTCGCGGACTCTGTTGAATATGTTAAGTTTGGGAAAATCAGTTAAAAACTATACAAAACAATGTCAGACACCCACTGATTATATGTTATTGTGACATAGGCTGACATAGTATTTTGTATAGTTTTTTAGTTTTAAATCATTTTCTCAAACTTAACATCATCCACAGTGTCCGTCACCGTTTGTATTTTTCAAATACACTGATAAACACTGTTTTTCGAGCCGACTAAACGTTATAGTAAATAAAACAGGTTTTTATTACTAAACACAGAAATGAAAAAGTTGTTGAAAAATAAATATAATAAATAAATGTTATCAAAGGCAAGATAAGTTACTTTTCTACCTAACTGGATAAGATTTTAGTATTTTTATTTAGTGTAAAATGTTTAATCGGTTCGAAAACATGTAGTGTTTATCTGTATATTTGAAAAATACAAATGGCGGCAGACTGTTGAACACGTTAAGTTTTGGAAAATGAGTTAAAACTAAAAAACTACACAAAATACTGTCAGGAACTCACTCAATATATGTTACCGTGACATAGGCAGACATGTATTCGGTGGTTTTTAACAGTGTTTTGTATAGTTTTTTAGTTTTAACTCATTTTCCCAAACCTAATGTGTTTAACACAGTCTGCCGCCATTTGTAATTTTCAAATATAGCCGTAAACACTGTGTTTTTTGAGCCGAATAAACATTTTACATTAAAAAAACAAAAAAATTATCCATTTTGGTAATAATGTAACCTATCTTGCCTTTGATAATATTTGTTATACATTTATTTTTTGACAACTTTTTCGAATCTATATGTACAGTAGTACAAACCCAATAAAAACACTAAAAATTATCCAATTTGGTAGA
>NC_136521.1:35024894-35029894 GCF_053919585.1 Euprymna scolopes
TCGTGTAGATTCTCCCAATGCATGGTGCCTTCCATACATCATCATTTTCAGTACCTTCAACTTGTACCCCACGCATTCTTCTCATCCATTTCTTTGTCGATTTGTTCCAAGTGTAAAACTCAGGGACTTCTACGTATTTGAGACCCCTTGCAAAGTCATCCTCATGGCAGAGTTGAAAAAATGCTGTCAAAGTTGTGGCAGGCGGTGGACCTTGGGCTCGTTCCAGAGCAGTATCAGCTGAGAACATGACACGCTGCCCATTTTCAAGATGAACAGAAAGTTGTACAATTGGGGGGAAATGTTCATGGATGGGATGTTCCAATATCCTCCAGGCCGCCTCTGAACTGCCGACATACCTTGCATTCTGGAACTGCTGGATCTCATCCACAATGTGACTTTGTACTTGGCCTTGTTGGTTAGCTGCTCCATCAGTTCTTTGTAGTTCAAACACTGCTTGATCACATCCTTTATTCACGTATTTGAGGACATATTTGATGCTTTGGATCGAGCTGCAAATTTCTACGTTAATGTGAGCGTTGAACTGCTGAAGGAGGACCTTGTTGTACGGAACAATCCACTGGTTTGTTATTTCTTGATTAACATACCGACCATTTCTCTTCATCCTTATTGTATCAGTCTGGCCTCCATCTTCTGGTTTTCTTCGCCTGTACTTGGGGTAAGAGTCTTGGCCTTGCTCGGTACACTGAAGAAATTCTTTTGGGTATTTTTTGGAACATTTGTTGTCAATCATACATGGACAATTTGGATTAAATGGTCCACAAGGTCCATGCACCATATGTGCCATCACTTTAGCATGAAGATCAGGATCTTCCTCTTTGTCAGGGATCTCTGCATATCTGCAGAGATCCATTTTTTCTGGTAGAAGTTTGTCCTCTGGGGCCTGCCAGGTGAGGATGTGTGCATGCGGCAGTCCTCTTTTTTGATATTCAATACTGTACAGGAAAGCCCTCAGCCTGCCAAATCCTCCCTTTTTAATAAATTCAAGTAACTTTTTTAGCTTCTGCCTGAAAACCCTGGCAACAATATCTGGACGATCCTGAGGGTCTTGCCCTTGAAGACAATTTTCTGTAATTTCTGTCCACTTTGGATTTGTTGTGAACGTGATGAAGAGGTCGGCTCGGCCCATTCGCCGAACATATGCCATGGCATCACTTTGACGCTCAAGCATGTATCGAGGGCCTCCTGTATAAGTTGCCGGAAGTACAACTCGTTGACCAAACTGTTCTGGATTCCCATCCTCCCTAAGAATTGAATCTCTCAAGTTGCTATAATTGTCAGCTCTCAGGGTCTGTTGCTCACGCCTCAGGAACTGTAAACGTTCTGTTTCAATCTTGCAGTACACATCCACCAGCCATTGTTGAAATAGCCTTCGGTACCAGAGAAAATAGTTTCCAGGCCGAGTCATTAAATGGTACGAATAAAATTGCTGTTGGGTAACTTTTCGCCCATTGGATGCCTTCATGTAGATGTTGTAAGATGGAGAACCATAGGGGTACATTAACGGGTACATTAAAGTATCGTAGAGGGGATGTAGTTCGGAGATCCATTTTAATGTATCATTTCTAAAACGCAAGACAATATCCCGGTTAGCTGTTGGTTCATTCTCCATTAATATTCCAATCTCATACGTTGTTGTTGGAGCATTGAATCGCCGTGGATACTCTTCTTGCGACCTTCGGTCTTCCCTTATGACAACTTTATGTTCTACCAAGTGTTCTTCTTCAATCCTCTCCTTTGTTGTTTTCAGCTGACAAATAAAGCTGTTGTTCTCATGTAAAAATTCAGTCAGACTTTGGAGAATGTCTCTATTGAGTCTACTGTCACGTCCCCGATTATGTAGTTCCTCTTCCAGACTATCCAAGAAGTAGACTTGAATAAACTTTGCTGTTTCATCTTCAGGTGGTAAAAGACTCCCAATCTGGTGGCAAACCTGGCCTCGAATTCTAAAAGAAGGATTCCACCCATGTACTGCCGCAATTTTGTGACCAAATGATGTCATTGCAAAACAATTGTTATAACAGCGTAGATTTTGCAGAAAATCTTTAGAGATGGGACCATTGCCGGAGAGCAAATCTTGAAGCAACTGAGGCAGTGGTGGAAAGCTATCAAGCACAACTTTGCCAGAAGAACAACAACAACCAGGGGTTTCTCCTTTAAATTTTACAGCTGAGCAATGTTGACATACTTTGTCCATTTTTCCTATATCAGCTGTAGTGAGAGAGTCATTTTTGTTGTAGAGCAATCCTTTTCTATTGCAGTGTTCTATTTCATGGTGTCTCAAAGCAGTCATTCGTTGTCTAGCTGCCTCGTTTTCTGTCAATTGCTGGGGCAAAGTCATACTCTCTCTCCATGCAGCCTCTCGTTGTTGCCCTTGGTATAGGCGAAAGCTTCGTTGGGTTTCCGATTCATTCTGATGTCGTTGACCCACTCTCAACTGACCTTGTGTACGTCTACTTACCTCATATAATTCATTCGATCGTAATATTGCTTCTCTTTCCAGTGCATATCTTTGCCTTTCTTGAATTTCATCTTGTGATGAATTTAACCGCCTTACAGCATGTCTAGTTCTGTCAGCTTCACGTTGGGTTTCTCTTTCCAAATCTGACAGTCTTGCTCTCCTTTCTCTTTGACGTATCCTGTTAAGTTCTAGACGTCTTTCTCTATCTGAATTGTTTTCATTGGAGCGAATTGCAGCAACTCTTAGTCTATTAGCTTCCAATCTTTCCATTCTTTCTTCCTCACTTTCGTTTCTACTTCGTTTGGGTGGCATAATTTCGGTTTTAAACGGAATTGTTTAACGATATTAATGATTGTAAATTAATTAAGCGTAAAGGAAATGTATACTAACTGAAATGGACGAACTATAAATAATATTTCTGAATAGTACAATTATAAACAATTATATTGTACCTATTTACTATGCCTCCCCACGGGACAGAGTTAAACACCAGGGTCGTTTTTTAACGTGGAGAAAAGGTACAAAAATAAAAATTGTCTCAGTCGTGAAGGATTTCTCCTCCACCGAAAGAGAACAAGAAAATGAAGTGCAGCATCTGAAGAACAGATGGTATTTATTTGCTCCCCCACTGAGCAAATTAGGCACAAGGCCGTTTTTAATGTGAGGTAAAAACCAGCTCCCCTTAAAGTAGGCAAAAAGGGGGCACTCTGGTTACCAAAAATAATAATTGTCCCAGTATAGAGGGTCTCCCCTCCATTGACCGGCACAAACCATCCCAAGTGCAGCATCTGAAGAACAGATACTACACTTTGATCTTGACCAAAAGGAATGAATAAAAGCGACCTACGTGTGACTCATTACTTCCGGGTGTAAACGTCACAGTCTAAAAGTAATAATTAAAAAAAAAAAGTAAATGTAAAATAAATGTAATACCAACTTAGGTTAACTAAGTAAACAGTACAATTAAAACAGTTCTATTAAAACAAATAATTACTAAGATCTAGGTAATTGTTAGTCTCATTGTTATGGTTTTAAAGAAAAAAATGTGTAAAAAAAGTTCTGCTTTTGTGAGTACGTGTATTTCTTTTAAATTACATAACCTTTTTATTTTATTAATTATATCTCTTTTAAATTTATATATTTTGTTAGTAAACTGGAAGAAATTCAGTTGAATAAAACCTTGTTCGTGTTCTTTACGTTAAACTCATATTTTTATAAAAGGTTCATCCGGTTTAAAGAAAGCGCTAAGTTTAAATAAGACTGGAAATAACTAATTCAATATATAAATAGAAAAATGAAATAAATATAAGCTTTAAGTCTTAAGATAGTAATAATCAAAATGTAATAAATTATTTGTAGTTCAAATCTATGATAAGACAGGCTTTCGAAATAGGCTCGACCAGAAAGATTAAATTGGAACGAAATTATAATCTCCGTGCCATTTTCAAAACAACCCCACAAAAGTAACGATATCCTGCAGTTGGTTAAAATGACAACGTTGGTTGTAAGAAAAATGTAAAAGAAAATGCGCTTATCTGTTTATTTTGACCTGTTTTATTTAATTAAAAAAAAAATTGGCTATAACTGGAAGAGAGCGTTATGTTTTGGGGGTTGTTTAAAAAATAGAATGGAAATAAAGTTAGTTCCGTTTTAATTGTCTTTAATTGCGGCAAGAAGCGCTAACAAAATCGAAAAATCACTGTTTACATTCGAAATGTTAACTTTTATAGGTTTACAGGTTTGCTGACAAGGCTGGGGGTGTTTAATACAATTATTTTACTAAATTGATTTTTTTCATTTAAAAATAAAATTATTTCTTTTTTAATAAAGTTTTAGGTAAATTTATACAAATACCGTGACAGCGAATTAGTAGAAAAAAATGTACCCTAACCCTAACCCTAACCCTAACCCTAACCCAGTTTTCAGATTCGTGTTCAGCACACCGAAACGTAACAGAATACTACGTAAAAGATTTTACTAATTCGCTGTCACGGTGTTTGTATAATAATACCAAGTATTTTAAAATATTTGTTTTTGTTTATTTATATAAAATTACGATAGTTGAATTGTATTCTTTCAATTATATTGGCAAGTAAAATATAAAAGATTAAAACGGAACGAAATTGAAATTTCCATTACATTTTCAATACAATCCCAAAACATAAAGCTTTGCTCGCCAATGAATTGTTTTGATAATATACGTAAAGTGAAATAAATCGAATATAAAATTAAATGAAACTATATTAAATAATTAAATGTTAAATAGATTTTGTAAATAGTACAGTTGAAATGAGTAGAATATTTCCAATATGTAATAAGGTCGAGGTAATTAGTTAAAGAGATTTAATATAATGTGATATGCAAATGAGCATAAGTCATTCGATATGGGGGTGGTTTGTAGACTAGTATATAAAGAAATTAGGCATAGATTCTTATGTCTCCTATAACAGAAACATCCTAAAATGGGTTCTAATGTTTCTCTACCAGGAGAGATCTACCGTCTTACCTCCTTTATATTTCG
>NC_136521.1:35039894-35137394 GCF_053919585.1 Euprymna scolopes
TATATATATATATATTTATATACATATATATATATTTATATACATATATATATGTATATATATATATATATTTATATACATATATATATATGTATATATATATATTTATATACATATATATATGTATATATATATATATTTATATACATATATATATGTATATATATATTTATATACATATATATGTATATATATATTTATATATATATATATGTATATATATATATTTATATACATATATATATGTATATATATATTTATATACATATATATGTATATATATATTTATATACATATATATGTATATATATATATTTATATACATATATATATGTATATATATATATATATTTATATACATATATATATGCATTTGGCAGTCAGCTATGCGAAGGTGTTCTCAGGGACCAGTAGTAGATAGAGAGAGAAAGAGTGAGAATGTGTACGTACGGTCTTTTAACTTTTTGTCCCACATAGTAGCAAATGGCGTGAGGTACGCGCAGTCAGTTCGAAAGCTGGTCCTAAAAGGATTGGAAACAGCTTGTCTCTTCCGTTAATAGGTGTTTCGGGTCGTCTTTTGCGCATGTGTGAATTTCCTTTGAAAGGAAGTGACGTCGTCCATCCGTGTGCGCGTGTGTGAGTACATGTGTGTACGTTAGCGTGTGTGTATATACACGTGAATGTGAGTGTATGTACGCGAACGTGAATAGATGTACGTGTGTGGACGTGGGCGCGTATGTTTGTGTGCGCGTATGTATGTGTGCGCGTATGTATGCGACAAGTAATATAGCTTGAAATGTGAACGCTGTTTGTGTGAGACTAGGAAAGGTTCGCGCAGTGCAACTTTGGCTTCAGGAAGTGTTGTGAAACTTCATCAGCATCTAACCACTAAACTAAGTGTCACCAGTTGTTGTAAAAAAAACTCCACTTTTTATTGCAAATCACGGCCTAGTCGAGAAACGGGTCGTTCTTATTGAAGGGAAGATAATACTTCATAACAGCATTTCTTTTGGTTGTCATTCAATTTGTGAGGCACTTATTTATCAAGTGCTTTTGTGCTTCCAATCTCTCTCAGGAAATCGTCATATACGTTATGTCTAATTCAGAAGCAAGTTGTACGTAGATAGGCTTCGACTAAGGCTCTTAATGGATCGTTGTTAACATCCGATGACCTAACACTACACTCATCATCTTAAACCATCATTGTGCTGTGTATTCAGTCGCGGTTCCTGGGCCAAATGCTTTTTTGATATCGCGAGATGTTTCAACAGCTTTTTGGCCTAGCTTGAATTGAAATAAGAAAATTGTTCAAATTTGCTTCTTATACGTCTTATTCAACGTTCTGAAAAGAAGACATAATTGTTTTAAAAACGATTATAATTTAAACGATTAGATAGAGCGAAAAACGTTCTATAAAATGATACATAAATTAAAGATATTATAACGAAAACTTATTTGAAAATACATCATTTGAAATCAAAATTAAAAATTCTGCAAAAACCTTCCTGTCAACCAAATACATATCTTCCGTTTTCATAATATTTCTTAGGACTAGGACTTCTCCAGAATGTTCTTTTAGATGCGGCAAACTTTAAAATAAAATAAATTACAGAACAAAGATTAATTTTTGGCATTTATAATTTACATACATTTTCGAGCATACTCCCCTCCCCCATGGCTCACACGTATATGGTATAATCTAGAGGTCCAATTTTTACAAACTCTACACATTAAATAAGATGTCATTCAATTTGTGAGGCACTTATTTATCAATGCAATAACACGTCGAATGTTGTCTTTCAAGTGGTCTATTGTGTTTGGTTTATCAATGTAGACATGGGACTTTACATATCCCCCTCCCCAATAATAGTTGCCAAATCTGCAATTAAAGAAAATGGAGTTTTCAGTTTAAAGTTTGCCGCCTCTAAAAAAGTACCTTATATTTTGGTCCTTGGACCATATGATAGAAAAGTTCACAACACTCGTCTACCTGTACCTAAAACTAAACGAAAGTTTCTTTCCGAGAGCTGCCCCCTCTGTGGAACACAATACTTTGGGGCTGCTTCCCAGCAGACTACAATATGATTGTTTTCAAGTCCAACGTAAACAAGTTTCTGTTGAGCCGTCCTCGTAAATAATAAATTTCTACCCAAATTTCTCCCATTATCGTTTATCACAGTGTTCACTCATTAAACCTTACCCTCGAGCTGCCTCTGGACCTTGATAAGCGATGACTCCTTTGTAAAAGAAAAGAAAAAATACTGTAGGGTTGATCGTTAAGGGATTATCCGCTTTTAAAAACAGAAAATAGTTGTTAAGAAAAGCATTATTTAAACTGAAGCAGAAACATGGCCGTTTTCAAGTCTAATGTGAACAAGTTCTTGTTCAGCTGTCCGTGTGAATAAATAATTTCTACTCAATATCTACCGTTACTAATCATTATGGTGTTCACTCATTGACTCTTATCCTTGAGTGGCCTTTGAGTCTTGATAAGCAGTGATCCGGATCCGTAGTTTAAAAATTTTTTCGTCATGAATGTAATAGAATTTCGTAAATAATATGGGGATTACTTTAGTGCTCGTCTAATCAGTAGAAGGTGTGATCATGAATTACATTGTCTGGTTTCACAGTCTGTATATTTTTATCTGGGGGAGGGGCATATAATAAAAAAATTGCTCGATTCTGGGGTAGATGTTAGTGTGAGATTATGTCATGCCAGGCCACCGACGGCAGGTGAGAGGAGAGGGTATTGGGAGGGCCAGCTTTTTACTTACCTTGCTGACGTCACATGACACACAATACAACCGAATATACATATTGGTCTATAAATAAGATGCCGATGCTAACACCTTGCTGAAACATATCAGGTAACACGAATTCTGATCATAGAAGGTTTCTTGTTCAGCTAAATATCAACATTTACCCTCACATTCAAAATAAACAAAGGGACGCAAAACAAATGCAGCGTAAATAGGACGCTGGTTTCTACAACGTAATTATTTATTTGTAAGTATAAATATTTTATTTGCTTTCTATGACATTATTATTTGTCATATTTTATATTTTTTATATTCTTTATGTATCGATATAAAAAAGAAATGTTTTTTTATCATTTATACACGAGGAAAACACACACATACACACACATATATTCAGCATTGTTCTCTTGAATTTTTCATTTACAATTTGTATCTTTGTACTTTAAATTGATGTATGTATGTATGTATATATGTTTGTGTTATATATATATATATATATATATATATATATATATACTGTTTTTAAAATATGATTATCCACTGACACGTGTTTTGTCGTCTACAACTCATCAGAGTGGCTGAATCTAGCGAGATTCGAAATCCGGATCTCGCTAGATTCAGCCACTCTGATGAGTCGTAGACGACAAAACACGTGTCGGTGGATAATTATATTTTAAAAACAATATATATATAACGCTCCCCATGTGGCAGTACCAAATTGGTTAAAGGGAAAATTATTCCCAACTCGTATTTAGGTAAAAATGCACTTTCGTAAATAATTAAATTCTTTCAAAATGTATCGCAAAAACAAGTAACATCTCTCTCTCTCTCTCTCTCTCTCTCTCTCTCTCTCTCTCTCATATATATATATATATATATATATATATATATATATATATATATATAAACTATTTCATTTACTCACATAAATTAATATATGAAAGTATAAATTTATGCGTAAACTTTAAGTATTTACTTCAACAGTGCTCAATACGCCTGAAGAATCCTAGAGTGGATGAAACGCGGAATATTCAGTGTAGCTTAATCGCCATATATATTTTATAACTTATTAACTAGCTCTACCTACGTACAGAATCCTAGAGTGGATGGAATACGGAATATTCAGTGTAGCTTAATCGCCATATGAGGGGTGTGCAATAAGTAATGCCTCGACCCACTTCCATTTGTCTGATCTAGCTGAAATTTTGCATGTGCAATGATTTATATCTCTACGGGTGATATGGCAAATAGCAGCTCTGAATTAAGTGTGGTTTCTGTTTTACAGGTGTTTGAACTGAGTCAGGTGTGAAATGGAGCCTGTTGAATGTCGAGCAGTGATCCGGTTTTTGTATTTAAAAGGACGCACACCACAGGAGACTTTTGATGAAATGAAAGAAACTTATGGTGATAATGCCCCATCATATGACCTTGTAAAACGCTGGCATCGTGAATTCAAACATGGCCGGAAGTCTGTGGAAACAGCTCCCAGACATGGTCGCCCCCCTTCTGCCATTGATGAGACATCTGTCCGTCAAGTTGAGGCTGCCATTTTGGAAAATTGGTGCATTACTATTCGCCAAATAGCCCAAGATGTCCAGATTAGTACAGGGTCTGTGGAAACTATCATTCATGACCATTTGCATATGCATACGGTGTCTGGCAGATGGATTCTCAGGTTGCTCACACCATTCCAGAAGCGAGAACGTGTTGAGTGCTTCAGGATGAATTTGGAGATGTGCCAAGAAGATGAGTCAGTTTTTCAAAAGACTGATTACACAGGATGAAACCTGGGTCCATCACTATGATCCAGAGACCAAAGCCCAGTCAATGCAGTGGAAGTACTTGGACTCATCACCTCCAAAGAAGGCAAGGGTGCAGCCCTCCGCTGGCAAGGTCATGCTCACAGTCTTCTGGGACCAGGACGAAGTAGTGATGACAGATTTCCTGGCAAAGGGTACCACAATTACAGGAGCCTATTATGCTTCACTTTTGAGGAAATTAAAGGAAGCTATCAAAATCAAGAGGCGAGAAGATCAGCAAAGGTAACCTCCTCCTGCAGGACAACACTCCGGTCCACAACTCGCATGTTGCCAGATCAGAAACATTGGCATGTGGTTATGACATCCTACCCCATCCTTCCTACTCTCCTGACCTTGCACCCTCTGACTTTTACCTCTTCCCAGCCATGAAGTTGTTTTTGAAAGGAAAGCGTTTCCCAGATGATGTAGCCTTGATTTCTGAAGTCATGTTGGAGGACCAAGCTGGGGTGTTCTACAAAAACGGTCTCCAGAGCTGCATCAAACGATGGGAGAAATGCATAACTCTGGGTGGTTTCTATGTAGAGAAAGACTAATAACTGTGCCAAGTTTCGTTGCTCTACTGCTATGGGAAGTGGGTCAGGGGCATTACTTATTGCACACCCCTCGTATATATTTTATAACTTACTAACTAGCTCTACCTACATACAGAATCCTAGAGTGGATGAAACACGGAATATTCAGTGTAGCTTAATCGCCATATATATTTTACAACTTACTATATATATATATATATATATATATATATATATATATATATATATATATATATGACATTGGGAATGGTGAAGAATCACCACGAACACCTACCCCAACAAACATCAATCACAAAGCTTGCTGAAAACTTTGTGGGTGTCATACTGAAGAATACTGTCGAGGTACATGATGAACCAGCAACACAAGAATTGCAAGAATGAACAGAAAGGAATACACAGAAAAATAACCCTAATAATAATAATTGTTTACAGTGGTGGTAGCAAGACGAATATTGTGAAATGTTTTAGAAAACTATTTTAGAATACAAGCTCTAAAAAGAAAATAATTTATATAAGCAATCACACAGAAGAAAATAATTTATATAAGCAATCACACAGAAGAAAATAATTTATATAAGCAATCACACAGAAGAAAATAATTTATATAAGCAATCACACGGAAGAAAATAATTTATATAAGCAATCACACGGAAGAAAATAATTTATATAAGCAATCACATGGAAGAAAATAATTTATATAAGCAATCACACGGAAGAAAATAATTTATATAAGCAATCACACGGAAGAAAATAATTTATATAAGCAATCACACAGAAGAAAATAATTTATATAAGCAATCACACAGAAGAAAATAATTTATATAAGCAATCACACAGAAGAAAATAATTTATATAAGCAATCACACGGAAGAAAATAATTTATATAAGCAATCACACGGAAGAAAATAATTTATATAAGCAATCACATGGAAGAAAATAATTTATATAAGCAATCACACGGAAGAAAATAATTTATATAAGCAATCACACAGAAGAAAATAATTTATATAAGCAATCACACGGAAGAAAATAATTTATATAAGCAATCACACGGAAGAAAATAATTTATATAAGCAATCACACGGAAGAAAATAATTTATATAAGCAATCACACAGAAGAAAATAATTTATATAAGCAATCACACAGAAGAAAATAATTTATATAAGCAATCACACAGAAGAACAGTCCCTGCTGCTGACAATACAGAAGCATTTCTTCCTTTTGCCTCGTACTATCAGAACAGGTTTCATGACCTAAAATGCACCAAACATTGATGTTATTGCTTTCCCCCCCCCTTTCCTGTTGCAAAACTCAATCATGTTCTGCAAAGTCCGAAACAAAAACAACAATTTTCCTCTTTGTTTAATCCATGAACAAATATTAAATATATAAAGAACTTCAAACATAAAAACTTTTTTCCAAAATTACTAGATTCGGCATCAAATATCCTGAAAAGGGTTGATATGCTGTAAACCTAAACCAAACCAAACCAAACTAAACCAAATATTTAAATATATAAAGAATTTGAACCAAACCAAACCAAATATTTGAAGATTTAAAAAATTCGAAGCATAAAAAACTTTCTTCCAAAATTATTGTATTCAGCAACGGTTGATATGCCATAAAACAAAACAACCAAACCCCTCTTTTGCATTTCGAGCAATGGCAGTACTATCCTAAGACCTCTACGTTGTTAAAATCCTCGGCTTACTAAATTCACAAAATTAATTCTGTGAAAAAAACAATTGCACCACTTTTATGTCCTTTTACAAAGATTAAAAGCAAGATATAATGATACTAAACCTTATATCTAGAATCCTTATTGTAATATTCATCAAAATTAAATTTAAGGGGTCTAAAAGAAATTGAAATTCAGAGAATATGACTTAAATAATGTTTAATGATTATGGATCAAATTCAATACGAATCTGAAATATTTAAATTTTTATATGGGTAGTTATTACCCATATTATGCCCTCTAAAAAAACTTTCACCCCTCCCCTCCTCCTATAAAAAATCATTTGGCTGTTTTTTTTTGTTTTTTTTATGACATATCAACCCTTTTTGAGTTATTTAATGTCGAATTCAGTAATTTTGTAAAAAGGATTTTATGCTTCAAGTTCTTTATATCTTCAAATCTTTATTCATAGTGTTTGGTTTGTTTTTTTTTGTAGAAAAAAAAATTGCTATTTTTTACTTTGCAGAACATCACTGAGTTTTGCAAAGGGAAAAGAAAAAACAATAACATCAATGCTTAGTGTATTTTTGGTCAAGAAGCCAGTTTTAGACAGCCTGTAGCACCAGATGCCTTAACAGATGTTATTACTCTGGACCAAAAGTGAGCCTGAGAGCAATGGTAACTAAGAGGCAAATTCACAAGGAGAATGGAAAGATCAAGAAGGGGGAGAACTAACCAGATCTCCACTGGTGCAGAAAAAACTAGGATCTTGGGGTAGCTTTTTGCCACCCAAACACCAGGAAATACCAATGACCATTATCAGCGAAAAATCATTGATAAGCGGCTGTTGCAATAATGCAAGGTCATTTACAATGGTTAATAAAAGACGTGGAGTACACTGGAAACCTGAGGAGACTTGTCACTTGAACTCCAGGAAGCTTTGTTGTATGTAATCAGTTGTTGATGATGGCCTGGGTGAGAACTCTTAGTGAGTATATAATAACAGTAATAATAATAATAATAGTAATAATAATAATAATAATGGTAATAATGATAATAGTAATATTAATAATAGTAATGGTAATAATGATAATAGTAATAATAATAATAATGGTAATAATAATAATAATAATGGTAATAATGATAATAATAATAGTAATAATAATAATAATGGTAATAATAATAATGGTAAGAATAATAATAATAATAATAATAAAAATAATAATGGTAATAATGATAATAATAGTAATAATAGTAATAGTAATAATAATAATGAGAAGAATGAATAATAATGATGATGATAAGCACAAAAAGATTTATTATTTGATGTGTGCACTTTAACTCACTGGAAATACTTTTTGGGTAATCTTGCAGAATTTGACCCGAATCCTCAGGATTTTCGTCAATTATGGTTCAGGCTTGACTGGTAGTCACTGGATTAAGCAAAGTAACAGACGCAGACAAATATCAAAACAAACAAACCGAAAAAAAATAGAAACACAATAAATCAAAAATAACAAAAACCTACTGTAAATTTACTGAATATATATATATTCATATATATACATATATATATATATATATATATATATATATATATATATATATATATATATAAAATAAAAAAGAACAAACCGTATTATGTGTTCATCAACGTTTCGTCTTTATTTCGAGACTTCCTCTGGATGAAATAAATAAATAAAGACGAAACGTTGATGAACACATAATACGGTTTGTTCCTTTTTATTTTCTCTATTTTGTCGGAATACTATTTCCCTTATTTTCATCATATATATATATATATATATATATATATATATATATATATATATATTCTTTTAAGAACAGTTGCATTTTGTATTGTTTATTTACTTTTATTTATTTATTTTTTTTTTTTTTCAATTTTTTTATCAACAAAAGTTGGGATTTTTTTTTTTTTTTTTTTTTTTCGCGAAAATATTATTTTTTTAACCATAAATTGTTATGGCATAAAATTTTTTTAAGAAAACTTGCATCTTTGTTTTTTTTTAAAGAAAATTGTCAGTATACGTTTTTTTTTTTTTTTTTGTAAACAAAAGTTGTTTTCATAAGAAAAGATGAATGATTTTTATGAAAACCATAAATTGTTAGGTGAAAGTACAGAAAAGTTTTTTTTGCAAGAAAATTCACAAATTATTTTTTGTCAACAAATGTTAAAAACTTAAACAAAAAAAAATACCCCCCCTCATCCAAAAAATAATTTTAAAAATTACATTTTTTAATACAAAAAACAAACAAAAAATGTTGATTTAGCGTTTCAATATTTGAACAACGCTCGGCTTACTCCAGTGATTGCCATTTGAGCCTGAGCCATAATTGACGGAAAATCCCGAGAATCCGGGTCAAATTCTGAAAGAGTACCTTTTTCTTGTTTTCATTTTTTGGAAGTAGAAAGGAAAGACAATAAAAAAAGACTGTTACAATTTTTATGGCTTTCTTCCCGACAGTTGATACGGGTCTGTCAAACTAATCTTATAAACATATTTTTTTTTATAAAAGACTAAACACTAAAATAAAATAAAATAAACACTAAAATTTTCTTAAATTTCAATAAAGTGCTTCTTAGTCTGACAGGCCAACAGCAATCATCGGGTACTTTGCTTGAAGAGAGCCTGATTATCTTCTCGTTTTGAGAATTTCTACCTGCATATTTCAATTTTCACATCAATACACCGGTATTCTAAGAATTCTAAGAATTTTGCTATACTGTACAAATACTTTCTGGATTTATGAGGTTTTACAAAGACTTGATGCTCCACAAATTTTTTATATCCAATAGTACACTTGCCAAATTTGGTACTTGTGCAGTTTAATCAAGACATTAAAAAATGAAAATATCGAAATATTGTACGTATCCATTATGGAACAAAGTTCTCCGAAAAAAATTTCACTTAATTTCATCAAGTAGTTTTTTTTTTTTTTTTTTTTTTTTTTTTTTTACAGCGAAAAAACGATTTATGATACCAAGCAAAAGGTTTGAGTTTTAGAAAAAAAAAAGCTAATATTAAAGATGGGGAGGGAGTGTTGGCGCTTTAAATTGAGTTATCTATCTCCCCGTGGCATATTCAAAAAATTCCAAGATGGCTGACTTCAATGTGCTCTCATAAAAACGTGTTTTTCTGCTGTAAAAAAAAAAAACTACTCGATCAAATTAAGTGAAATTTTTTTTTCGGAGATCTTCAGTCCAAAACGGATACGTAAACTATAACCTTTTTTCAATATTTTCATTTTTTTAATGTCTTAATTAAACTGTACAAGTACCCCAAATTTTGTGCAAAATCCAACAAAAGTTGATTGCTTCCCCTTCAAATAATATTGTAAATATCCCCTTCTCAATTTTCACAATTTATTTTTGGTTTTTGTTCAGAACTCTCCCTGTCTCAAAAATAAAAAAAATCAAGAAAAATCTGTTTGATGTACGAAGGTGACGAAACGAAAACATCGTATATAAAATATTACGTAAATTGGTCAAGTAGTTTTATTTTGAGTAAGAATTCAAATTTTATGAGTGACTGTCTCGCTTGGCATTTTGAAACAAAAATCTTAAAAAACAAGAGAGATAATTCAACAATACTTAAAATTTGTACAAACTTGCAAGATGCAAGATTTATGTTGTAATGCTTACAAATTCCTATTCATTGTTTTAAAATGATTTTTTTTTTATAAAAATAAAACTACTTGATCAATTTACATGATTTTGAGAATATGATATTTTCATTTCATCATATATCAGTGGGTGAAATGATAAAATTGTCCCCATAAAGAAAACAACATTACAGCTTTATTTTAAAACTTCTATTGAAAAAATCAATGCAGGTAACTTGATTTTGTAGTAACACTGACATCTATTCAATGTAGCCGCCTTCAGCCTCAATCATCGCCTCAATATGGGTCCAGAATTGGGAACATGCCTTTTCCAAAAGAGCTGGTGGGAGCTTGACGAATACCCAGCAGATGATTGCGATCAGGCTGGCTTTGGTGTTGTGGGAGGTTATGTTGGTGATGTTCTCAACGTATGACCAAACGAAGTAGTCCAACGGGTTCAGGTCGGGAATAAGGGGAGCGGGCAGTGATAGAAGGATACAAAGTCATAGCACTTTTTTTGAAGCCAAGCCTGGTCCTTTTTGGATTTGTGGGCCACTGCCAAGTCCTGCTACCACACCAACGGTCTGCCAGTGGTCACCTGATTACACCAGGGGATCACCACATTCTTCAGCATATCCAGGTACACTTTGGTGTTGACTTTCAAGCCAACTTCAAAGATGCGACGAGGCATGATGTGGTCCTCACTTGAAATCATGCAAAAGACCATAACCGTGGCTGGAAACTTTATTTTCATCACTCTGAGAATGTCCCTGTTATTCATGGCAATCAAGCGATTCATTTTGAGAGTGCTGGCAATGGTCCTGTTGTCATAATTTGGATTGGTAGAGTTCTACAGTGTTACATCTCCGATCTTGCTCGGTGAACATTTTATCTCTTTCATACATTACAGAAGGCTTCTATCGCTCTTATGATTTGTACACAGCTGGTCAATTTGTAGATGCTCTGCAACAAAAAAAGAAACCGGTTTTTCTCAAATGGAAATGGAATCATGTTGTTTTTTCTAGGGCGACAATTTTATCATTTCATCTTGTAAGTTATACAGATTTTCCTTTACTGTTTTGAAATTCTGGACAAGAACCTTATTTTTTTTATCTTTGCATTATACAAAAAAAATGGTAATCGCAAAGGGAAACAACTCGTGATTTACTTGTTACTGTTTCTTTATTCTTTATTTTTTACAAATATTAAAAAGTACTTTCATCAATTTTTTTTCCAAAATCCAACAAAAGTTGTGATTAACTTTTTTTTTTTTTTTTTACATGATTTAAAGATCAGTGATCAGAAGAGGACTCGAATTGTCCTCCCACCTCCATCAAGGGTATTGAAAATGTCTCCCTTCACAATTTCCAAAGTTTGTTTTGTTGATCTTTGTTCAAAGAATACTGATCGCAGGGGGAGATAACTCATGTTTTACTTGATTGTTACTATTTTTTTTTTCTTTTCTGCCTCTTTATTTTTAGGAGACAAAAAGAAAGAA
Source organism: Euprymna scolopes (assembly GCF_053919585.1). Taxonomy (NCBI): domain Eukaryota; kingdom Metazoa; phylum Mollusca; class Cephalopoda; order Sepiida; family Sepiolidae; genus Euprymna; species Euprymna scolopes. Next base: position 35,051,808 of record NC_136521.1, read on the forward strand.
GCAAAGTAACCAACACTCAAGATGAATGCATTTGTAAGTAGATTTTTTTTTTTTTTTTGAGGAATGTTTGGAATTAAAATCAATATCAATGTATTATACTAGGACTGTGACAACAGCATATTCTTTTCATTCTTTTGATTCTCAAATCCGACACAGTAAGACATGGTCAATCAACTGAGAACTACATCAGTCTATATAAAAATATAAGATATTAACAGATATATACTCAAGAGTTAAAGCAATGAAAAGAATATGCTGTTGTCACAGCCATAATTATTACATAGTAATAGAGAAAAAAGACATTATAATAATTTTTTCATCAAAAACAGAAAATAACGATATCAGGAACACAAAAACCTGGATTGGAAACCATGAGTAAAGTATTTACAAAATTCCATTTCGTTTCAGTATAACTCCACTGCGTTTGTACAATGAGCAGTACTTCTGATCTGTAAGGCTCGATTTTATAAACGTTTGACTCAATTCTTGTAGCATACTTGTACATTTAAACATGCTTTTCTTTCAATTATACATGCGTAATACTAACTTGATTTGGTGCAACTACACTATAATAGCGAAATTCGGAAAATGAAAAAATCGATTTAATAAAAACAATGTTATTTTTGTGTCAATTTTAACTAAAAGCAACAATATCTACTTAATTGTCAGAAGTACTTAAATATTACCGCATTATTCTTATAAAAAATATGAGTTTTCGATCTTTATCGTAAAAAACCCTTGCCATATTTTGGTTGAGAATACATGACCTAATAATAAGGGAAGTAACTCAGTTATGCTAAAAACAAGGCAAGTAGCCCATATTTATGATTGTTAACAAACAATTTATTAAAAAAAATTGCTAATAATTACACGCCATTTACCTCCCCTCGTGGAACTCGCCAGTTTTTTTTTTTTTTTTTTTTTTTTGCCAAACATTTTATTTTCTCTAATTTTCATCAAAAATGTTTTCTTTAATAGTTTTTTTTTTTTTCTACCTTATCGTTTTTCATAATTTTTGGATATATTCATTACTGTAACATGACAATTAAGTAGACACAATTACTTTGCATTGAAATTCAATATTCAAAATTTTTAATAATAAATAGATTTTTACTCAAAATGGTTCCTCATTTAATAATATTTATATTTAAAAAAAAAAACAATATAAAACGATTTTTATTGCTTGTACACACTTTTTTATCACATTATGTTGTCTGACATTAGTTTATCTAATATATACAGGGTGGAACGATAAATTTGTTGCCCTAAAGAAAACAACACTACAGCTTCATTTTAAAACTTTTATTCAAACAATCAATTCAGGTAACTTGATTATGTAGTAGAGCTGACATCTATGCAATGAAGCAGCCTTCAGTCTCAATCATCGCCTCGACATGGGTCCAGAACTGGGAGCATGCCTTTTCTACAAGCACCAGCAGGAGCTTGGTGAATACTTTATGGATGGCAGCGATCAGGTTGGATTTGGTGTTGTGGAGGTCATGTTGGTGATATTCATTATTTTTGTCCCTGTTATTTGTGGCAATCCAGCCATGCATTTTGAGAGTGCTGGCAATGGTCTTGTTGTTATAAATTGCGTTGATAGAGAGCATAAGTTGTACAGCGGCGCACCTCCAACCTCGCTCGTTGAACATTGTGTCTCTTTCAGACATGATAGAAGGCTCCTATTGCTCTTGGGATTAGTACACAACTGGCCAACTAGCAGATGGTCTGCAACAAAAAAGAAAACTGATTTTCATCAAACAGAAATGGAATCATGTCATCTTTTCTATATGCCTAAATCTAAACACAAATTCCATGAACAAAGCTTCCTTCCTAGAACTTCCTGTCTGTGGAACTCTGTTCCACTAGCCTTCTTTCCAGCTGACCACAATATGGTCATCTTCAAGTCCAATGTAAACAAGTTATTGTTGAGCACCCCCTCTAAATAATCCATTTTTACTCCATTTCCACCACTAACTATTAATACGCTGTCGTCTCAGTGACTACCGTACCCTCATTAACCCTTATCCTCGAGTGGCCTTTGAGTCTTGATAAGCATGTAAAAATTAATCCAAATGGCCCTTCTCCTCTTCTGACGAGAAGCATTTAACTTTGAAATGTCATAGCCTAAAGAGGTTTTTCTCTTATTCTTTCATTATTGACCTGATGATATAATAAAGTTATATGTCACTTTTATTCCTCACCTTTTTATCAAATATATTTAATTGCTCCTCTTAATCGTGTTGAGCTTTCTCTATCTTGATAAGTTTGCTTTATTAAAGATATATACTTTGATAACTTCATTGTATTGAAAAAGTTGAAGTTATTGAACTAAAATAAGTATTAACCTGGTTGAAATTAATTCGTATACGTCCTTTCAAAATTTAGAAAAAAAAAACGAACATTCAGGACATAGTTTAAAAATTGCAGCTAAAAACAAACTCAATAATCAACAGTTTACATCAATCAAAGTTTTCCCTGAAAGTATCCTGCACCTCTATAAGGCCACCATTCGCTCATGTATGGAGTATTGTTGTCATATTTGAGCCGGTGCATCTGCTAGACAAGGTTCAAAAGAGAGTCACTCCTAGACAAGGTTCAAAAGAGAGTCACCAACCTAATAGGTCCTGAACTGTCATCCAAGCTTCAACCTCTGTCTCATCGACGTAATGTAGCATCCCTCTGCCTGTTCTACAAGTACTTTAACAGTGAATGTTCTGACGAGCTGCAAGCACTTGTACCTCCTCTAGGTAAATACCCCCGAAAAACCCGACAAGCAGTACAATCCCACCCCTTCACAGTTGAGATCCCTAGATGTAAGAGACCCTTCTACTCCAGTAGTTTCTTCCCCAGAACCACTAGACTTTAGAATTCCCTTCCAGGTTCCTGCTTCTCCAACTGTACTGACATGCAGAAGTTCAAGTGTAACATGAACCAACATTTTGCTGCCCAACTCCCCACCTAGTACCCCTGTAGCCTGTGTCCTAATAGTAGCCCCTTACATCAAAGTGGCAATGAGCCTTGTTTGGGGTGAAAATGTGATTTAAAAAAAAAAAAAAAAAAAAACGTACCATGCAAACCATATTTCTCATAAACTCTCATTTCCAAAAAAAACATTATTTTAAAGATTCCTTCCGATTTTTTTCAGCGTTTTTTTTTTTTTCTTTGAGCTAAATATTTCTCCCCTTGCTGGTCTGCCATCCATGACACACATCCGTGGCACCACTACTACGCATGCAACCTTGTGCATATTTGCACTTTCTTATGAACGCTTTGCATTCTGATTACAACTTCATAGTCTTGGAGGATTCTAATATATAATAGGAACTTTGATTTGACTCTGAGACCAACTGAAACCTGATTTCTTCTGCCCGTTTGCAGGAATATATATAAATATTGATACTTCTGCAGTATAAGTGCCGAGCTACCATCAGAATTTTCAGTTTACAGAAAAATGCTGAAAAGTGCTGGAACAAAAAATTATGAAGAAAACATTTGTTTGCTATCATTGATTTATTATTGAAAATAAAATCTAAATATTTATCTTGAACCAAAAAGAAATCGGTACTTCTACACTATTGGGACGAGATTTTATAGTCGATAAATGGAGTTTTCAGATAAAAACAATGGTTTCAATTAATTTTTTTTGTCAATTCTGTACAATGGTAACTTCCAAATTATGCAGGCGGAATTACCTGAATATTACTGAATTATTTTTAAAAATAACAGCTTTAATCGTGATAGTAGGTGAAAAATTGCCTCCATCTTGTTTAAATCGAAACGGAAAATTATCTTCTTTTTGAGCTCTTCTGTGTCTTACGATCGTTTTCATCAAATTCTAATGAGAAATGCATAGATACCATTGTTATTATGTGAAATTCAGTTTAATGATTTCCGAAATTTCGTCCCAATAGTGTAGAAGCGCCAAGATATCATAAAATGAAGAAAAAAAATTATTTTAAAAAATCAAGAAGTTTTTATTTGCTATCAGTTGTTTGTTATTCAAAAAAATAAATAAGTTTTGTAAAAAATTGTCCAATAATTATTCAAGAACATTGTTTTTGTTTTTCAATTAATTAATCCATTCAATTAATTATAATTATAATATTGTAACTTCAATTAATTAATCCATTCAATTAATTTTAATTATAATATTGTAATTTCAATTAATTAATCCATTCAATTAATTATAATTATAATATTGTAATTTCAATTAATTAATCCATTCAATTAATTATAATATTGTAATTTCAATTAATTAATCCATTCAATTAATTATAATTATAATATTGTACTATCAATTAATTATCCATTCAATTAATTATAATATTGTAATTTCAATTAATTAATCCATTCAAATAATTATAATTATAATATTGTTATTTCAACTAATTAATCCATTCAATTAATTATAATTATAACATTGTAATTTCAATCCATTCAATTAGTGGTTTTTCTGTGTTATTATAGCAAAATTCGAAAATTTAAATATGTACAGCTGACGAACAACCTTAGTTGGTGCACCGGATATCGACTCCCACCTTATGACTTTGTCTTCCGGTATTTATTGTGTATGGATCAGTTAATTCGTAGGTAACACAGGTAGTCTGCCACAACATTTCTACAATATCTCTCCAAATGATCTCTGTGTTTAACAAAAACCCTTGCGATTGGATGCCTAACAAGCAAACCATATTTCTCATAAACTCTCATTTCCAAAAAAACAAAGCCGATAGCCATTAGTCGTGTGCTCTCGTGTAATGAATGAATGCGTGAATGTAGGATTGACATGAAATTCTTAAAGATAAACTAAAATGACCGAAAAATGGACTGAAATGACTTAAATAAATAAAAAGTAAATGATTTAGAATGACTTTAATGAACTTAATGATGAATTGAATGACCTTAACAATGACTTGAATGCTTAAAAAATAACTGGAATCCTTAAAAAACAACTTGAATGATCTGGAGAATGACTTGAATGGCTTTGAGTGGTTGTAAAGTGGGTGATCATTTTACATTAAATGAATAGAGAAAAGTGATCCCCCACTTTATATCACAAAGTTACAAGCATAAGTACAGCATGTAGTAAGAACAGATACTACACTTATATCTTGGCCAAAAGGCCAAGAAAAGGGTATTTATTTGCTCCCTCACCGAGCAAATTAGGCACAAGGCCGATTTTTAATGTGAGGAGTGAAGGGGAAATGGGGACCAACTCCCCGGTGAGTAGGGGAGCTGGATAGTGACAATTGGTATGAAGAGTTGCCCCTACATTGACCAAGGTCTTATATGTGGGGTTTCCCCACATATGGTCTTTGCCTGCAGCATCTGCTGGAACAGATGGTATTTATTTGCTCCCCCACCGAGCAAATTAGGCACAAGGCCGATTTTTAATGAGGAGTGAAGGGAGGGGGAAGGGAAAAAGGGGACCAGCTCCCGAGAGGTGGGAAATGGGAGCTGGTTAAAGGTCAGGCATGTGGGGTTGCCCCCACATCTGGTCTTTGCTAGTCATAGCTTGCAGTATCTGCCGGAACAGATGGTATTTATTTGCTCCCCCACCGAGCAAATTAGGCACAAGGCCGATTTTTAATGTGAGGAGTGAAGGGGAAATGGGGACCAGCTCCCCGGGGAGTAGGGGAGCTGGATAGTGACAATTGGTATGAAGAGTTGCCCCTACATTGACCAAGGTCTGATACGTGGGGTCGCCCCCACATATGGTCTTTGCTTGCAGTATCTGCCGGAACAGATGGTATTTATTTGCTCCCCCACCGAGCAAATTAGGCACAAGGCCGATTTTTAATGAGGAGTGAAGGGAGGGGGAAGGGAAAAAGGGGACCAGCTCCCGAGAGGTGGGAAATGGGAGCTGGTTAATAGTCAGGCATGTGGGGTTGCCCCCACATCTGGTCTTTGCTAGTCATAGCTAGTCATAGCTTGCAGCATCTGTCGGAACAGATGGTATTTATTTGCTCCCCCACCGAGCAAATTAGGCACAAGGCCGATTTTTAATGTGAGGAGTGAAGGGGAAATGGGGACCAACTCCCCGGGGAGTAGGGGAGCCGGACAGCGACAATTGGTATGAAGGGTCGCCCCTACACTGACCAAGGTCTCATATGTGGGGTCGCCCCCACATATGGTCTTTGCTTGCAGTATCTGTCGGAACAGATGGTATTTATTTGCTCCCCCACTGAGCAAATTAGGCACAAGGCCGTTTTTAATGTGAGGTAAAAACCAGCTCCCCTAAAAGTAGGCAAAAAGGGGACACTCTGGTTACCAAAAATAATAATTGTCCCAGTATAGAGGGTTTCCCCTCCATTGACTGGTACAAACCATCTCAAGTGCAGCATCTGCCGGAACAGATGGTGTTTATTTGCTCCCCCACCGAGCAAATTAGGCACAAGGCCGATTTTTAATGTGAGGAGTGAAGGGAGGGGGAAGGGAAAAAGGGGACCAGCTCCCGAGAGGTGGGAAATGGGAGCTGGTTAATGGTCAGGCATGTGGGGTTGCCCCCACATCTGGTCTTTGCTAGTCAGAGCTAGTCATAGCTAGTCATAGCTTGCAGCATCTGCCGGAACAGATGGTATTTATTTGCTCCCCCACCGAGCAAATTAGGCACAAGGCCGATTTTTAATGTGAGGAGTGAAGGGAGGGGGAAGGGAAAAAGGGGACCAGCTCCCGAGAGGTGGGAAATGGGAGCTGGTTAAAGGTCAGGCATGTGGGGTTGCCCCCACATCTGGTCTTTGCTAGTCATAGCTAGTCATAGCTTGCAGTATCTGCCGGAACAGATACTACACTTTGATCTCGGCTAAAGTGGGACTGATTAGATTGACAATTCTTTTTTGGATTTTATCTAAGAGGGAGAAACTAGTGGTAGATGCACTAATCCAGATGTGGCAACAATACTCCATGCATGGGCGAACGGTGGCCTTGTAAAGGTACAGGATACTCTCAGATGTGAGTAGTCTTCTAGCTCGATAGAGGGAACCCACCTTTTTTGCAGCAGCCTTTGCAATGTCCTCTATGTATTTGTTCCAGTTCATATTGCCCGCAAATGCTAGGCCGAGGAGTTTGAAGGTAGAATTCTCAGGTAGGGTGCTATTTGTCATGGATATAGGGGGATTGAAAAGCATCTTATAATTGTTAAAGGAGAGCAGCTTAGTTTTACTAGCATTAAATGTTACCATCCATTTGCGGCCCCATTCCATTCTATAGTCTGGAGGTCATTTTCTAACAATTCTGCCATTGTTTTAGATTTATGTACATCTGTTCTCCCCTCATGCATCTTATTGTGTGGTATCATCAGCAAATATACCCATCTCGGACACAATATTATAAGGGAGGTCGTTTATGAATATCAGGAATAATAATGGCCCAAGGATCGATCCTTGAGGCACTCCCACATTAATGTTATGTTGCTTGGATGTACGTCTGTCAATGACAACCTGTATGCTTCTATTGTCTAAGAAGGAGCTAATTATATTTACTATACGTCCAGTTATACCGTACGATTTAATTTTCATTAGCAGCCCTTTATGCCAGACTTTGTCAAAGGCCTTATCTAGTACATGGTAAATGCGTTCAGAGATGACTGTTAAAATATCTGCAGTAGAACGACATTGCCTGAATCCATATTGTTTGTCAGAGAGATGATTTGCTTTTGCGAGGTGATGAACTAGTGCTTGATTAATTAAGTCTCAAAGATTTTAGTAAAGAGTGGGAAGAGACTAATGGAACGATAATTGAGAGGGTCTGTTCTTTCACCAGAATTCTTGTACACTGGTACCACAGAGGCCATCTCCCAGCTATTAGGGAAGCAAGATTCAGCAAGGCATTTATTGTAGAGCTTGGAAAGTATGTTCTAAAAGTATCTTTGAATACCATTTTTATCAAAAAATTTTTTTTAAAGGAATCCCGTTTTTCTTTTTTTAAACATGTTTTAGCACATCATGCTTTTTTTCTTTTTAACTTCTTTGCATGAATTCTCTTGTGCTTGAGAATAGTGTATTCACCAAAGTGAGCGATTCCTTTTTCTTCTTCTGGAGAAGAAAATTAACCAAATATTCCTTGCACTTATAGTGCGAAGAACAAGTTAATAATTTTTCATGTATTTTCAATAGTTTTCCTTTCAAGTAATTACTGCCTTCCATAGTTGTTGTTGTTTCCCCATATTTTGGCTAATCCTCTGACCTTCTTTGGGTAGGATTGAAACCGCTATCTTCATACAATGCTCACTTGGAATTGTAGAGACTCAACGCCTCTATCCATTGCGCTATAGGCTCTGAAATACACTGAGAAAGGATAAATTTCCAGGTTTATCAGAATTTTATAGTCGTTTTTTTTTCTGGTAGCTTAGAAAAACTTCTTGAAATAAATTTTCAATTCTTATTCTGTTATATCGTGTGATGCGTTAGATCAATATAGCATAAAATATCTTACCGCAGGGAGTCCAGCCTTCATGTGGGTATGTTGCAACTTATGAGAAAAAAACATAACACTTTATGAACAAATAAGGAAACGTTTATTGTGAAGACACGCACACACACACACATGTAACTACAATTCAAAAAATAATAGATGAAAGTTAGAAGTCCAAGTACGTTAACATGAATGAACTGGGATGATGTTCGTCTCGCCATTTCAAAGTCACTTTGTTTCCTCTCCACTGTCCCAACTTCCGGTTGTTAATCTCGTGAAATGTCACGAGAATTTAAAGTTTAGGACTACGGAAAAAGGGAGGCGACTTTGCCCAAAGAAGTAAAGATTTACTCCCCTTTGCATTATGCTTTTGTTTTATCCCAACATTTTCCAATTCTTATTTAGAGATAATTAAAATATTCTGCCGTTACACGAATTTACAACTAATTTTCATGTCTTAGTTAAGACAGAGTTATGATAAGATTTTCTTCCTGGTCAAAGACCTTGACAAATATGCCATATAGCTGAGACATATTTAAACACACCTTTACACTTTCAGCAACTGTCTTTTACTGTGAATTATTAACTGTTGAGTGGAAAAATAAGTGGCTCGTCCAATCAAAACGAGATCACAAGTTGTTAAAGAGTATGGAAATAGAATAAATCAGAGAGACGGTGGAAAAGAAGGAAGAATAAGAGAAAGAAGAAGAAAATGATGGAATTAAAATTTCCGCAATCATTAGTTTATTATTGAAAATAAAATCTAAATATTTATCTTGATTTGAACAAAAGGAAATCATAAAAACAAAAATATCATAAAAATCATTAAAAATATCATAAAAAGAAAAAAATCATAAAATTCATTAAAAAAATCATAAAAAATCATTAAAAGAACCATAAAAAATCATAAAAAGAAAAAATCATAAAAGAAAAAATCATAAAAAAACATAAAAAGAAAAAATCATAAAAGAAAAAATCATAAAAAAACATCATAAAAAATAAAAAGAAAAATATCATAAAAGTTATAAAAATATAAAATAAAAATCGTAAAAAAATAATAAAAAGCATAAAAAATCATTAAAAAATCATAAAGAAAAAAAAACCATTAAACAAATTATAAAAAAATTGAACAATCATAAAAAGAAAAAAATCATTAAAAAATATCATAAAAAGAAAATATTATAAAAGAAAACATCATAAAAATCATTACAAAAATCATGAAAAGAAATAAGTATAAAAAAATCAAGAAAAAATCATAAAAAATCATCACAAAAATAAATTATAAAAGAAAAAATCATAACAAAATCATAAAAAGAAAAATATAAACATTTATAAAGAAAAAAATTATAAAAAGAAAAAATCATAAAAAGAAAAATATAAAAATCATTAAAAAATTAAAAAAAGAAAAAATCATAAAAAATCATAAAAAAATCATAAAAAGAAAAATATAAAAATTATTAAAAAAAGAAAAAATCATAAAAAATCATTAAAGAAATCATAAAAAGAAAAAAATCATTAAAAATATCATAAAAGAAAACACCATAAAAAATCATTTAAAAAATCATAAAAAGAAAAAAATCATCAAAAAATCATCAAAAAAAATCATTAAAAGTATCATAAAAAATTATAAAAAGAAATTGTAAAAAGAAAAAATATAAAAATCATAAAAAGAAAAATATAAAAAATTATAAAAAATAAATTATAAAAAGAAAAAGATCATAAAAAGAAAAAAGAAAAACATCATAAAAAGAAAAAAATCATAAAAAGAAATAAGTCATAAGAAATTCTTTTGTTTGCTATCATGTATTTGATTTTTTTTTCTTGATTTGAATTTTAATTTTTTAAAAGTTTTGTAAAAATTGTCCAATAATGTTTTCAATTAATAACATAAAATAAATAAAAATAAGTTTATATCAATCAAAGTTTTCATATATATGCAGTATAAAGACCATGCTATCAGCAGAATCGTCTGGGCAATTTTACAGAAAATGCTTAACATCTTAAACTTATACAAAAAAATCATAAAATAAAATATTCGTTTAATATTGTTTAAAAATTCATCTCGATTTGAACAACAATAAAAAAATCATATAAAGAAAAAAAAATCATCAAAAAGTCAAAAGAAAAGTTTTTGTATATTATTTCTTTTAATCCTTTCAGATGAGGCTTCATAATTTGTGAATTCACATTTTTGCAAACTGCTATCCTCATCTCCATGGTTATTGTTGTTTCACCACGTTTCGGCCAACTCATCCTCTGGCCTTCTTCAGATGATTAACCGCGACGGGATAGGCATGCCGAGTTTTGTAACTGTATTCCCAGTAATTACTGCCTTCCATAGTTGTTGTCTCATCACGTTTTGGCCAACTAATCCTCTGGCTAGTTTTGGGTAGGATTGAAACCGCTATCTTCACACAATGCTCACCTGAAATCATAAAGACTCAACCCCTCTATCCACTGCGACACAGGCCCTGAAATTTCACTAATTAAAAACTATCAACTTTGTGGGTGTTTTTTGTGTATTTCAGGGCCTATAGCGCAATGGGTAGAGGCGTTGAGTCTCTACAATTCCAAGTGAGCATTATATGAAGATAGCGGTTTCAATCCTACCCAAAGAAGACCAGAGGATTAGCCAAAATATGGTGAAACAACAACAACTATGGAAGGCAGTAATTACTGGTGAAACAACAAAAACTATGAAGATGAGGATAACAGTCTGTAAAAAATGGTTACAGAAAATTTTTTGTTTGCTATCAGGTATTTAATATTCAAAAAATAAATATTCAGCCATAAAACTATTTTTCTTGATTTGAAATGTAATTTTCTAAAAGTTTTTTTTAAAAATTGTCCAATAATAATTACTGTTTCCTTTTTTCAATTTTTCATTGAATTTGTTTCAATACATATTTTTCATTGAGAAAATTGGTCAGCGATGCAAAAAATAAAGGACGAAACCTTCATTCTAGCTCTTTTCAGCAGCTGACAGGACAATTCTGATGATAAAACAGTCCTTATACTGTATAAGTACCTAACAGTATCTATTTGAAAAGTTTAAAACATATTAATTGTAACTTCAAATATTTGAACCATGCCCCGGGAATCAAAAAAAAAAAATTATTTTTTATTTTTCTAGTTTCAGAACCACACGATTGGCCTCATCTTTTTCCTGATGCCATGCATCGTGCCGATTGTGATCTGTATCATCTATGGTTTATGCAAATACGATTTCAAATTTTGCTGCAAACAGTCCAGCTCAGATTATGAACAATTTGACACGGAAGAAGAATCATCGATGCAGTCGTTAGTGATTTTATTGCCAGGAAAACATTTACAAACTCAAGATGCAATTCTTTTTGACACTGAAGATAGCGTCGAACAAGACCAATTGTTCTCAAAGAGTGAAGAATCAATGAATTTGATCAGACAAAAAGCTAAAGAATTGGAGATGGTGTTGGAACCACAAATTTTAACGAGAGAAATGAATGCAGAAAAATATTAGATTTAAAACTGTTGACGAATGTTTCTGTATATAAATTAAAATAAAAACTATACTTATGTCATCAATGTGAATCCAACTATCCAATTTTATTTTCTTAATGAACAAAATCAGTAAAAATCTGCTTAGAATTTAAATATTCAATTAAAATATTATGCAGCAGGGCTATCCGATATTACCCCCCTCCCCAAAAATAAAACATAATTTCTACACCCCCGTCTTATTTGCTCAGCCCATTCCTCTCTCTAGATATACATACACAACTCGCACAGCATAAGGAAAATAATTCTGTAAAAAAAAAAATCCCTTTAGTAAATGGTTGCAAAATAGACTATTTGATAACAGTAAAATACACCTTGATAACATTAAATGGTATAAATAGTACAGGTACATGGTATCATAAAAAACCTAGACACCTCAAAAGCATGTCATCCCGGCTGTGCTATTAAAAAAAAATGCTCTGCTGAGGTTGCTCCAGTTCTCTCCAAACTTTAGAATAAATGCCTTAATGAATCTTGCTTTCCCGACTGCTGGAAAACTGCTTCTGTGGTACCAGGCTTCAAGAATACTGGTGAAAGAACTGACCCACTAAATTATTACCCCATTAGCCTCCTCTCGCTTTTTGCCAAAATATTCGAGTCCTTAGTAAATCAAGCCCTAGTCCAACACCTAACAGCTGCTAAACTCCTGACCGACAAACAATATGGATTTAGGCAAGCCCGTTCAACAGCAGATATCTTAACTGTAGTCTCGGAGCGTATATACCGTTCACTGGACAAAACAGGGGAAGGTCATCTAGGCTTCAGACTCTGTCCCATCGGTAGCCCTTGATATATCTAAGCTTTTGACAGGGTATGGCACGATGGTCTTCTAAGGAAAATTAGATCATATGGTATCACTGGGAAGAATACATAATGTAATTAAATCCTTCTCTTAAGTAAGAGAAAAAATCCAAGTTGTCCTCGATGGTCGTACATCTAAACAATATGATATAAATGCAGAAGTACCCCAGGGGTCTATCCTTGGGCCTTTATTATTCCTGATATTCATAAATGACCTTCCTGATAAAATTGTTTCGGAGATGGGTATATTTGCTGATGACACAACTCTCTACAACAAGGCATGAAGGGAAAACAAATGAACACATATCTAAGGAAATGGCAGAAATACTAGAGGATGACCTCCAATCTGTAGTGGAATGGGGACAAAAATGGATGGTCAGATTCAATGCTGCCAAGACTAAGCTTGTTTCCTTCAATAACTACAAGAAACCTTCTCTGCCACCAATAACAATGGCCAAGAACACATTACCTGAAATTACTTCTTTTAAACTCCTTGGCTTAATGTTTACATGAACTGGAATAGATACATTGAAAGTATGAACTGGAATAAATACATTGAGAGCATTGCCAAGGCTGCTGCAAAGAAGGTGGGCTCTCTCTACTGTGCTAGAAAATTACTTATGCCTGAAAGTATCCTGTACCTCTATAAGGCCATCATTCGCCCATGTATGGAGTACTGTTGTCACATTTGGGCTGGTGCATCTGCTGCTTGTCTCTCACTCCTGAACAGGGTTCAAAAAAGAGTTGCCAACCTGATAGGTCCTGAACTGTCATCTAGGCTTCAGCCTCAGTCCCATCCACGAAATGTTGCATCCCTCTGCCTGTTCTACAAATGCTTTTAATGGTGAATGCTCTGATGAACTACAAGCACTTGTACCTGACGTGAATACTCCCAACAAACTTGATAAGCAACTAAGTCCCACCCCTTTAGAGTAGAGATCCCTGGGTGTAAGAAAGCTTTTTACTCCAATAGTTTCTTACCCAGAACTGCAAGTCTTTGGAACTCCCTTCCAGGATTCTGCTTTCCCAACTGTACTGATATGCAGAAGTTCAAGTGATTGCACTTACCACAGTAGCACTTTACATCTGACCACTACCATAGTACAACCTTGTTTCAAATTTGACCACTATCACTGTACAACCTTGTTTCAAACAGTAGCCCCTTACGTTTCAAATCTATGACAATATCACCTATCGCAGTAGCCTCTTGTATATTAAATCTAACACCTGCCATAGTACAAACATGTTTCAAACAAGCATCTTGCTGCTATTCTCCCTTCATAGTGCCCCCACAAATTATGTCCCTGATAGTAGCCCCCTACTTCATAGTGGCACTGTCTTGTTTGGGGTGAAAATTGAATTTAAAAAAAAAAAAAAATGGTTATTTGACCCCAAATAATGAGTCTTTTTTTTTTTTTTTTTAAATTCTTAGATATTATACATCCGAGGTTTCACTAATTAAAAACTGTCAAGTTTGTAGGTGTTTGTTGTGTATTTCTCAAGTTTTAGCTGGAAGTACAAAGCATATATTTTCCCTTTTATATAATAGTTATCTGGTGGCGGTGGGGATGTAAATATCATCTAGGATCACATCTGCTGATGAGACGATCACGAAAGTGTCCCCACATATCATTGAACAATACTAAAACAAAGAAATCAGAGCTTAATTATTTTCCCTCTAAAACAAAAGAAACTAATTGTTAAAAGCAATAGGTATGTCGTCATTAAGTTTTAAAATGTACTTGTCAGTGAATTAAAAATATTTCGGATCAATTACGTTAACACACCGGCCTTTCACCAGATCACCGAAGTTAAGCAATGATGAGCTTGCCCAGTACCACATGAGTGACCATTTGAGAAGCGTAGACACGGTATGTACCACGTCGAGTTGTAGAAACTTCCAGGTTGGTATCTAGAGAAGTACCCCTGAATCAAGATCGAAAGCAACAGGAAACTACCGTCTTTACTTGTCTTCCCAAGATTACCATGGCTCTACAATTTGGAGAGCTGTTGTCATCGATGCTGTTAAAACAGCAGAGACACTGCATGCATGCAGGTTTTAAGGACCTTAAAAATAAGGATGAAAGTGACGAATTTGGGTCTACATTGATTCTTCAAGTTGATCTGTGCATGCTATAAAAAAAGTGAATAAACTTGTTGAATTGAGACCTGAATAAATCGCTTTCATCCTTGCTTATTTCTGGTGTCCTTAGAACCTAATTGATCCAATATTTTAGTTGGCCTCCTTGTGCAGGTCAATATCTTTACAAAGAGGCCAATTGAAATATGCATACAAAAATTTAAATGTAATGCGAACAAGCGTCTTGTTACTCAACTCCCTACCCAAGTTGCCTCTCTATAAATCTTGTTCACATACTCTCAACTACCGAGCTAGAAAACTTTTCATACCTGCCGATATCCTATATCTCTATAAAGCCACCCATTTGTCCATGTGCAGCATATTGTTGCAACATCTGGACTGCTGCATTAACGACTAACTTCTCCATCTTGGACAGAATGCAAAAAAGAGTTTCTAACCTAATAGAGCCTACACTATCTGTAAAGTTCCAGCCCCTGTCCCATCACCACAGTGTTGCATCCTTGTGCTTGTTTCACAAGTCCTTCCACAGAATGTGCTCTGATGAACTTGCAGTACTTGTACCCTCTCAACGAGAATGCCCTAACCTATCCAGACCACTCGCCTTTGGAATTCCCTCCCTCTTCCCCTGACCATGCCAACATACAAAAATTTAAATGTAATGTGAACAAGCATCCTACTCATGTTGCATCTCTGGTTCCTATCACGGTAATGTTTTCACTTTAAATATGGTCCTCATCACATTAGATACTTACATTTTAAATCTGGCCCCTATCACAGTCGCCCCTTACATTTCAAATCTAGTAGCACTTTACATCTGACAATTACCATAATACAACCGTGTTTAAAATTTGACCCCTATCACAGTAGCCCCTTACGTTTCAAATCTAGCCCCTACCACAGTAGCCTCTTGCATCTTGAATCTAGTCACTACCAGAGTACAACCATGTTTCAAATCTGACCCATATCACAGTAGCCCCTTAGGTTTCAAATTCAACCCCTATCACAGTAGCCCCTTACGTCTTAAATCTGGCCACTATCACAGTACAACCTTGTTTCAAATCTGGTCCCTATCGCAGTAGCCCCTTCCATTTTAAACCTGGCCCCTATCACAGTAGTCCTGTATGCTTCAATAGGTGAACAAAAGTAAAAAAAACAAAAAAAACTCATAACTGGTCTGTGTGCATCCACTGCAGATGCCGTATTTATGCACTCATTGTCTTCATCTGATTCAACAGATGAAGACGAGTGCACAAACACGACCTCTGCAGTGAATGCACACAGACACCCGTTATGTTGAACCCGCACCCTGTCAAGTCACCAATAATTGTTGATAGAAAGACCATTGAGGAAGTTGAAAGCTACATCTACTTAGGAAAGAAAATTATGAAAGATGGAGATCTCCTCCCTGAGATAAAGAGAAAGGATAGCATTGGGATGCGCAGCTTTTGGGAAAGTGAGTAATGAGAAGTTGAAAAGCAAATATGTTAATCAAAGGGAAGATCTTCAATGAATATGTACGACCTGTGATGATCTACGGTAGTGAAACATGAGCCCTGATGTCTTGCCAAAGTGAAATCTTGGCAGTGGCACAAAGGAAGATGGAGAGGATATTGTTGGGCATCACTCTACAAAACAGAAAGACAAACATCTGGATCCGCCAACAAACAAGAGTTATTGACATCAATACTGCCATCAAAACATCCAAACAAAGATGGGCAGGGCACGTAGCCAGACAACATAACAGATGGTCCATCAAGACAACAGAATGGACACCTTGTGAACATGAGGCCAAAGGGAAGACCAAGAATGAGATGGAAAGACGACCTGATACAACACATAGGTCCCACATGGCAGCAGATAACTCAGAACAGAGATAGATGGCTAAAGTCCAGGGAAGGGTTCCTCATTGACTGATAAAATCCTTCGTCACAATGATACCCATTTTCTTCTACCTAACCAGACCCGTGCATGCCACTGACCCCTTATTTACTGCTGCAATATTTTTGGCGTAATATTTTCTATAAAACAAATATTTAGACAATTATATTTATAGCCAGGTGTGATAAGAATGAACCAATCAAATCATTGTATAAAATATACTGAATCTCTTTGAATTTTTCAGTCATAGCATTTGGTATGAGCATTACTTTTGGAAAATATCAAGTGGGTCATAATTACAGCATGGAAGCTTGTCTTCAAGATGACATTGTTATTTCAAAGACGTCAGCCATTTCTTGAGTCATTCTTCTCTTAGCTAAATATTTCTCTAATTGCAAGCCTCATGCTCCTCGTTGGAAAACTTCTTTGCTTCTAAGATATTTAAGCTAGTTCTAATATTATATATGCAATTATTTTTATATACCTAGATATTAGTGTTTCATGCTTATGCGATCATCAGTGCAAGTGATGATAGTCAACACTGGATGAAGGATTCAAACTCTACAAATAAGCTACCTTTAGCTACATTAGCAAGGAACATATCTCATGGCCACGAAATTAAAGGAAATTTTAACATTAATGAAGCTTAATGTTTAATACAAATGATCTTAGGGTGATCAACAGGAAGTTACGATCTTGCACACAAGGCCAGCTGACCGACTTTTTCTATTTCCCCAGACAGTGCTCAATTTTGTGCAGTGAGTGTGTGTGTGTGTGTGTGTGTGTGTGTGTGTGTGTGTGCGGGCAAATAAACGAATCTTTGTTCATTTCAATTTTCCCTGTGCATTTTGCAAAAAAAATATATTGTCAGCAACGGCACAATTTCAAATATGCCTACACACTTTTCTCAAACAACAAAAGTAAAATAACATTTTTGGCGGACGTAGTTGAAAGCACATCACATGACACAAGCAACCAATGAGAAAATTAACAAAATAACCTTTTAATGATTTTCCAAAAGCCAAAATATCAGCAGAAGCGGTCGTGCTCTGGAGCCAGCCAAAAATGTATAAAACAGCCGTCTACGGAGCCATTTCAGCTTTTTCTCCCTCTCAGCTCACTTCGAGACACAACGAGAACATGGTTCTCTTGTTCACAACATCGTCACCGCCAATACTGCAAACACCACGCGAACACTAAGCAAATGACTTGTGCACACATTCATTCTGCACATCTTCTAAAGTAATAACAACAAATCACTTTCTTCACGATGACTTTCCTCGTGGACTCTTTGAGTAAGGCGAACTTCGCCAGATAAACACAAATTTTAAATTCATTTTATTACTTTCACACAGGACTTCAACCTTCAAAACTCATTAATTCCACGAAGGACTTTCACCTAACATTTTTAATTACAATGACTTTGAAAGAACTTTCATTGATTGGACCTTTGTGTAGTCACTTTATTGTTTATGTTAAAAAATAAATGCGGTGCATTTTAAATCAGAAAGAGGTGTCGTTTAGTTTCATACTTTTTTTTTTTTTTTTAATTTTGTTTGGGGCGAGGAAATTTAATTTCTCTTAAACTTCTGACCTCCACTACAACTTTAAGAATTATTTTTATTTCTTAAAGATAGGGTCATTTAGAGTAGACCTGGCTAGCAATCACAACAAACCACATATTAAAAAAGAGATTAATATTTTAAAGATGTCTCTCCATTTCTAGGGTAATCCCTCTTCTATTAGCTAAACATTTCTCTCACTGCAGAACTGTCGTCTGAATAGATTGCAACTATGCACCTAACTAAACATGCAGCATTGCGCATATTTATAATAGGTTGGTTGGTTGTTTTTGTTTTACGGCATATCAACCCTTTTCGGATTATTTAAAGCCGAATCCAAAGATTTTGAAGAAAAATTTTTTAAATAGAATATATTTGTTGTTTTCACGTCAGTTTCTATTTAACCCATAGTTGGGACCCTAACAAGTACTACCACTCCGGGTCAGAGTGGATCTGGGAGCAATGGTAATTAAAGGGTGGCTCCACACTCCCCAAAGCCCACAAGCTGGGGCCTCACCACTGGATATAGTTTAAGGTCATATCCAGGACCCCCATTGAGGGACTTTTACCCTCTGCAGGGGGGGGGGGCAGTCGGCGTATTCTAATGCCCCACCGACAGGGCGAGTTTATAATAGGAGAATACAACAAAGAATTTTACACTGGTTTACCACCTGGAGACTTACCTTTATAATGTTACTTTTTAGGGTTTATTGAGTTTGTTTCAGACGTAATCGAGTCTGCTGCGAATGAATATCAAATTTATGAATTTCGCTGATGAGAATTGTTTACAATATTCTGATGTTTATCCTAATAGTTTTCTCTCGCTGCCATTTTCTTTCAACTTTCGTTCATGACAGTAAAAGATCATTGTATTAAAAATGTATTGCAGTCTCCAAAAATTATATTTTTAAAATGTTCTTTTTTATTAAATGTTTTCATATTTTTTTTTCTTTCAGTCAAATAGTGAAATATTAAAAAATTACGCACGATCTATCATCATTTGGAACATGCGCAGTAAAAGTTGTGGGTCAGTTTTTACTGCAGACAAACAATTGTGTTTCCAAATTGTCACCTATAACGTTTTCTCCAAATTTGCACCTACAAAATTTTCTTTCAAATATTTTTTTTTAAAAGTCTACTTTTTCCAACTTTATACCCCCCCCCCGCACATTTACAGAACTGATTACAACTGAAAGAAACTCAATAAACACTAAAAAAACAACATGATAAAGGTAAGTCTTCAGGTGGTCAACCAACGCAATTTAACCAAATTTTACTTAACACAAATAATTAACTAATCTAGCACGTATCACCTCACTCTAGTGATATTAAACTGATTGTTAAAATGGTATTTTCAACATAAGTTTAAATTAAGTGGTGGAATGGAAAATTACATTAGTATGATACCATTGGAGCACAGGGCGGAGCAGGTGCTAGTGTGATTGAAAGAGTTAGGAGTGGTATTTTCGATATAAGTTTAAATTAAGTGGCCAAACTTTCACAAGAAACACTCGTCTAGCTTAAAATACTATCAATAATTCCCTCCACTCTTTATCTGTGCCTAAACCTAAACATGAACAAAGCCCTTTTCTTAGAACTGCACGCCTGTGGAACTCTCTTCTTTCCAGCTGACTACAATATGGTTGTCTCCAAGTCCAATTAGTATGATACCATTGGAGCACAGGGCGGAGCAGGTGCTAGTGTGATTGAAAGAGTTAGGAATGGATGGACTAAGTTCAAGGAACTTTCGTTATTAATCATTAAAGTATTCTTCTTTTTTAGAACCATGAGAATATTGGCACTCTGTAGCTGTAAACAAAAAAAAAGAAAAAAAAAAGAAAAAGAGGATGGTGATTCGATTGAATCCTCTTTTATTACCATATATTGCCGCAATGTTGCATCTCTGCTTTTTTTTTTTTACAAGGTGGTCACCACTTATCAAGGCCCGGAAACCACTCAGGGATAAGGGTTATTGTAAGTACAGTACGTTAGTGTGGAGATTTAATAAAGTGTCTACTTAAGGGGGCGGTTCATCAGGAATTTTGTTGTTGTTGCTTGTTTATTGATACTGGTTTTGGCTAGACAAGTGTTTTTCGTGAAAGTCTGGCGAGGGGTGCCATAGATTGAAGTTCAGATGAGCACTTGCCATGAAAATAACGATAAAGCAAAGACAGACTTGCAACGTCTTTTCTGTGGGAAAGAAGTTGCAAGAAAGAGAAAAGGGCATCCCCCACTAAGCTATGAAGTCTATCTTGAACTCTTTCAAGGCAGGATAAGCTGCTTCTAGCAGCTCCTGCCCAGATGTGGCAACAGTACTCCATCGTTGGCCGTACCTGGCTTTTATACAGGTAATACTTTGATAAAATGTGCTCCAATGAACTCATAGCACTGGTGATCTCTTGATGTAAATACTCTGATGAAACCAACAAGCAGCAAAATCTCACCCCTTTCACTGTAGATGTTCCCAGATGCTGAAAAGCTTTCTACAACAGAGACTGAAATGTTATTTTGTTTTTTTTAAATCATAGTTTCAGTTAAGTAAGTTTGATCTTTTGCACTTGTGCTGAGATTTTATGAACATCTTCAGGTTGTATGTGTGCTGCCATTATTGTGCCGCAACAAAGATTTGAAAGAAACTGTATTGAACAGGACAATTTTATTTCAATAAAGTATTAATTTTTCTTTTGATTTGAAATATAATCTATTTTTTTTTTTTTAACCGTTACTTGCTAACATCCATCGATGTATTCTTTGTTATGCAATCACAAGGAATAATCCTGATTTTTTACTGGTGAAATAACTATGTGTCGGTTGGCACTAACCCTATTCGGGATTAACTGGCTTCCTCCAAAGGAGGAAATTTCATGGGAATATCAAATCCACAAGTGGTCCCCAGTTGCATGCATATCCCCATTAGGGCAGATGATAACATTAGATTTTTGCAACTTTTACAGGGATGTGTTGACATCCTATATACAGCGCCTGGAATTCCCAAATTGGTCACCCATTTTAGTAATAACCAAGCTCAACGTTGCTTAACTTTGGTGATCTGACAGGAGCAAGTTTGTCAAAGTGATTATGCCATATAAATAACCGTATGGTCATAAGATGTTCAAACAAAAAACTTCAGATTATATTTTCTTAAACCCAAGAAAAAAAAAAAAACCTGGTGAACGTTCTCCGAGTAGGATACACAACTTTCTCCAAAATCTAATGTTGGTGAAGACAGTCTGAGCAAATCCAACGAACATTAATTTTCACTCTAGGCTTGAAACCTATGGTACACTGTTGATTGGATCATCTCCATAACATAAAAATAATAAATAAATATTATACTCTTACTAATTATTCAATAATCGAGCACTGGAAAAATGGTGGGATCCTTCTATCGATCCAGTAGATATCTCACTGCTCATGCAATTTTCTATCTATATAAGAGCCAGGTACGTCCAAGGATGGAGTACTGTTCCCACATCTGGGTAGGAGCTGCTAGAAAGGACTTATCCTGCCTTGATAAGAGTTCAAAATAGACTTCGTAGCCTCGTAGTAGATGTCCTTTTCTCTTCCCTGCAACCTCTTTCTCATAGAAGAGATGTTGTGAGTTTGTCTTTGCTTTGTCGTTAGTTTCATGGCAAGTGCTTGACAGAGTTTCAATCTATGGTCCCCGCCTCGCCAAACTTTCACAAGAAACACTCGTCTAGCTGAAAACACTATCAATAATTTCCCCCACTCTTTATCTGTGCCTAAACCTAAACGTAGATTCCATGAACAAAGTTTCTTTCTTAGAACTGCACTCTTGTGGAACTCTGTTCCTTTTGCCTGCTTTCCAGCTGACTACAATATGGTTGTCTTCAAATCCAACGTAAACAAGTTCTTGATAAGCTGTTCCACTTAAGTTAACAAATTTACCAAATTTCCATTACTAACGATTACTATATTGTCCAACTGACTACTGTTGACTACTGAAGTTGTAGGTGCGCTGACCTCATTAACCCTTATCCTCGAGTGGCCTCTGTGCCTTGATAAGTGGTGATGCCTATGTAAAAAAAAACAAAAAAACTCTACTGGATTTTTACCAAATAAAAACAAATCTTCATTGGGAACAGACACTCATTTCTATGCTTATCTAAATATATAAACGGCTGTCTGTCTGTCTGTCTGTCTTGTCTGTCTCTCCATATTTTCAAACTCTATCTCCACTGAAACTAAAAGTCGCAGAGCGGTGCTAGAGGCCTTAAATGATTGGATTTTTTACAAGCCGTCTTTTTATGTTAAAATTGTTTTAAGGGGTCAAAAATGGGTCAAAATTGAAAAAAAAATCGTTAAACATTTTGTACATTCATCTTAATTTATTTTTAATTGATTTATGTGCGTGTCACAGTACAGTGGTAACGTCACTAGTTTTGAATGCTAAAGTTTCAGTTTCGATTCTAGCTGATGGCACCTAAATACTTTTTTTATTTATTTATTTTTTTTTCCTTTTGAAATCATGACATTATAAAAATATATACAAAATCTGGACAAATTAAAATATCATATTTTAGCTATAAGATATAAATAGTAAATAATGGTTAATTAATGAAATGCCCTTTTCAAAACCAATATGCAAATATGAAGAAGTTTCAGTGGATGTCATGTTGGCTTGGCAGACAAAATGCAAGCTTGTGATTAAAAGACAATCATAAAGTCAATTCATGATGGTCCCTGGTGTGGTGCGTCATTAACACACCAAGGGTGTCACGATAGCTGCATGTGGCAGGCCTATCGCTCCCCTCATCTTTATGGCGATTGGTTGATACCTGCATAGAAGGTGGGCTCTCTCTACTGTGCTAGAAAGCTACTTACGCCTGAAACTATCTTGCACCTCTATTAGGCCACCATTCGCCCATGTATGGTGTACTGTTATCACATTTGGGCTGGTCCATCTGCTACTAGTCTCTCAGAGACAGGGTTCAAAAGAGAATCGCCAACCTGATAGGTTCTGAATTGTCATCTAAGCTTCAGCCTCTGTCCATCGACGAAATGTTACATTCCTCTGCTTGTTCTACAAGTATTTTAATGGTGAATTCTCTGACAAACTACAAGCACTTGTACCTCCTTGATGTAAATACTCCCGATAAACAACAAAAGCACAGTAGAGATCTCTAAGTGTAAGAAAGCCTTCTATTCTACTAGTTTCTTCCCCAGAACTGCTAGACTTTGGAACTCCCTTCCGGGGATTCTGCTTTCCCAACTGTACTGATATGCAGAAGTTAAAGTGTAATGTGAACAGACGTCTTGCTGCTCATCTCCCTTCATAATATCCCTGCAACTTATGTCCCCGATAGCAGCCCTCTACTTCAAAGTAGCACTTTGCCTTGTTTGGGGTGAAAATGGTATTAAAAAAAAAAAAATATATATATATATATATATATATATATATATATAAAGCAATGTTTCAGTTATATTTTTATTCAGTCGTAATAAATTTATGAACTACTAAAATTTTTTAAATGTTTTATTTGAAATTTTAACAAGATACAAAAAAAAGAAATAAACTGATGATAAATTTACAAAATGATGTACATGCTGTGATGTAAATATGAACTTCTCAGAAATATGGACAGGTTTTATTGATTTTACTTTTATATAACAAAAATGAAAACAAATTATAAAATAAAAAATTTGTCTTATATATTATATTATGTTATATATATATATATATATATATATATATTTCAGGTTAAAAATATCCAAAAGTAAAAAATATTGAATTTCAACATGGTTGTTTATAATGCACAATGAAAAGAGCAGGATATTATTTTATTCAATTTAGGTAAACAAAGTTACCATAAGTCACCACAATAAATTTACTGTTTCAGTCTTAAAAACATTGTCAGGCGACAATAAACCTCTGTTTATTTTTATCTGGGTTTATTATCGCTTGACAATGGTTTTTAAGACTGAAACAGTAAATTTATTGTAGTGACTTACTGAAATTTTGTAAATACTTTCAGATTACAGATTGTATGATACTATAACATTATAGCTCCTATAAATATTAATATCAATATTTATAAGACAATCTCAACCAGATAAAGAAGCTCAATATAGAAGATAGAGCAATAGTATAAATGAAAACTTGGAACTAAATTCAGTAAATCAAAAATTTATGACAAATTTATTATTCGACAAGAAATACAAATATTTAAAGTGTACATTTTTAATGTAAAATTCTTGTATTCCTTGTGGAATAATAAATTTGTCATAAATTTTTGTAATTTACTGAATTTAAGTTTCAATTTTCATTATATATATATATATAATTACACGAGGTGCCTTTAATAAGTTTCCAGACTTTTTTCATATGGGCACTTTTATTGATAGTAAACACATGAAACTTACTCCTCTTCAAAGTAATCTCCTCAGTCTGCAATGCACTCCTACCATTCCAACAACTTCTAGAAGGTCTCATGGAAGTCCTTTTCTGTGAGCATGTCAATAATCCTCGTCACAAACTCTTTCATCTCCTCAATTGTCTCATAATGACAGCCTCTAAGGTTTTATTTCATCTTAGGGAATAACCAAAAGTCACAGGGAGCAAGGTCTTAGGCCCATCTTGGTCAAATAGTTTGTGATCTTCTCTAAGCATCATTGGGACACTTATGCCACTCAAAAACTGATGCTCGATTCATGCAAGATGGTCCAAAAGCACTCTGAAGCATTCCATACGTTTCTGTGGCATTTTTTCCAAGTTTAAAACAGAATTTTATTGCATATTCTTCTCTAAAATGTGTCCTCACGTCCAGATCGCATTTTTGAAATTCATCAGCTGTGACACTCAGGCTTTAGTAGAGTGTATTCCAATTTCTGCTGTAGCTGTTCATTTGAACCTAAAAATCACAAAAATTAGCCAGTCACCTCTTAAGATGTATCACAATAACATACTGAATTTTCAAGAGTCTATGACAATTTACAATGCTTGTAAAAAAAAGTCTGGAAACTTATTGAAGACATCATGTATATATATATATATATATATATATATATATATATATACACACACACACACACACACACACACACACACACACACACAGAGTAGAACCCCGAGATACAGCATTAAAAATTATTAACAAAATACAGTACACTATATGATACGCATGTATATCAAATAACATTATAAATAACATTATAAGGTGGGCCAAATACCATAACCAGGGGTCAAAAAACATTGTACTCTACATCGTAATCTGAAAAAAAGTATCCTAGGGACACTGTATCCCGGGGGTCTACTGTATGTATATATATGGCATAAAATTCATTAACAACTTTTGGCTACACATTTTCAGACATATTCCAGTTTTAGTTGGGAATCAGCTGAACTTCATAATAGAAAGTTCTTTGTATGAAGGTGGAGCATAAAGTATGTGAGCTAAAATTGTTACATAAACCAATATATGTATATATACACTAAATAAATACAATATATATATATAATACTATTGAACACTCGGTACTTGTACAGTTTAATCAAGACATTAAAAAATGAAAATATTGAAAAAAGTTTAAATTGTATGTCTCCGTTATGGAATGAAGTTCTCCGAAAAAAAAAAAAAAAAATTTCACTTAATTTCATCCAGTAGTTTTTCTTTTACAGCAGTGAGAAAACAATTTGTTATGATACGGAGCAAAAGGTTTGATTTTTAACTTCAACATGCTGTTATAACACATGTTTTTCCGCTGTAAAAAAAAAAAAAAAAAAATACTCGATCAAATTAAATGAAATTTTTTTCTGGAGATCTTCAGTTCAAAACGGATACGTACAATATAACATTTTTTTTATATTTTCATTTTTTAATGTCTTGATTAAACTGTACAAATACCGAACACTCTTATACAGACAATAAGGATTGCTGAACTCTTTTATTAACTACTATGAACAAAACTTAAAAACAGTTCTTTTCACGTGCCACTATGTAAAACCATTATTTTAATCGTATGTTTTGGCTTCTTTGGACTAATGCTCTCATTTTCAGTGTTATTTTCATAATGTTCCAATTGATGTAACCTCCAACAATCTTCAAGTGCATCTTGTTGAATTCAGGAATATGCACAGAATTTATGAAGTGAACATTTTATTTAATACATGGGGGTAGCATGCTCTTAATCTGTCAGCCATGACTGGGTAGAAATCTTAAATAATTTGAGAGAAAGATTTCAGAGTTCGACAAGATACTTCTGAAGAAGGTAGGAGGTTACATCAACCGAAAAGTTGTGTAAATAATGCTGAAGAGGAGAACAGTAGTCCAAAGAATAATAATAATCCTTTTCTAAAAATTCAGAAACATAAAAAAAAAAAGTTTTAAATTAAAAATTAAAGAAAATACTAAATTGAAAATAAATGGAAACCTTATAAAAACAAATGAAAAAAATAATCAGAATAGAAAAATTTGAATCAATAAAGTAAAAAATTAATCAAAATATTTTTAAATTGAGAAAAAAAATTAAGTAAATAAAATAAATATAAATTATGTCAAAAAATAAAGTGAATAAATTGCGTCTTAACTAAATATAACATAAAAAATAATTAAATAAAGTAAATAAAATTGCTAGCAAAATATTTTCACATGAAAAATATAAAAGATAAAGCAAATAAAATTGATTCAATTAGAAAAAATATTTTTAAAATGCTTATAAACTTAAATAAAAATTTCATATACAAAAATAAAATAAATGAATGTAAAATTAAGAAACAAAATTATAAAAAAAGTTAAATTCTAAATGAAAAATATAATTTAAAAAAAACTAAAACAAATTAAAAAAATTAAAATAAATAAAAGTAAAGCATGTTAAACAAAAATGTTGGCACTTTTCAAGGTAGAATATTTTTCAAAAATTTCTTATATTCTTGCATTACATTTTCTGGGTCCTCCCATTGGGGATAATGGCCAATATTTTCTCCTAAAACACTGATTTTATGTTGGGGAACCAATTTCCTAAAAATAAAATAGAGTGAATAAAGAATGAGAATTTTTTTTTTTTTGAAAAATGAATAACAAAATTGAATTAAAAAAAATAAACAAAAATTATAGATATATAAAACAAATAGAAAAAAAGAATAAAAAATATAAAAAAGGAAAAAGACAAATGAAGAAAAAAAATAAAAACAAAAAATATAAATGAAAACAGAACAGAATGAAAGAAAAAAACAGATGAAAAAAATGAAAGATAAAAACGAAAAACAAAGATGAAAAAGTAAAAACGCAAAATGAAAGAAAATATAATGAAAAACAAAATATGAAAGAAAATGAAAAAAAAAGAAAAAACGAAAAGTAATTGAAAAAAGTAACAAAAGAAACTGAAAAGAAAAAACCCAAAAAATGAAAAGAAAAAGATGAAAAGAAAAAAAGAAAAAGATGAAAAGAAAAAAAGAAAAAGATGAAAAGAAAAAAAGAAAAAGATGAAAAAAAAAAGATGAAAAAAAAAATAGAAAAAGATGAAAGATAAAAAAAATGAAAGAAAAAAAATAAAAATGAAAGACAAAAATAATGAAAGAAAAAAAAAAAAGGGAATGATAAAAAAATGACAAATGGGCAGTTTTCTATAAGGAGGGGGTCGCTTTTTTGTTGACATTTTCGCAAGTCATCATCTCCATTGGATTGTTAGCTTTAATTCCAACGCTCACGACTTCTAGTTTCACCATGGACACATCAGCTAAGACGTTATGGGTTCGAGTCTACATGCCTGCCTACTACCACATTTTAACACCCCTCTCCACCCTACTGTTGTTTACCCCACCCCCCGCTACTACAACTTTTTTTTTTAAACACTTCCTGGGGTTCCTTACTACACCACCTCAACACACCTGGGCAATGCCGGATAGCATAATGCTAAATTATTTTTCTTCTAACTGTATATTTTCTTAAAGGTATCTAAAAAAAAAATAAATAAATAAAAATAAAAAAAATAGTGTATTTTTAGTCAGAAAGTTTAAAATTAAAAACTCTATTTTTTAGTTTTTAAACATATTAAACAAATCATTTTTACGGGGGATTTTTTCTAGTCTGTTCTCTTTATAAATAAAAATTTTCACAGTATTATTCAATTATTTCGGAGGGCTTTTTATTCTTCGATGGCGAGTCAGAGAAAGATTAGTAAGGGCTTTTCGGTAGAAAAAAAGCAGAGAACATTGTGGCGATGGGAGAGACCTTGCTAGATTTCAAAATCAAATTTAAAACTATGTCAAGACATGAAAGTTATCCCCAGATGTGACAGCAGTAACCCATCTTAGGATGTATCTGACTATTATATCTATACCTTTAACATGAGTTACTTTAAATATGTTAAGCTAGTCTATGATGAAGAAGCAATTCCAGAGTTTGACAAAACGCATTTGAAGAAGATCAGAGGCTACATTTGTCGAAATGTTGTAGTAGTTCAAAGAATTCAAAATCATACAAACTAGCAGGACCTGTGGAAATTCAACAGCCGCATCTTTCATATGTAATATATTGCTGCTGGGCATTCTGTGGATGTTCAGCGTGAATGGAGACCCAGAGATATTATTGTAGCCCTTTTGTTAAAACTGTAAAAGTATTTAAGTAATCTGGTTAATGTAGTTTCAAAATATATCTGGTTATTACGGTTTATCTTCAATATCCTTATAGTAGTCTGCAACATATTTCCACTGTATGGATGCCTAACATGAACAGAAACCCCACAATATCATTATACCCTCTTTATACAGAAGAGATACTACCCTTGGATCCTAGCCAGAAGACCAAGAAGGCATATTTTAATTTCACATATGGCCTAAAAACGACATTATTCTTTTTTTATTTTAATTTTTTTTTTTACATTGCACCTTCAGTGATCAGGAGATCCTATTTATTAAAAAGGAGGATAGAAGGTGATAACATGCTATGAACATTCAATCAGCATATCTATTTACTAATTTCAGTCTGTAGTACGTTATCACCTATCTACCGATCGGATAATATGTAATCTAATAGTTAGAACAGAGGTCATTTTCTAAGGTTCCACAAATTGCCTTTGATATGTGTGCATGCATTTTCCCCCGCATGTCTGAGACAGAATGTGGTGTCATCAGCAAATATATTAACCTCTGAGACACACCTGCTATTAATGTCGGGTTGTTTGGATATATGGCCATCAAGCCCCCCACTCCCCACTCTCAGTGATAGGAAGTAAAAAAAAAAGGGGGGGGCTGGGTGAAATAAGTTTATTGTCAGAACAATGGAGAAGAAGTTGTTCACATAGGCACACTCTTGCACTTGGTTCACTGGGTATATTTGTGCGTTAAAGGTACTACGATATTAATATATAGATTGTGAATACTTATCTAAAAAAAAAAAAAACTGTCACAGTAAAATGTAACTATATTTCGATCCTAGATATCGTCAGATCATCCCTTTTGAGCATTTTTCTCACACCTTTTTTTTTTACTCTTTTTCACCCCAAACAAAGCATTTTGTTACATGGAACATAAGGGGTTACTATTTGGGATCATGTCTAACAGGGGATTGTAGGGAGTTGAGTAGCAAGATGTTTGTTCACATTACATTTAAACTTCTGCGTGTCATTACTGTCAAGGAAGCAGGAAACAGAGAGGGGATTTCAAATTCTAGCAGTAGCAGAAGCTTATTTCCCAGAACTGCCCATCTGTGGAACACTGTTCTGCTGGCATGCTTCCTGGTTGAATACAACATGGTAGCCTTCAAATCCAATATAAACAAATTCTGGTCAAGCTGTCCCCAAAAATAATCAAATTCTACCCAATTTATACCATTAATGATTACTACACTACCACCCCTTGCATTCATTAACCTTTATCCTTAAGTGGCCTTTGGGCCTTGTTAAATGAGGACTCAAAAAAGGCTTTCCAGCATCTAGGGGCCTCTACAGTTTCATTAAAGTACTTGTAAAATAGGCACAGGGATGCAACACTGCTACATGGAACATAAGGGTTACTATTTGGGATCATGTCTAACTAACAGGAATTATGGGGAGCTGAGTAGCAAGATGTCTGCTCACATTACTTTTAAACTTCTGCATGTTATTAATGTCAGAGAAGCAGGAAACACTGAGGGAATTCCAAATTCTAACAGTAAGAAGGAAGAAACTATTGGAGTAGACTATTACCATCATCTAGAGATCTCTATAGCGAAGGGGTGAGATTTTGTTGCTTGTTGAGTTAGACAGAAGTATGTATGTTGAGGGGGGCACAAGTACAATGAGTTCATCAGAGCACATTCCATTAAAAAGTCCTTGTAAAAGAGGTACAAGGATGCAACATTGTGGCGATGGGAGAGACCTACTAAATTGGAAACTATCTTGGACTAGGATGGAGAAACTAGTAGATGCACCAGCCCAAATGTGGCAACAGTATTCCATGCATGGGTGAATGGTGACTTTGCGGAGGTCTTAAGATTCCGATGAGTAGCAATTCTATACAAGCCCTGGATATGAAGACTTGTTAGCGGGTTGCAGTTTTGTACAAGTCCTGGGCTTTATGCTGGGCAAGCAAAGAGCAAAAGAAACTTCTCATTTTGACAAGAAAAATTATGTTCCGGAATGCGAAAAGTTTCAATTTTTATTGAGCAATTTTGGTTTCTGATTGGTTGAAAACAGAACATGAATTAATTTTATTCGTCATTTCTTATCGGCAGTGTTTATAAATAGAATCTCCCAGAGTTCAGGGACCATACCCCATATTATAAATCAAAAAATATTGCAACACTCCCTATAATTATATAATGGAGAATTCCCTGAAGTTTATGTTTAATTCTGATCATTCATATATATATATATATATATATATATATATATATATATATATATATATATATATATATATATATATAACTACTTCATTTACTCATATAAAATATACAAAAATATAAATTTATGCATAAACTTTAAGTATTTACTTCAACAGTGCTCAATACATAGGGAGAGCTAGTTGTTTGTTTGTTTGTTTGTTTGTTCTGTTTTACGGCATATCAACCACTTTGGGGTCATTTAATGCCGAAAGGTTCGTTATGTTGTGTTAAATATTGGTTTGTTCTTCTTAAGGTTTTTCTTTTTTTTTGGGGGGGGGGGGGTCTTTCCTTATATTTTTGAGTATATTTTAGTTTCTTTCAGAAAATTGATAATTTTTTGGGGATCAATCTTGTTTAATATTGTTTTCAGATTTTTTTCTTGGTAATACTTTGTTCGGATTTGTTCAAGGTCAATGCAGTTTGTCAGTATATGGTGTATTGTGTAGGGTTCTTGACACGTTATACAGTTTGGTGTCTCCTCCCCTTTTAGTAGATGTGAGTGGGTGATGTGAGTGTGACCTATTCGCAGTCTGGTCATTACTACCTCTTCCTTTCTTGTTAACTTTTTGGTGTTTCTCGTTCCAATATTTGGTGTTATTTGGAATAGTTTGTTTTTGGTGCATGAGCTCCAGTTTTCTTGCCATTTTCTCTTCAAAAATGTGTTTATTTTAGTCTTTAGGTCTGTATAGGGGATTTTTCCACTTATGTGGTTTTGTTGCAGAGTTTCCTTTGCTGCCTTATCTGCTTGTTCATTCATGTATATGCCGATATGGCTTGGTATCCAGCAAAAGATAATGTTTTTTTTCATGGTTATGGCATCTATTTTGTTTAGCAATTTTGTAATAAGTGGGTTTGTCATTTTTTTTTCTTTTAGAGATATGAGTATTGAAAGTGAGTCAGTAAATATGATATATTTTTGATGGTCATCATTGGTTATTATATTCAGTGCCGAATCTATGGCTGTTGCTTCTGCGCTGAAAATAGAAGATTCGTTTGGGAGCCTTTTCTTTAGTTTTATTTTTTTGTGGATGGCTGCGCATCCTACTTTATCTCCATCTTTTGATCCGTCAGTGTAAATTTGTGTATATTCTTTGTATGTATTCTGGATGATAAGTAGTTCTTCATGGAAGGTTGATGGGTGGGTTTTCGTTTTGGGATATTTATTTAATTTTAATATTATGTGTGGTTGTTTGATCATCCAGGGTGGAGTTTTTGATTTGTTATATTTATGTATTTTTGTAATGTCCATTTGGGCTTCTGTGAGAAGGTTTTTTATCCGGAGGCTGTAGGGCTTGATGATATTTTCTTTCTTGTTGAAGAGATGTGTGTATTGTGGGTGGAGGGTACATTGGTATGCAGGATTTGTTGGACACGATACCAGCTTTAGGTAATATTGTAGCGCTAACTTCTGTCGTCTTAGAATCAGTGGAGGCTCATGGGCCTCTATATAGAGGCTTTCTACTGGAGAGGTTCTAAATGCTCCCAAGGCTAATCTTAATCCTTGATGATGGATTGTATTTAGTTCTTTTATGTAGGACTTCCTTGCTGCTCCATAGATGAAGCATCCATAGTCCATTTTAGATCTGATTAGAGTTTGGTATAATTTCAATAATGTGACTTTGTCTGCACCCCAATCGGTGTGTGCTAGGACTTTGATCAATTGCATTGTCTTTTGGCATTTTGCTTTTAAATATTTTATATGCGGTATAAAGTTCAATTTTTTATCGAATATAATACCTAAATATTTATGTTGGTCGGTGAGTGGGATGTTCTTGTTATCCAGTTTCAGGTTGGGGTCGTGGTGGAATTTTCGTAATTTGCAAAAGTGGATGCATTTAGTTTTTTCCTCTGAGAATGTAAATCCATTTTCTATGGCCCATTTGTTTATTTTATTCAGACAGAGTTGTAGTTTGCGTTCGGCTGTTTGTATATATTTAGATTGGTAGTATATAAGTAGGTCGTCCACGTATAGGGCGTTTTCAATTCCTGGGTCTATGTTTTTTATGATATTGTTTATTTTAATGTTGAAGAGGGTGACAGACAGGATACTGCCTTGGGGGACCCCCATTTCTTGATCTTTTTGGACTGAATAAGTGTTGTCCATCCGTACTTGGAAGTTTCTATTTGTTAAGAAATTTCTGATAATTTCTGGCATTCTACCCCTAAGTCCTAGTTCATACAGGTCTTTTTGGATTCCGTATTTCCAAGCGGTGTCATACGCCTTTTGCATGTCAAAAAAAATTGCTATTAGATGTTCTTTTTTTGCAAATGCTTCTCTTATGCGTGTTTCCAGTTTTATTAAGTGATCGGTGGGGCTTCTATTTTTCCTGAAACCCGACTGGCTTTCTGTAATTAGATTTTTGCTTTCCAAGTACCAATTTAACCTTTCGTTAATCATTCTCTCAAAAGTTTTGCACAAACAACTAGTTAGTGCAATGGGTCGGTAGTTTGTTGGGTTTGTATGGTCTTTTTTTGGTTTGGGTATTGGGATTACTGTTGCCTGCTTCCAGTTTTTTGGAATGTTGTTAGTTATCCATATCTCATTGTAAATTTGTAATAAGTAGTCCAGTGATGGTTTTGGTAGTTTTTTGAGGAATTGATAATGGATCTCGTCGGGGCCGACTGCTGTATCGGGAGATTTGTTTATTGCCTCCTCTAGTTCTGCACTGTTGAATAATTGATTGTAGTTTTCTTCATTTTTTGATTTGAAGTTTATTTTTATTTTTTCTTCATTTTTCTTTATAGCTTGGAATTTTTTATTTTGGTTTTTTGATGATGAGTTCATTGAGAATTGTTCTGCTAATTTATTTGCGATATTTTGTTTGTCGGTAATCTTTGTGTTGTCGCATATAAGGTGTTTAATAGGGTTCTTTGTATTTTTTCCTGCTATTTTTCTGACCATCTCCCATACTTTTTTGGGTTTTGTGTTTTGATTAATTTTTGTTACATAGTCTTTCCACGAGTTCCGTTTTGATTCTTTGATAGTTTTCCGTGCTTTGGCTTTGCTGTTTTTATAGGTGTCCAAATTTTCTTTCGTTGGACTGTTTTTGAATTTCCTTAGGTTTGCACGTCTGGCTCTTATAGCTTCTTTGCATTCTTTATTGTACCAGGGTTTGTTATATTTTGTAGTAGTGGAACTTTTTGGTATGTTCTCCTCGGCTATTGTGAGTAGGGTGTTGCTGAAATATGTGATGTGTTCTAAGTCAGGATTCGCTTCAGGTATTAATCTGTATTGACATGTATTTTGGAAATTTTCCCAATTTGCCTTTTGTAAATTCCAGCGGGGTGTTTTGTCTTCTGGCTTGGGATTCTCGTTTTCTATTATGATTGGGAAGTGGTCACTTCCGCATGTATCCTTATGTGTTCTCCAGCTATAATCCATGTATATAGTTGGGTCACATAGTGTTATATCGATTGCTGATAGGGTTCCCGTTGGTGGGTGCATATATGTATTCTCTTTGTTGTTGAGTAGGCATAGATCATTTTGGTTAATTATTTTTTCTATGGTTTGGCCTCTTTTGTTGTTTTTTTTACTGCCCCACCATATATTGTGACTATTGAAGTCTCCCAACAGTAGAAAAGGTTTAGGTAGTTGTTTGATTATATTGTTTAATTCTGTTTCGTTTATTGTTTCATTTGGTGGTATATAGAGTGAGCATAGGGTTACTGTTTTGTGTAGTGTTGCAGTTATTGCAACAGCTTGCATATTTGTTTTTAAGTTCACTTTGCTGTGTGGAATGTTTTCGTTTATCAGTATTGATGATCCACCGGTGGCTTTGCATGATAATTTGTTTATGTGGTTGTATATTGAGTAGTGTTTTATGTTAATTTTGTCATTTTCTTTTAAGTGTGTTTCCTGTAGGCAAATTATTGCAGGACATAAGGATTTGATAAGTATTTGCATTTCTTCGATATTAATTTTTAATCCTCTTATGTTCCACTGTAGGATTTTGTTAGTCATGGTTTATATTTTCTTTTGGTTTTGGACTGTTGGTGTTTATGTCTACGTCCATAGTTTCGATGTTAGTTTGGGTGTTTCTTTTGGAAGTGGATGGTCTGTTTCTTGTTTCTGGTGAGAGGCTTTTTTTGGGTTTTGGTCTGGGACTTTTAGATTTACTTTGTCTTGACTGTCTTTTTTGGCTACCAGTTTCAACTAGTTCAAATTTATTTTCATTTTCAATTAATACTAATTCTGTTTTTTGTTTGTCATTTTGTTTTTGGGGGGTAGTTTTTTTGTTGTTCTGTTCTATTTCCATTTTTTCTGTTGTTGTGTGTTTATTTTTAACATCTGTTTTTGTCCTTGTTAGTGACTTGGATCTTTCACGTTTTGATAATTGAGGAGGTTTCATTTCTTTAGAGATTGATTCCTCAATATTGATGGAAGTTTTTCTGATTTCCTTTGTTTCGTTTTCTTTTATACTGGGTTGTTCGTTTCTGACTTTTATTTGGCTGTTAGAATTTATTTTCAGTTCTGATAAAAAAGATTTTAATTCTTCAAGTATGTTCTTTAGTTCTTTTGCTAGGTTTGCAATTTCTGGAGCAAGGTTTAGTTCATTGTAGTTGTACATTTTGTTTGCTTGTTGGGTTATTGTGGCATATGAGTTTTTGGTGCGATTTGTGACTTCTTTGCGGGCTTCTTGGAAGGTTATATTTTTTTGATATTTGATTGTTATTATTTCCTTCTCTTGCTTATATATTTTGCACTGTTTTGAGTGAGAGTGGTGCTCTTCTTGACAGTTTGTGCATTTGGTTTTATTTGGACAGTCTTCTTCATCGTGGTCTGGGTTTTTTTCACTGCAGTTTCCACATGTGAAGAATCTTAGACATTGGTCTTTATTATGTCCAAACTTTTGGCAGTTGTAGCATTGTAAAGGTTTTGGAATGTATTGTTCTATTTTCGTTCTTTCATAACCTATATTGATGGTCTCTGGTATTTGAGGATAATTGAATGTTAATATATAAGTGTTTGTATATATTACCTCTCCTTTTTTTTTAAATGTGATTCTTTTTACATCTGTGACCCCTTGGTTTTTTAGTTCTGTTTTGATTTCTTCTGTTGTGCAGACGGAGATTTCCTGGTTTTTTATGACTCCTTTGGAGTAGTTTAGTGTTTGGTGTGGATAAGCTTTGATGTTTGTTTCATGCAATTTTTGTAGTTGAAGTAGAGTTTTGGCCTGTTTTTTATTTTGTACTTCTACCAATATGGTACCATTCCTTAATTTTTTGACATTTTTAGGTGTTATTTTGCTTGATATTACCTTTTGGATAATGAAGGGTGACATTTTAGTTAACAGTATATTAGACGTTGCTTCTAGCACGATGAATCTTGGAAAGTTTGTATCTTCATTGTCGCTGTCAGAGTCTATTTCTGTGTGTGGTCTCTTGGATTTTTTGGCATTCATAATAATTTTTGAAAAATTCATCAGCCATGCTCCCCACCCTCCTCGGAGCCCCTTATGGGGAAGAACTATGAGGGGGTAAATCCCATTCGCCTCGGTTCTCCAGGGCTACATAGCTGGTATACTCAAACATGGGGAGGTTTCCAAGCATTCACAATATATGGTTATGCCCACCCAAGTATGGGATTTCCCTGTATTTTTATTATTCCTGATGGTTACCTTTTTCCCAGCTTGATTGACCCTTCAGCCATCGCTTATTAACTCAGTTTATTGTTTATGTTGAGTGTTAGTGTGTTTTTGTTTGGATTGTCTGAATTAGTGCTTGTCATGACCAACCGATTGATTGGATCGGGCCTATCCAACCTCCCGTCTAGCCTAGTAAGGGCCAAAGTGGTGTGTTGTAGTATCATGTTATTATTTCCTAGGCATGTTCCACTCAACCACCAGGATCCCGTTCTTAATGCATTACGGGTTGCCACCAACGGTCAACTGGTGGTCCCATTGAAGGATTTTTACCCTCTGCAGGGGGGCAGTTGGTATGTTCTATCGCCCTACCAACTAGGCAAAAAAAAAAAAAAAAAAAAAAAAAAAGGGGGTGAGGAGGTGAAGGAAAAAGAAAACGAGGGAGGGGAAGGGGAGGAGAATGTTGTTTTTGTTTTTGTTTTCGCAGAACATGACTAAGTTTTGCAAAAGGGAATAAAAAAACAAAGACATCTATGTAGGTGCGTTTCATCTCAGGAAGTCAGTAGACAGCCTGATCTGGTAGCACCAGGGGAGAGCTAGTTAGTAAGTTATAAAATATATATAGCGATTAAGCTACATTGAATATTCCATGTTTCATCCACTCTTATGCATAAGCCTGAAGAATCCTAGAGTGGATGAAATGCGGAATATTCAGTGTAGCTTAATCGCTATATATTTTATAACTTACTGTATATATATATATTTAGTAATGTGATTGATAATTTAAAATTCACATTAGAATTAAAAATCTGTTTCATAAGAAGGATCAACAACAAAGCCAATAATTTGTACGATCGTTTCGGAAACGATGTTTTTATTGTGATAGACATTAAGCCACGGACAATAATTTTGACATATAGTTTTTTTTAAACAAAGTCTCCTCATCAGCAAAAATATTGGGTGGGTGTTTTTATATGTTAAGGACACCATAAATAAACCTAGCAATTTTTAAGTAAGGCAGATGTATCTTTTAATTGCTCGCCTTTTGTTCATTTATAAGCTACAATGAACATCCAAATGAATGCTTTGACGATAATTACGGTTTTCAAATTTGTAAAATAGGAGTTACAGCATGTAAAATAAAATAGAGTACTCTCAAATGTGAGTAATTTTCTAACATCATGACACTCCACAGAAAAAAATAAAATGAGAAAAAGACAACTGAAAAAAAAAAGATAAGAAATGATAATAACTTACATATAATGATCAATAAATGGAGTTGTGTTGATTGGATCTGCTGGTCCATATATAAACAAAACTGAAACAAATAGATGTACAATCATGAAAACAAATAGATGTATAATCAGTTCATATAAAAACAAAAAAATAAAACATAAAAACAAATGTTCATATAAAAACAAAAAAATAAAACATAAAAACAAATGTTCATATAAAAACAAAAAAATAAAACATAAAAACAAATAGATGTATAATCAGTTCATATAAACAATATACACACAAGAAAAATCTGAAAGTAACTGTTGCTAAGACTAAAGTGGTTGTAGTGTTGGAAAACTCCTCAATAGTTTTTGTGCTCAGTTTTTGGAAAGGGAGTTAACTGCAATTCAATTTGGCACCTGCCTAGAATTCTTCTTATATCAAAAAACAAAAATAAAGAAAATCTGTATGATGTATGCACTCATAGCAAAAAAAAACAAAAAAAAACACCACCACCAACAACAACGTGATATTTCAAAAGTCACATAAATTGATTGAGTAGTTTTATTTTTGAATAAAAAAATAAAATTTGATGGGAAAGTAAGGATGGAGTGTCTTGCTCTGCCATCTTGAATAAAGAAAGGAAGATAACCGAAATTTCAGCCTTTTAATTACTATGGTTTACTATTAATCGCTTTAAATCGTTAAAGAAAAAAAATGATTTTTATATTAAAAAAAAAACTACTCGATCAATTTTTGTGATTTTTAGAATATGATCTTTTCGTTCCATGACAGATATGTACATCTACATTATAAAGATTTTTCTATATTTTTGTTTTTTTAATTTTTTTTTAAATTTGGACAACCACCCTAGTTTTTGTGGTGATTGTAAGCATTGGCTATACAAGAAATGTGGTTGAAATTACATGTGCGCAGTTCAAGACAATGTAAGAGATGGATGATAATTCAGATATGGAGAAAATATATTTGGATTGCGAAGATATTCAGGTTTTGTTACCTGAATGATACCATTGGAGCACAGGGTGGAGCAGGTGTTCGTGTGATTGTAAAATTCAGGGAATCTCTGCCATTACTAAGTGTGTTACTACTGTTGGCCAAGTAAAGAGTCTATCAAGCATCTTTTTTTTTTTAATTTTCTTCCTTTGAAGATTGTAATGCTGGGTATGGGGCAGCCAAACCGACTGCCAACATTGCCCTGCTTTTTACTGAAATTAACCGAGAGCTCTTTTTAGTATCCTTGCTGTTCCCTTAAGTGCAATTGTCTGGATCTCTTTTGCACTTAGTTTGCCAGGAATATTATTTAGGTAGGACTTCAGGTTCTTCTTCATAAGCCGTATGGCACCTATAATAACTGGTATGATTGGTATCTCCCTAACATTCCAGTTTCTTTTCATATCATATATGAGACCTTGGTATTTGGTCTGTTTCAAGCATCTGTATGCAGGTGATGTATAGAAGTGAAAACTGGACACTGAGAGTTGGGGATATGTGTTGCATGGATATAAATGATATGAGAATAATATGATGGATGTATTACAACATCATCACGTTGACACACCGGTTCCCGCTGGATCACTGAAGTTAAGCAATGTTGAACCTGGTCATTACTAAATGGGTGATATTTGAGACTTACAGGTGCTGTTTGTGCTCTCTGCTTATCTCGGCATTGTTTCCAGTCATCCTGGACTTCTTCTAGCCACTGGACTCAAACAGTGCCGATTCAGGAGAGGTTTGATTGGAGATTGTGCAACCCTTGCCTCATGATTACATGTGCAGCTGCCCCCTGCAGGGGGTGTTCTTTGTCTTTCAAGACTGGACAGAGGCATTGAATTGAATGATGGATGTGTCATATGAGTCTTAAAGACAAACTAAGATTTGATAACCTCAGAGGAAGATTAAATCTGGATAGTATAGGGAGATATGTGCAGAACAGGAGACTTTGATGGTATGGTTACATGGAAAGAATGGATGAAAATTCTTGGGTTAGTAGATGTAGGACAGTTGAGATAGCAGGTTCAGTTTGCAGAGGAAGGTCAAGTGAAGCATGGCAAGAAGTGATAAAAATGGAATTGAGAGAAAGATAAAGACTTGGCCAGAAATAGGTTAGTTTGGAAGTGAATTTCTAAAAGTAGTCTAATGCATGCTAGCATGTTATGATGATGTTGATGATGGTGATACTGATGATATGCAGTATGGCGGGTTGATTTTGGAGTAAATCTTGATTATCAGTCATGGCTGATGGAACAAAAGCATGCTAACCCTGTGAAGTAAATGAAGAGTTCCATTCGAAATTCCGTTCAAATTTCTGAGTTTAACAAGATACACCTGAAGAAGGTCGAAGGTTATATTGACCGAAATGTTGTGAAGATTACACTAAAGATGAGAACAGTAGTCCGATGAATTCAAATAATATGAGTAACCAATCCTCATCTCAAAAAATTCAGAAACGTTAACTCTTGAGTGTTTGACATAAAATACTTGTTAAAACCTCCACAAAATATTTCATTGCGAACTTTTACTGCTACACAAGAAAATTAACATAAAAATTAAAATTTTCAAATTCTTTCACAATTATGAACAGACTTTTTTAAATTTTGTATAAGATTTTGCCGATTTGCTGTACAAGCTTGATATGATGGCTTGACATAACTTACAGACAGATATATTCTTATATCTAATTTTTTATGTATTTAAAATGACTTCAATCTGACTAGTAGGATGACCCGATGTTGCCCAGAATTGAATGATTATCAACATGTTTTGCACTCCCATATTTTTATTGTCATCAAAATTGTTGAAATCGATTGATTCCCTGCTCTAGTTGAGGACCCATTGTGGTGCACTGGGAGGAAGCTTACATGCTTCTTACAGTGACTTAGTTAACGATACAGTGTAGTCTACATTGCACTATAGAGAACCTACTGTTGATTTTTTAAAATTATTTTTCTATATAAAGGCTTGAATTAAAGTTGAAAATGCAAACGTCAAGTATTATACTTCTTTGTGCTCTGAACAGAAACATTAATTTTGTATGCGGCCCTGTCATATCAAAGAACCCACTGTTAATTTTGTGCATACATGGCATAATAGCGTTGACATAATCGTCAGATCCCTAAAGTTAAGCAACATTGAGTCTGGTTAGTACCCGATGGGTTACCATTTAGAAATTCTAGGTGTTGTATGTGCTCTCCATTTATCTCGGCATTTGTTTCCAGTCGTCTTGTACATATACTTCATTTGCCACTGGTATTTAACAATATCGACTCAGGAGATGTGTGGCTGGAGATTGCGCACCTCCTGCCACAAAAATTTCATGCACCCCTTTGTGGGTATCCATAGTCTGTCAAAGACTGAAGGAGCCCTACTGATAATTTTATATATTCCTCATGTATTATTTTAACAACACCGAGTTGCACAGCCAGTAAAAAAAAAAAAAAAAATCAATTCCTTACCTGGTAGTGATGTTTTCTTTAGTGCTCCCACCCACCTGTCTTTGTATGTGGTTCGTTCAGGGATAAATTTTAAAAGTCTGTAAAATAAAAAAAAAATAATAAAAATAAAAAAATGTAAAGAAAAGAATAAAAATGAGAAAAAAAAACACAATAAAGAAGTAAAATCAGTTAGATTATAAAATACTAGACCATTTAGTCCATCAAAAATGGGCAAAAGTTATAGCCTGTTGACTTAGAATGAGTGTTTTATGTCAAATTGATGGTTGAATACTACTGTTAAATTTGTGCTCATTTTTACATTAAATACTAATCCCTACCAATCCCAAATTGTGCATCGGATGGATACCATACTATTTAGTTTGTTGCACCTTATCATAAAGGACCATACAAAATTTCAACCAAATCTTCTAGCAGTTTCCAAGGAAAAGTAAAACTTAAATACTAATCCCTATTAATCCTTGACTGTGCATTAAACGGATACCATAACACTTAGTTCACTGCACCTTATCATAATAAAGGTTCATATTGACCTAGTAGTTTATGAGAAATAGTGGAACAGACAGACAGACTAAGCGAAATATAATATAGATACTTTCTTTTTAAATACGTTTTTGTAGTGTGAGCAATTATCTCCTATCCACCGTATCCCCAGGTGGTAAATAGGAAAATAGCCTTCAAACAGAGGATGGCTGCGAATACCCAATACCTAGACCAACTCCTCAGTTTACT
The DNA here is from genome assembly GCF_053919585.1 of Euprymna scolopes. NCBI lineage: Eukaryota > Metazoa > Mollusca > Cephalopoda > Sepiida > Sepiolidae > Euprymna > Euprymna scolopes. The sequence continues at coordinate 35,093,928 of NC_136521.1, forward strand.
CAGTATGTACATGGGATATGCTTCAATCAGGTATATCTTCCTGAAATACGTAAATAAAACTAGCAGGGGCGCCCAGCTTTGTCTGGTCATGAAATACACTTAGATATGATATCCTAATTTGTCCAGATTTTGTATATATTATTATAGAGTCGTGATTTCAAAAGTAAGAAAAAAAAAAAAAAAGTATTTGGGTGCCATCAGCTAGAAAAGCAAAACTAGAATTCAAATCTAAGATGAACGTACAAAATGTATAACGATTTTTTCAATTTTGGCCAATTTTTGACCCCTTAAAAAAATACTTTTACCGATTAAAGACTCATAAAAGAATAGTCCATAAAGAATGTTTGAGGCCCTTAGCATAGCTCTGCAACTTTTAGTTTCGGTTGGTTGGTTGGTTGTTTTACGGCATATCAACCCTTTTCGGGTTATTTAATGCCGAATCCAAAGATTCAGAAGAAAAATTTTTTTAATAGAATATATTTGTTGTTTTCACGTCGGGTTTCTATTTAACCCATAGTTGAGACCCTAACAGGTACTACCACTCCGGGTCAGAGTGGACCTGGGAGCAATGGTAATTAAAGGGTGGCTCCACACTCCCCAAAGCCCACAGGCTGGGGCCTCACCACTGGATATAGTTTAAGGTCATATCCAGGACCCCCATTGAGGGACTTTTACCCTCTGCAGGGGGGGGGGGGGGGCAGTCGGCGTATTCTAATGCCCCACCGACAGGGCCTTTAGTTTCGGAAAAGATAGAGTTTGAAAATATGGAGACAGACAAACAGACTTGTAGCCTTTTATATATTAGATTTAGACTTGGTGATTGTTGGCATTTGTTTTCCTGATATCTTTCTAGTTAGAATTATTTCTATAAAGTCATTGGGTACTTATGGGAGGGAACACATGAAGGTTGCCAACATTCCTAAGTGAAAATGTTGCTTTGGAACAAACTACTTCACTAACTCAAGCAGTGTTGAGGTCACCATCATTCACCATCACCTCCGTTGGGCAGGACACATCCACAGGATTGATCTTTCTGGGTTTCCAAACAAAAAATCCTGTATGGTGAGTTGGCTATCAGAACCAAACCACAAGGAGCATCTAAAATGTGCAACAAGAACCAACTAAAACGCATCCCAACACATTTCCTTTTTATGCAAGGTTAAAAATTAGGGTAAGTGGAATTGTCCAATTAGAATTTGAGTAAGGCTATTTGTCTTGGCAGTGACGTCACATAAACAGAAAACTGCCAGTCTTATGTGGAAAAAAATTATATAGGAACTTTATTACATTATGAAGTCCATAAGGGTTACAGAAAGTGGAATAAGGGAGGAACCTCTTTAGGTCATGGCATTTTGAAGCTAAATGCTTATCGTCAAAAGAAGAGAAAAAGCTGGCATTCTACAAATGTAAAGGTAAGAAAACAACACTGACTTTAAAAACAGATTAGAAATGGGAAAAATTTTTACATTAAAACTGGAAAAAGTATTTTATGAGGGGGGAGGCATAAAAGAGATAGGGAACACAAAAGAACAATAAATGCTAAAAGAAGGTACAAAACAAGATATAAGAAAATGAAATACTAAGATTTTTTTTTTAATCTATAAAAATATTTGGCAAAAATCTTATAAAGCTTAAAAATTTTTTAAACTTCAAAATTTTTTTAAAATTTCAAAAATTCAAATAAACTTACAATAAATTTTTGCTGAAAAAATTTTAATTATAAAATATAAATAAAGCAGGACAAATTAAGAAATGGAAAAAGAAAAATAAGAAAGTTAGAAAGTAAATCAATTGAAGTTATTGATAATTAGGTGAAGTCCAGGATAAAATAGATAGAATATATATAGAAATAGAGAAAGGTAGCAATGGGTTTAGATAGCTGCTGCCTCCTCCATGTGAGGAGTGGTTGAGTGTTCTATGAAGACAAACCAAACCCCAAAGAGATTTTGCATTTGTGATGTTTCTTTAGTTATAACGTTTATGAAAGCAAATATTTTCTAAAAGGACAAACGTCTGCATGTGTATGTTGCTAAAACTTGAAAAATACCCCACGAGCCTCTACAAAGTTGTTAATTAAAAAAAAAAAAAAAAAAAAATATCTAAAATTTAGAAAAAAATTACTTAATTTTATCAAAAAATAAACATGATTTTTAAGAAATAAATTTTTTTTTTTATAGTGATTTCCACTAATCATTTAAAACCCCTTCATAATATTATATTCTTTATCATTAAACTGATAATCTGTACATCTTGGTAACCCTAATCCTCAAGTAATTTTTTGCCTTGATAAAGGTGACTCATCAGTAAAAAAAAAAAAAAAAAAAATGAAAAAAAAAAATAGAAAAGAAAAATAAATCTGTTACCTGTGACTGATGCCAGTTCCATGCTGTTGTTCCATTAACGACCAAAAGTCCTTGTAATCTTCATCTGTTGGTTTATTGGAACCAAATGTTTCTCCAAAACTGAATAAAAAAAATCCATTCGTGAGACAAAGAGAGAACGATAAAAAGCCAAATATTTATCTGTTTGAAAAAGAATGAGAAAGAGGGTGCTATATAAGTAGAGACAGAAAGAGAGTGTGCGTGAAGCACATGAAATAACAATGAAAGAGATAACATCAAATATTAGTGAGTTTAAAAAAAGAATGAAAAAAGTGTGTGTCCTATCAGTAGAGAGAGAAAGAAAAAGTGCACATGAATTCGTAAAATTTGGTTGTTTTTGTTTTACGGCATATCAGCCCTTTTCATATATATATATATATATATACTTCAGAATAGTTTTTATTTAACAATCAGTTGTTATGGAAACGTGAGATTGTAGGTTTACAAAATATTACTGGCAGTAATATTCTATAGGTTATCCAATCTAAATAAGAATTGCTCGATATGCAAGATAGACAAATAAATTAAATTGTGATTCAATGAATTTCAAAAAACTTTCATTGAAATGAAATGAAGTGGTTGAGTTTCATATCAAAGAATTTTTATTATTCTAAGCAAGATAAAGAATGCTTTAGAAAATTAATCTCCTTAACTTATAGGGTTTCGATGTCAAATCCAGAGATTTTGAAGAACAATTTTTTAATAGAATATATTTGTTTTTTTCAAGTCGGTTTCTCTTAGGACCCTAACATGTATTACCACTCCGGGTCAGAGTGGACCTGGGAGCAATGGCAATTTAAGGGTGGCTCCACACTCCCCAAAGCCCGCAAGCTTGGGCCTCACCATCGGATATAGTTTAAGGTCATAAGGTCATATCCAGGACCAATTGATAATAAGAGACAAAAGAATAACTTCAAATATGTGTTAGTTGGTTCTTATCCAGAATTCCAACTATATTAAAAACAAAAAAAGAAAAGAAAAGAAACTGTATGATGTATGTGCCCATGATGAAATGAAAAGGTCATACTCCAAAAATTATGTAAACTGACCAAATAGCTTTAACATTATATTAATTTATTTTTTTTATTTCGGACTACTAGTCTCATCTTTATTAGTTGTTGTTTTTCATCTTTTATTGGTTTGTTTATTCACAACGTTTCGGCCAACTAATTCCTCTGGCCTTCGTCAGGTGGTAACCGCGACGGATAGGAACTTCGAATCTCCTAACTGCATTCTCAGCCATCACTGCCATCCGTAGTTGTTGTCGTCTCACCACAAAAAAAAAAAAATGAATTCCAATTAAGGAATAATATATATAGCTTTAACATTAACTAAGAAAATCAATTTTATGAATAAGTAAAAAGGTCACGTCGTCGTTTTGAAGAAATAAGGGCAGATAACTCTGCAATAATTCAAACTTCCAAGATCAGCCTCCTAATGCCTCATTAATTGCTTAAAAATGATTTTTTTTTATAAAAATAGAACTACTTAATCAATTTACATAATTTTTGGAATGTGATGTTTCGTTCTATCACGGGTATGTACATCATACAGATTTTTCTGTAATTTTTTTTTAAATATAGGGGGATTCTGGAAACCACCAAAACTCTGCAAAACTCATGGTTACCAGAAGGGCAGATAACCGTGTCTCCAGTGCAAGGGAGTGAACTCTTTACACATTAATTTTTAGACTGAGAACTTGAAAGTTCACAAAGAGACTTGTACAGGATTCAAACCTCAGCAGACGAAGAGTTTCAGCATTTTTTAAATATTATTTTTTCTTTCTTTATTCATTCCTTCCTTTTTAATTTTTTGTAGCGTAGCGCCCCTTAAAAAAAACTACAGTTCTTGTCCAGAATTCTCCTTATATTAAAAACAAAAATAAAAGAAACAATATGTATGATGTACGTACAAGTAATAAAACAAAAGTATCATATTCCAAAAGTCATATAAATTTATCAAGTAGTTTTATTTTTAAATAAGGAAATCAAATTTTACTCATGTAACAGAATAGCAGTTGTTTTGTCTGATATTTTGAAAATATCTAAAGAAAAAAAAAAAAAAAACACAAAAGGAGATAATTCAAACTTGCAAGATTTATATTGTACTAGCATTTCAGCCCGGCGTTGCCCGGGTGTTTGGAGGTGTATGCTGAGCAAAAAAAAAAAAAAGATTAAATTTTTTTTTAATTTGACCCCTATTATGATCCCTTAAAATTTATAGTTTCGGGCTCAAATCACTTTATTAAATTAGATCCAGGTTCAAGGAACCTATATCTGAAATTTCAAGTGTCTAGACCCAAAATTGTCGGAGGAGTTTGGTAGAGTTCTTAAAGGTCAAATCGTTGAAATTTGACCCCTTAACAGCCAAATTTCTGGCTGACACCCGTCACATCGATTTTCCCAAATCTCAGTACCCGGTATTTCAAATTTCGAGTCTATAGACTAAAAATTGACAGAGTTATTGCGTAGGGAAATGTACACAGACAGACAGACAGACAGACAGACACGTTCACTTTTATAGATATATAGATTGCCTACGAATTCCCATTAATCACTCCAAAATGATTTTCTTTATAAAAATAAGGTTATTTTATCATTACACATAATTTTTGGCACATGATATTTTCATTTCGACACTGATATATAAGTGATACAGATCTCTTTATTTTTGGTTTTTAATATGAACAAAAATCAAAATCATATCCATTGCTTTTGACTCTCACACTTTTGGATTTGAAGAGTTCAAATGGACAAGAATCTATCATGCAAGAAAATAAAATAAAAGCACTTACGTAAATCGGAAAAGTTGATAGAATCCAAGTTTGGAAATAACACACCCTAAAATTGGGATGAGTAAAATCTGTGAAGAAATAAAAAATAAAAATTCTGCTAAACAAATAAAAATGATGCTAAACAAATAAATAAAAATTCTGCTAAGCAAATAAAAATGATGCTAAACAAATAAATAAAAATTATGCTAAATTAATAAAAATGATGCTAAACAAATAAATAAAATTATGCTAAACAAATAAATAAAAATTATGCTAAACAAATAAATAAAAATGATGCTAAACAAATAAATAAAAATTATGCTAAACAAATAAATAAAAATTATGCTAAACAAATAAATAAAAATGATGCTAAACAAATAAATAAAAATTATGCTAAACAAATAAATAAAAATGATGCTAAACAAATAAATAAAAATGATGCTAAACAAATAAATAAAATTATGCTAAACAAATAAATAAAATTATGCTAAACAAATAAATAAAAATTATGCTAAACAAATAAATAAAAATTATGCTAAACAACTAAATAAAAATGATGCTAAAAAAATAAATAAAAATTCTGCTAAACAAATAAAAATGATGCTAAACAAATAAAAATGATGCTAAACAAATAAAAATTCTGCTAAACAAATAAAAATTCTGCTAAACAAATAAATAAAAATGATGCTAAACAAATAAATAAAATTATGCTAAACAAATAAATAAAAATTATGCTAAACAAATAAATAAAAATGATGCTAAACAAATAAAAATGATGCTAAACAAATAAATAAAAATTATGCTAAACAAATAAATAAAAATTATGCTAAACAAATAAATAAAAATTATGCTAAACAAATAAATAAAAATGATGCTAAACAAATAAATAAAAATTATGCTAAACAAATAAATAAAAATTATGCTAAACAAATAAATAAAAATTATGCTGAACAAATAAAAATGATGCTAAACAAATAAATAAAAATGATGCTAAACAAATAAATAAAAATTATGCTAAACAAATAAAAATGCTAAACAAATAAATAAAAATTATGCTAAACAAATAAATAAAAATTATGATGCTAAACAAATACATAAACATTATGCTAAACAAATACATAAAAATTATGCTAAACAAACAAATAAAAATTGTGCTAAACAAATAAAAATTATGCTAATCAAACAAATAAAAATTATGCTAAACAAATAAAAATTATGCTAAACAAATAAAAATTATGCTAAACAAATAACAATTATGCTAAACAAATAAATAAAAATTATGCTAAACAAATAAATAAAAATTATGCTAAACAAATAAAAATTATGCTAAACAAATAAAAATTATGCTAAACAAATAAATAAAAATTATGCTAAACAAATAAATAAAAATTATGCTAAACAAATAAATAAAAATTATGCTATTTTATTTGTTATAAATAAAAAACAAATAAAAATTATGCTAAACAAATAAAAATTATGCTAAACAAACAAAAATTATGCTAAACAGATAAACTAAAATTATGCTAAACAAACAAATAAAAAATTATGCTAAACAAACAAATAAAAATTCTGCTAAACAAACAAATAAAAATTCTGCTAAACAAACAAATAAAAATTCTGCTAAACAAATAAACAAAAATTCTGCTAAACAAATAAACAAAAATTCTGCTAAACAAATAAACAAAAATTCTGCTAAACCAATAAAAACTATGCTAAACAAATAAATAAAAATGATGCTAAACAAATAAATAAAAAGGATGCTAAACAAACAAATACAAATTATGCTAAAAAAAATAAATAAAAATTATGCTAAACAAACAAATAAAAATTATGCTAAACAAACAAATAAAAATTATGCTAAACAAACAAATAAAAATTATGCTAAACAAACAAATAAAAATTATGCTAAACAAACAAATAAAAATTATGCTAAACAAACAAATAAAAATTATGCTAAACAAACAAATAAAAATTATGCTAAACAAACAAATAGAAATGATGCTAAACAAATAAAAATGATGCTAAACAAATAAATAAAAATGATGCTAAACAAATAAATAAAAATTATGCTAAACAAATAAATAAAAATTATGCTAGACAAATAAAAATGATGCTAAACAAATAAATAAAAATTATGCTAAAAAATAAACAAAAATTATGATGCTAAACAAATACATAAACATTATGCTAAACAAATACATAAAAATTATGCTAAACAAATACATAAAAATTATGCTAAACAAATACATAAAAATTATGCTAAACAAACAAATAAAAATTGTGCTAAACAAATAAAAATTATGCTAAACAAATAAAAATTATGCTAAACAAATAAATAAAATTATGCTAATCAAATAAATAAAAATTATGCTAAACAAATAAAAATTATGCTAAACAAATAAAAATTATGCTAAACATATAAAAATAAAAATTATGCTAAACAAATAAGTAAAAATTATGCTAAATAAAAAATTATGCTAAACAAATAAAAATTATGCTAAACAAATAAACAAAAATTCTGCTAAACAGATAAACAAAAATTATGCTAAACAAACAAATAAAAAATTATGCTAAACAAATAAAAATTCTGCTAAACAAATAAAAATTCTGCTAAACAAATAAAAATTCTGCTAAACAAATAAACAAAAATTCTGCTAAACAAATAAACAAAAATTCTGCTAAACAAATAAATAAAAATTCTGCTAAACAAATAAAAATTATGCTAAACAAATAAATAAAAATTATGCTAAACAAATAAATAAAAATTATCCTAAACAAATAAATAAAAATTATCCTAAACAAATAAATAAAAATTATGCTAAATAAATAAAAAAAAATTATGCTAAACAAATTAAAATTATGCTAAACAAATAAAAATAAAGCTAAACAAATAAACAAACATTATGCTATACAAAATAAATAAAAATTGTGCTAAAATAAATAAAAAAATTATGCTAAACAAATAAATAAAATTATGCTAAACAAATAAAAATTATGCTAAATAAACAAAAATTATGCCAAACAAAAAAATATGCTAAACAAATAAACAAAAATTATGCTAAATAAATAATAAAAATTATTCTAAACAAATAAACAAAAATTGTGCTAAACAAATAAATAAAAAATAAAAATGTTAAATAAATAAAAATATAATTACAAATTATGCTAAATAACAATAAAAATAAATATGCTAAAGAAATAAAAAAGTTAAAATTAAAAATTATGCTAAATAAAGAAGTGAAAATAAAAATCATGCTAAATAGATAAAAAATGTAAATAAACATTATGCTAATAAACAAATATATAAATAAAATTATAAGTAAAAATTATGCTTAATGAAATAAATGACACTAGGTTGTTTTGTGAACAGTGTTCAATCAGCAGCAGCAAATATTTTTTATAAAAATATCAACTGTTGATTCCATAAAAATACAAAGATTTTATTTCAGCCACCTGAAAGCTCAGAAAATGTACTTTCTTTTTGAAAACTCATATTTGCCCAAAATGAGACAAATTGCCGCTGAGACATAAGGAACTGCTGTAAATTAGGGATTATGTCTAGAGGGACACACTAAGTAGGGAGTTGAGCAGCAAGATATCTGTTCACATTACAATTAAATGTTTGCATGTTTGTGCAATCAGGGAAGCAAGACACAAGGAAGAAATTCCAAAGTCAAGAGAAGAAATGTTCAGATGAGAAGGCTGCCCAGCATCAAGGAGGGGGGAGGAGGGGAGAGGAGGACCTATACAGTGAAGTTGTGGGATTTTGCTGCCTGCCGAGTTAATCAGAGGTGTGCTACGAGTCTGCTGGAGCACATTCCATTAAAGTACTTGCAAAATAAATACAGGAATGCAACACTGCAGTGATGAGGCAGGGGCTGGAGCTTGGTTGACAGTGCAAGACCTATAAGATTGGAGACATTCTTTTTGGACCTTGTCCAGTAGAGAGAGACTAGTGGACCATATATGATTGATGCACTGCACCATATATGGCAACTAAATTCTATGCATGCGTGAATAGTGGTTTTGTACAGATATAGCCACAGATAGCCCACCTTCTTTGCAGCAGCTTTGGCAATGTCTTCTGTGTATTTGTTCCAATTTATGTTACCTGTGAATGTTAAGCCAAGCAGTTTGAATAATAAACTCTCAGTTATAATGTTATTAACCATGGCAATCAGTGGCTGGTAAAGTTCTTTGTATTTGTTGAAGGAAAGGAGTTTTGTCTTAGTAGCATTAAATGTTACCATCCAGTTATGTAGACATTCCACTACAGACTGGAGATGATTTTCTAAGGTTCCACAAACTGCCTTTGATAGGTGTTCATGTATTTTTCCCCCACATGCCTGGGAAAGAATGTGGAGTCATCAGCAAATATATTAACCTCAGACATAATTTCGCAAATATATCAACCTCTGAAACACACCCGCTATTAATGTCATGTTGTTTGGATGCATGGCCATCAACCCCCCCCCCTCCACCTCAGTGAGAGGAAGTAAGAAAAAAAAAAAGGATGAAATAAGTTTATCAGCAGAACAATGGAGAGAAAGTTGTTCACAAAGGCACACTCTCTTTCACTTGGTTCACCGGGTATATTCGTCAAATTGTTTATAAAATTATTTTTCACGAGTTCAGTTGTTCCCATAATTACTGGAATGATGAAGATCTTCCTAAGATTCCAGTTTCTTTTCATGTACATAAGACATTGGTATTTCATTATATTTTCTCTCTCAGCTCTGTTTTAACCCAGCATCATTCGGGACACTAACTTCTACTAAGGTTGCTTCTTTCTCTTTCTTGTCCTATATCACTATGTCAGGTTTAATAGCCCTGTTTTCTAGGTATATACTGTAGGTACTGCATAGTCGATCGATCTTCATGTGCATACATGTGTTTGATGATACTTTAAGAATCCAACTCACCTTTTGAATTGGTCTGGGATTGTTAGTTTCTGGAAAAATACCTGTAGAGTAAAAAAAAAAAAAAAAAAAAAAGGTTTAACCAGGTAAACGCTGTTTGTAACAATGAAAACATTATGACATGAAATAGAAACATTGTAAGTCATTCTGCTTATGGTGAAATTCCAGTTTTTCTTTTTGTAATTAAAAAAAAACTTTTTTATGAGTAACCTCCACTCTATAATAAAGAGTAATATGTATTTGTACACACACACACACACACATTATATATATATATATATATATATATATATATATATATATATATATAAGGTGTCTTCAATAAATTTCCAGACTTTTTTTGTACAGGCATTTAAAATTGCAGTAGATGCTTGAAAATCCAATATGTTATTGCTATACATTTTATGAGATGACTGACCAATATTTATGAGTTCAGGTTCAAATGAACAGCTACAACAGAAATTGGAATGCACCTTACTTAAGCCTGATTGTCACAACTGGTGAATTTCAAAAATGCAATTGGGACGTGAAGACACTATATCATTCTTATATGCAATAAAATTCTGTTTTAAACTTGGAAAAAATGCCATAGGAATGTATGGAATACTACAGATTGCTTTTGGACCATCTTGCATGAATCGAGCATCAGTTTTTGAATGGCATAAGAGATTCAAGGAAGGCAAGGAGTCTGTGAGGGATGATGAGAGGCATGGGAGAAGTAAGGAAATCAGAAAACCAGAGTTGATTGGCCAAATAAAGAATTTCATGGATAAGAACTTGTGTGTTTATAGAGAAAATAAGTACAGTTTGATGTCAGTGTGGGAACTGTACACACAATTATTCGTAAGAAACTGAAGATGCAGAAGTTTACGTGAAGTTTGTCCCAAGAGTGCTCAGAAGATCAGACTATTTGATCAAAATGGGCATCAAGACAGTATCTCACCATCCTCTCTGCAACTTTTGATTATTTGCTAAGCTCAAGGAACATTTGGAGGCTGTCGTTATGAGAACTGAGGAGATGAAAGAGGATGTGACGAGGTCATTTACTGATGTCTTGAAGAGCGGAGAGGGTAAAAAAAAATTTATAAGTGAATGTAAATACCTGGAGAGGAGTTAGCATTTCAGCAAGCAGTTCTAGGAAAGAAGCTGTGTTCATAAAATTTGCGTTTAGATTTAGGCAGAGATAGAGAGTGGGGGAATTGTTGATAGTAGTTGTAGCTAGACAAGTGTTTCTTTGTGAAAATTTGGCAAGGGGGGGGGGAGACCATAGATTGAAGACCAGATGAGCACTTGCCATGAAAATAACGGTAGAGCACAGACAGGCTTGCAATGTCTCTTCTGTGGGAAAGAGGTTGCAGGGAACTAAAAAGGGCATCATCTATTAGGTTGTCTTATTGTAAGACACCACAGTCACACATGTTCTCTCTTCAAAATCTCAGAGCCATACATTATCCCCACCCCTTTAAAAGGTTGCTGACAGTCATCATAATCGTCTATATTTAATATACATACATCTATTAAACTGACTTTAATATCCATCTACCCATTTTATGTGCTTGCAGGTGTTGGACAGATTTAAAAAAAAAAAAATGACATCCACACTAAACTATCTCTGGCCAAGTCTTTATTTATCCCTTGTTCTCAAGTACATCTTAATCAAAATCACCCATGTTTTTCTTTGTTTCCCCCTGTGGACAAACCCTGCTACTTCAACTGTTCTACATATACTAACTCAGGAACTTTAATCCATTATTTTAATGTGGCCATATTATTAGAGTTTACTGTTCTGCATGTATCTCCCGATACTGGCCAGATTTAATCTTCCTCAGAGTTCACTAGATCAGTTCTATAATTTCCTTGTATAGCGATAAAGTTAGCAAACATATATTGTATGCCAAACAATCAAGATTTACTCAAAAATCGACTGGCCATGCTGCACGTCATTTATCATTACCATCAATTTAACATTCATTTTACATGTGTTGAATGACTTTTAGAAATTGATTTCCAAACTAATCTATCTCTGGTCAGGTCTTTATTAATCCCTCATTCTCTAAAGTACATCCTTATCATTTCCTTCCATGTTTTCCTTGACCTTTCCCTGTGAACCGAACCTGCTACCTCAACTGTTATACATCTACTAACCGAGCAACTCTTATCCATTCTTTCAACATGGCCCTACGATCAAAGTTTCCTGTTCTGCACACATTTCCCTATACTTTCCAAATTTAATATTTTTCAGATGTCATCAAATTTAAGTTAAAAACTTAAAACTCACATTACAAATCCATCAAAAACTCACATTACAAATTCATCATATTATTTTCATATCATTTCTCTCCATGCAACACATATCCTCAACCCTCAGTTTCACTTTCATACATCATCACACTGAGCAAACATGCCTGATAGAATCTTCTCTTGACCGACAAGTTCTCACTATTAATGGCAGAAGATCCCTCAACTTTTAATTTTTGTAATCACACAAGCACCTGCTTCACTCAAGCAACAAAACTTCTGAATGACCTCAATATAACCCCCATCCAAATATACTTCTCCATATCTGAATTCTCATCCATTTTCAACATCTTAAACTGTACACAAACTGGTTATCATCTCTCAATCTACCTGTAATTCTACTGCATTTCTTGTACAGATTTAATCTTCCTCTGAGCTTATCATATCGAAGTCTGTTTTTAAGAAACAAATACATTTGTAACGGAATTCACTAGGAGTGGATTAAGATGGCTTTAAGCAAGTTCGCTGTGTCACATATCAAGGTGGCTCAGCCATGCCAATTGGCAACTGAGGTCTTGGCATACTTCAGTCATTACCAGTTTCATATACAACATAATCAAATTGACACAACAGTCCTTGAAGTTAAGCAACGTTGAGCCTAGTCAGTACCAGATAGGTGACCATTTAGGAATACCAGGTGCTGTATGTAGGACTTCGACACCTCCCTGTAAGAACTGCAAAAACCTAACATCATCATCTCCCCTAACCGAGATATGCATGCGACTGGGGATCGCTTGTGAATATTTCCTAGACATTTCCTGCTATGAGGGAAACCAGTTCAACCTGCCTACATGTAATGCCAATGGCTATTTTTTGATTTCGGCGAAGAACACCAAAACTGCACCAGCTCTAAATCTGTCTTCACTGTTCTAATCCAAATCATTTTCCTTCCATGCAACGCATGTCCTCAATCCTCACTGACCAGGTTTCACTTCCTTACATCATCACATAGTATACACATGCTTGACAGACTCTTATAGACTAATTTACATATCGATAAAGAAATAGATTTTTGTTCTTACCGCCATTCATCATCGTGAAAGACTTAATTTTTAGTGCACTGTTCTTTTTTTGCCTGTAAACAAAAATAAAAATAAAAACAAAAATAAATAAGTTACATCTTTAAAGACATAAAATAAAAAAAAACAATTTGTAGACTGTAGTGTAATATAGATAAAGTATTTGGTAAAATTCAGTTGTAAGTGACACTCTTCTTGGCTGATGGAACGAGAACATACTACACCCATGTATTAAATAAAGGGTGTCGTTCAAAATTCTGTGTAGATTCCCCGAGTTGACAGAAAGATTCCCACATTTGACAAGATACTGGTACCACAAAAGCAGTTTTTCCACCGACAAAATGTTGCATCCCTCTACCTGTTTAACAAGTAATATTGGATGCCCTTGCTCAAGCCCTTGTACCCCCTTCACGTAAATACCCCCGGCAAACAGCAAAATCCCATTCTTACACAGTAAAGATCCTCAGATGCCAGAAAGCCTTCTATTCTAATAGTTTCTTCCCCAAACTGCTAGACTTTGTACTTCCCTTCCGGGCTCCTGCTTTCTCGATTGTACTGACATGCAGAAGTTCAAGTGTAATGTAAACAGACATCTTGCTGCTCAACTCCCAACATAGTATCCCTGCAATTATGTTCCAAATAGTAGCCTCCTACATCAAAGTGCCGCTGTGCCTTGTTTATGGTGAAAATGCAATAAAAAAAAACACCTAAAGAAAGTCAGAGGTTACATTGACTGAAACATGAAACTAACACTCAAGATGAGAACAAGTAGGCTGAAGAATTCAAATAATACAAAATAAATTACAACTTTAAAAACAGATTAAAAAGAAATAGTTTCACGCTAGTAGGACATTATAATCTATATTTAATATGCCTACATCTATATTTAATATGCATACATCTATATTTAACTAGCAAATGTACCCATTGTTGACTGGGTTCAAAAACAGCCTACAGAAAATGGACTCTGATTTATGAAAGCATGATAGGTTATGAAAAGGAAGGGTTGTAAAGAGATAGCTTCGAATTTGGGGGTATCAAAACCAAAGCAAAATATGATGAAAGTAAAAATAAAATAGATAAACCCCATAATTTATTATACCATACCTGTTCACACTGAAACACTTATCACAATATTCTGTGGATCCATATAAAAAAAAAACCTTGTTAAACTTTGTGACATATTTACATTCTATGGAGGTCAGGTGCGAACGAACACCCCATAATTTTATTATACCATATTTCTTCAAACTGAGACATAATTATCAAAGTATACTTACGCAGATAGATATGAAAAGTCTTTATTAAAATTTGTGCCTATTTCCATTCTATGGAGGCCAGGCGCGAACACAGACCCCACAATTTTATTATACCATCCCTATTTAAGTTAAAACATACTTATCAAAGTATTCTTATGTATATCTATATCAAAAACACTTGTAAACGTTTTTTTTAATTTTTTATTTTCATACTTTGTGGACCAGGCGCGAACGCAGACCCCACAATTTTAATGAACTACCGTTCTGCCAGATCAAACATACCCATTCCTGTGTCTCGATACATCTATCATTATATGTAATCAGTTTTTTAAAATAGTCAACCATATAGGAGCCTATTCGTGACCAGACACACACACACACACACACACACACACACACACACACACACACACACACACACATTCAGCTTTATATTATAGATGTACATACATCTATATTTAATGCACATACATCTATATTTAATGTGCCTACATCTATATTTAATGTGTCTAAATCTATATTCAATATGCATACATCTACATACATGATTTGTGGTTTGATTATCTTATTTTACAGCATATCAACCCTTTTTGGGTTATATAATGCCGAATCCAGTCATTTTAGTAAAAGCGTTTATGCTTCAAGTTATTTTTATTTTTAAATATTTATTTGTAGTGTTTGGTTTAGTTGTTTTGCTTTTTGGCTTATCAATCCTTTTCAGGTTATTTAATGCTGAATATGGTCGTTTTGATAAACGTTTTTAGGCTTCAAGTTATTTATATTTTCAAATAGTTATTCAGAGTATTTGGTTTTGTTGTTTTGTAGAAAAAAAAATTGTTTTTTTACTTTGAACACCATGATTAAGTTTTGCAAAGGGAAAAGAAAAAAGTAATGACATCATTATTTGGCGGATTTTAACCCAAGAAGCAGATACCTTCAGACAGCCTGATCTTGTAGCACCAGCACATTCATTTGTGTACAGGTTATGCTTGAGTTAATTGGTTTCTATATCAACAATAGCATCACATGGACCTGTGGGTCAATGGATAAAGAATAATCAAAGTGACAGTCTTCTGGAGGTTGAAGGTTCAATCCTCAGTAAAGACAATACTAAAATTATACAGGGTGGCACGATAAAATTGTCACCCTAGAAAAGACGACATGATTCCATTTCTATTTGATGAAAACTTTTTTGTTGCAGACCATCTGCTAGTTGGCCTGTTATGTACAAATAAGAAGGATAGAAACTTTCTATCATGTCGGAAAGTGATACAATGTTCAACGAGTGAGATTGGAGATGCGTTGCTGTACAACTCATGCTCTCTATTGATCCAAGTTATGACAACAGGACCATTGACAGCACCCTCAAAATGCTGTGCTAGATTGCCACGAATAACAGGGATGTGCCCAGGGTGATGCAAACAAAGTTTCTAGCCATGGTTATGACCTTTGGTGTGGTTTCAAGTGAGGGCCACATCATGCCACCTCACATCTTCGAAGTTGGCTTGAACGTCAACACCAAAGTGTACCTGGATATGCTGAAGAGTGTGGCGATACCCTGGTTTAATCAGGTGGCTGCTGGCAGACCCCGGGTATGGCAGCAGTACTCAGCGCCAGCCCACAAGTCCAAAGAGACCCAGGCTTGGCTTCAGAAGGAGTCCTACGACTTTGTACCCTTCTCTCACTGGTCCCTCCTCCTCCGACCTGAACCCACTGAACTATTTCGTTTGGTTATACGTCGAGAACATCAGCAACATGACCTCTCAACACCAAAGCCAGCCTGATCGTCGCAATCCGGCGAGCTCCTGCTGATACTTGTGGAAAAGGCATGTTACCAGTTCCAGACCCATATCGAGGTCGTGATTGAGGCCAGCTCTACTATATAATCAAGTTACTTGCATTGATTTTTTTTCAATAGAAGTTTTAAAATAAAGCTGTAGTGTTGTTTTCTTTATGGCGACACTTTTATCGCTCTATCCTGTAATTAAGAATTACTTTAAATGGCTGACAGTATGAGAGCATTATATTTTTATACATAAGTGTTTGCAGTTATTCTTTTTAAGTACAGCGTTGATAAATATATATAACATGAATAGGGTCTCTTTAATTCTTAAAACTTTTTCAGCACTTAAAGGTGCCATGTGGTACAGTCAATACATTCCTCTCCTTGTTTGACTCATAACAAGGGAGGTAAATATTTTCTGAAAACTTTGGTCAATTTAGCAAAACTCAGTTTTCACTAATTGTCTTCGAAAACTGTTTTTTTTAATCAATTATCTACCTTATCGCTTTTTTTTTTGTAATTTTTGGATATGTTCATTACTGTGATGTGACAATTAAATAGATCTGATTGGTTTTACTTGAAATTCATTATTTCGATTTTTTAATTTGTTTCTTATAACGAAGAAGAACCCATTTATATTTAACAGACATAAGAAAATTAAATAGATTGGTTACCTTGCAAGTAATTCAAGACCGACAGTATTGCCAACATCATGAGCGAGGATATGGTAATGACTGATGCCATTGAAGGTTAATAAAGATTCCACAATATCAGCTTGTTCCAAAATGCTATATGTATGATGCCTCTGAAAGAAAAAGAGGAAGAAAAACCAAAACTCTTTTAGGAATTTTTTTTTTACATAGGAATAACCACTTATCAAGGACCAGAGATCACTCAAGGATAAGGGTTAAGAGTGTACAGTAGAAATTGGACAATATAGTAATCGTTAGTAATGGAAATGTGGTAAATTTGTTAACTTAAGTGGAACGGCTCATCAAGAGCTTGTTTACGACTTGAAGACAACCATATTATACACAGCTGGAAAGCAGGAAAACGGAAGACGATTACACAGGCGTGCAGTTCTAAGAAAGAAGCTTTATTCATGGAATCTACATTTAGGTTTAGGCACAGATAAAGAGTGGGGGGAAATTATTGATAGTGTTTTCAGCTAGACAAGTGTTTCTTGTGAAAGTTTGGCGAGGGGGGGGGACCATAGATTGAAGTTCAGTAGAGCACTTGCCATGAAAATAACGATAAAGCAGAAACAAACTCGCAACATCTCTCTTCTGTGAGAAAGAGGTTGCAGGGAAGAGAAAAGGACATCCCCTACGAGGCTATGAAGTCTATTTTGAACTCTATCAAGAAAGGACAAGTCCTTTCTAGCAGCTCCTGCCCAGATGTGGCAACAGTACTCCATTTTTGGACATACCTGGCTCTTATATAGATAGAGAATTGCATCAGCGGTGAGATATCTACTGGATCGATAGAAGGATCCCACCATTTTTCCAGCGGCCTTGGCAACAGATTTAATGTACGTGTTCCATTTAAGATCAAGAGTAAAGGTCAAGCCCAGAAGCTTGTCAAAACATGAGGCCTTCCCAAGATGAGAGCCATTCATTTCAATTGATGCCAGATGGGGATCAGAATATTGATGATGTAAAGATAAAAGCTTGGTTTTAGATGCATTAAAAGTAACCAGTCACTCCTTTCTCCATTGTACCACATGCTCAAGATCAGAGGAGAGAGAACTTAGTTGTTTATGATCTTAGATGTACTACCATAGATGCTAGTGTCATCAGCATAAATGTCTATGAATGATGTAAGGATGTGATTTGTAAGATCATTCAGGAAAAGAGTTGGGCCCAGGATGGACCCCTGATGGATTATATAGATATGAACATGCTCTTCAGCAGTCATCGCACCAGCTGTTATCGACCCATCTCTTATGCTAGACCAGCACATTAAGTTGGTAAATAAATAATTTAAAAAATTATTGAAATCTTTCAATTTTTTATTATTAATCATTTACCAACAAATGTGTTGAGCCAGGATGGTATCAATGCAGTTATGTTCTTTGAAATTTCAAGGTATACCTCGTCTTCAGTTTAGATGGAGTGTATTTTTAATAGGAGTTGGAAGTAATAGCCTTGAAAATTATAAGAACATAAGATCACAATACCATCCTGGTTCAACACATTACGCTAGTAAATAAATATTTAATAATAAAAAATTATTGTCATTTATTATTTTTTGTGTGATTTTCTTTTTTTTTTTTTAACTTCTTCCCTACTTCTTAACGTCTGCAAGCAAGACAAAATATTCTTAATATTGTAATTTGAACATACAATATTATTTGTGTTAATCGGATAATTGTTCTCATCTCCAGTGTTATTCGCACAACATGTGTCCTCCTACTTTATTCAGATGTATCTTATCGAACCCGGGAATCTTTCTGCAAAACTCAGGAATCTGCATGGAATTTCGAATAGAACCCTTTATTTTATTCACAAGGGTAGCATGCTCTCGTTTCGTTAGCCATAATTGTTACCCGAATATAACCTTCAGTCTCCAAAGAAGTGTAACTTACAACTGTATTTTATCAAGTACAATATCCGGTACGCCAAGGGTCCTTGCAGAGTTCGACAGAAAGATTTACGTGTTCGATATATACACCCAAAAAAAGTACTTGGTTCTTTCCCACTGCAAGAACTTAGACACCAGCAAGACAAAACATAAGCAAGACAAAATATTCTTAATATTGTAATTTGAAATGTTCATTTTGGCACAAAGTCATAGTAAAAATAATTAAGCCTTAGTTAAGGTTTACATTTATAACATCTATTTTTATGCATGGCCTGCTAACCATTTCAGTCAGTCGAATGTTTCTTTAAGCCAGAAAAGCTGTATTCTTTCTTCCTTCCTTTCCTGCTTGTACGCCAAGCACAAAAAATAAGGAGAAAACGAATGCAAAACTAAGAAATGAAGATTTAATGTCATGCTTCTCCAACTTCTAGAAACATCAACCACTAGGATCTCTTTCTTAAGTTCCACAGGTTTTCACACATGGCGAATAGGTGTGCAGGGCGGGGGAGGGGTATTATGATTGTGCAAGGATGTACTTGCTTTTTCAACAGCACCAGCAGACAGGGCAGTGGTGCTTATAAGGAATACGTCATACAAAAAACCATTAATGGAATTTACAATTACGTGAATGCAGGTAAAAATTCATTTCGCTAACTCACCGGTTTATCCGAGAATCCATAGCCAAGAAAGTCCAAGAATATCACCCTTCCAAACAGCTTCAGGATTTCACCATGAACCTGAAAAGAAAATATAAATTATAATTTGAATATTTTATTTGAAATGCAAAACCATTTCATAAAAATGTGGTTGAATTTGCAGATGCTATAAAGAACGCGATTTATTTACTTTAGAAATGAACTTCCTAGCTAACATATCTCTGGCGAGGTCTTTGTGTCGTTTTATTTTAAATCTATCCTTCTCACTTCCTCCTGTTGTATACTCTTATCGTCATGGGTGTATAACATCATACGTCCTGCATCTTCGTTTTAACCCAAGTTTCATCAATGTTCGCACTGTTGGCTCCTCTTCCTCGCTCGTTGATGGAGAACCATGCTGACGTCGGTTTGATTTTAAAGAGTTTATTGGATCGTCCTATCACTAGTATATGCCTGATAGACTCTTTTCTTGATCAACAGTTGTAACGTACTGCTTGTTAGTAAAAGTTCTTTGAACTTCCTCAGTTCTTGCCATCATACTAGTACCTGTTCCACCCTGTCCTCATGAAGATAGCAAACCTTTTTAAAAACTCAATAACTTCGCAATCCAAATATAATTGATCCACATCTTGTTGTATACAACATCATATGCCCTGCATGTTCGTTGTAACCCAGGTTTCATCAATGTTTGCACTGTTCCTTTCTTGTCGATTGAGAACCATGCGGACACTTGTTCAAAGAGTTTAATTAACAGAACAAAGGAGACAGAAATCAAATGCATGTGTAAGAGAGAGAGAGAGAGAGAGAGAGAGATGGAAGAAGAGAGATATAGAAGGAATGAATTGGAGTGGAAGATACCATTTACATATAGTGAGAGGCAGAGTTTTGGTTATCTGTGTCCCCACCCCTTTCCAGAGCCACTACATCCTGCATCTGTTTTATCAGCATCAACAGGCCAAGAGAGATAGAACTGCTCTCCAATGGAAATTGATTTCTTGACTTCTACTTCTAGGCTCCTCCAACTTCACCTCCCTTCGCCTGCCACCTTAACTGTTATATACCTACTAAACCAACTAAGCCAAAAAAGTTTACCGTTCTTCACATATTTTTCTATACAGTCCAAATCGAATATTTTTCTGAGGTTATCAGATCTAAGCTTTTATTTAAGACCATCCTGGGTGCCCAGTGTTGCCAAGGTGTCTGGAGGTGTGCATTGAGCAAAAAGTGGTAGTGGGGAGGTAAGCTTGAAACCTGTATCGCGAAGAAGGAAAAAAAAAAGTGACATCTTTGCTGTTGTGTTCATCACCAAACCGGAAGTGACAAAGGTTTAAATTAAGGCTAGTCAATCAAAAAGAGGGGATGACTTTAAAATTGTAGAAAAATGCCCAGTTCAGGGTGCAAGAATTAATGATTTTAGCCAATTTTTCAATATTTGTCGTCTGAAGGGTCAAGCTTCAAAACGATACTAATCTTGTGAAAATCCGTCGCCTCTGTCGAAAGTTTTAGGCAGACATGCAAACATACATACATACATACATTTAAACAGACATGCAAACATACATACATACATACATTTAAACAGACATGCAAACATACATACATACATACATTTAAACAGACATGCAAACATACATACATACATACATTTAAACAGACATGCAAACATACATACATACATACATTTAAACAGACAGGTGAGATTTATATTATAGATGAACATTACATTGCATCATTCTCATATTATTTCTTTCCATTCTCTCCATGCAACACATGTCCTCAACTTTCACTGGCTAGGTTTCACTTTTCTACAAAATTACACTGTGTTCAGATGCTTTGAGCAACAGTGGTAATGTTTTGCTGGTTACTTTTAAAGTCTACTAATCTAAAAACACTAACATCTGTGTATTGCAAACTTTTGTATTATTTTTTTCTTATTTCAGTTTTGACTTTAATCCTGAATATTTGTCTTGTTTTCTTTTTATCTTTTTTCCCCTAAATCTTTTTTGTCAAATATACTATTATTAACCAATACTTTTTTCTTATATTTAAAACACGAGAAAAAAAAGTCTCCCATGAAATTGAACATTTCCGAAATTATACCTGCATATTATCTGAACTCAAAAACACACAGCTTTTTTTCTCTCTAAAGTATGCATTACTTCTAGCTAGTCTAAATTTAATATGTAACCGTAAAGGTATTACTTCTTAACCAGTTTTTTAAACGAGTTAAAATAACCAGACTTTCCAATTTGATAAAAGTTCCATTATAGCATATTTATTATGGGGTGGAACTGGAATGCTGAAACATTCTAACTCGAGGTAGATAAAGGCAAAAAGTATTCATGCATTAGCATGGGAGGGGAAACTATCTTCAAGTACTATTCTAAGCTGGGAATGGGGCAACGGACTTATACTAAGTAGATATTAAAAAGTCCTTTTCATCTTTTTTTTCCATCTTTTTTTAATGGAGAGTAGATAATGCATGTGGATGTGTTATTGGCAGCTCCAGTAACTCTCGCTTCTCCTTTTTTGTCCTTCAGTCCTCATTTCCAATGAGTGATTTTTCTGACAAAGGGTGAAGAAAAAGCTGCTTTCCAGATCGGTAGTATTTTGTGAACAGTAGTCCGAGATGACCAAAAATTTCTGTTTCTATGTCTATCCTTATGGTCATGTCACTAGTACGGGTGTTGGAGGTAAACGTTTCATCTGGGCTGACGTTATCCGCCTGATAGTCAGGGACTCGAACCTTGGATTAACTAGCAATACACGTAGCCATTAAAATGCTTTGGATAATCACAGATTTCAAGGGATTTCTGCTAAAATAGTCATATTTTAAAAACCAAAGCACTTTAAGTCTTCAAAATACCACCGTTTTGTTCAGAAATGAATATACTTTCAAATGAATTAGTAAGTAATAACATACATTATATATTTTTAGAGTTTTAAGCAAATAAAATGATAAAAATGTGAACATCATAAAACGGCATTTTCGGTAAGATTTTTTAACGACCCCCCCCCCCCCCGATTTCTAAACATTTGTACTGTGTTTCTGTTAAGAATTTTTTAATGAAATTTGGAAATTAACCAAAAGAAATGTCATTTTTAATAATTTCGAGTGTCCGAAATTCATTTGACTACTCCTTTTTTTGCTGTGTTAAAAAAAGATTTCAAAATGGTGAGTATTGAAAATTTTGAAAAAAAATTTCTTCAGACACTCACTATCAAATAAAACAATCTTTTTACTATGTTTATTCATTAAAAAGATGATTGGACAGTGTTTTCTCTAGTGGTACGTAGCAATTTAAAAACATAATATCCGAAAAAATCGTTATGAATTTGAATCAAGACTTCTGTAGTATTAGTGATAATAGCTGTATCAGCAGCGATAACATGGCGTAAACAGTTATTTGTTTTTGTTGTTTATTTTTATTCCAAATCGATTTTTTTTAATTGAAAATCTGGTTATAAAAAAAAATCTTACATGTTAGAGCTATTTTGTTATCAACCATACAAATATTTTTAAAAATTGGGTAGTAGTACATTTTAAAATATTTTAACAAGCGAAAATGTGAAATATGATGTTTTGGTTCACGTGTACAATTACGAACGGTAACACACTTCTTATTTTCGTCCCTTAAAAAAATGTTTTCAGTGAATTATTATCGAATGGAAATTAATCTACCTGATTATTAAAAAAATATTTTTTTTTTAAATTAATCAATATTTAAATATTTGTAGGAGGTGCTCAGTTAAAAATTAAAATGGTAGGAAAGGACATGAAATGTAATTAAAAATCAAAATAACATTAATTCAAATTTTTTAACAATTTGCCAGCTTTAAAAACTTGTTTCTTTTTTTTATATTTAAATAGAATTTAAATACTTGATATTTTTCCAAGCATCATGTTTTCTGTTAGAGGGACATCACTTTTTGAATAACATTTATTTTTGTCTGTCATAATTCTTGTAAAGTTTCACAATGGGTATCAAACACCCTCTTAAAAAAAAACCCCGCTTAATTCTATGTCTAATCCTCGGTAAGAATGGCAAGCCTCCTCCTTTAGCCTTAACAATAACGTTAAGTACAAGTGGCATGGCTCCCCACTAGACAAACTTCCCCTGTGAGCTCATATAAACGTAAAAAAAAAAAAAGCATAGAAACGTTTGAAGAAAAGTGCACACGATTAATCCCCCCCCCCAAAAAAATAAATTGGTCAACTGTCCTAAAACGCTAGGATCATCTTAAAATGGTGAATTATTTTACATTTATGTGAAACCAAACCCTCACTCTAAATTCTAAAATTGTTTTTGTTTTGTTTCTATCAAGTCTTCAGGATGTTCACACATAATTTTCCTTAGCCCTATCATTAACCCAAAGTCAGAGTGGCAACCTCCCTACCTTCTCATAATTGCACAAAGATCCTCTTAAAACCATGCATAATTGCCTTTTAGAAAACAAACAAACGAACAAAAAAAACACCCAGGATTTATCTATCATAGGAAAAGGGGGGGGTAACTGCCCTAAAACACTCAAATGATTCAAAATGGGAAATCATTTTACATTAAATTCTAAAATAATTTTTGTTTATTTTTTATTAAAGTTTTTCAAGTTGTTCACATGCAAATGTCTATAAAGGTAGAATCACATATTTTGGAGAGGTGGTCAGATGGGGAGGGGTAGCAGAAGGTATTAATCTACAATAATACCAAAGAAATATTGCAATATATTCATTTTTAACCAATCCTAGATTTCGATTTCAGTTTTTGGCACATAAAATGCATTACAACTAAACTTTGAGTTCTCTAACTTCTTTTCTTTTAATGAATACATGGCATTTTTAAACAATCACTGCATATTTATGTGAATTATTTGGAAACCATTCATTTCTGGAGATTTTCAGTAGCATATTCAGATTCCTTGCACAAAAATACACTTATATGGCAAATTTCATTGCTTAGTCTTGTGTTTTAACAAAGATATAGCATTTTTACTGAAAAAGTAGTGCAAAAAATGTGACAAAACGCATATGGTCTTAAAGGGGGGAAAATATCCAAACACGCGGGGCATAAAAATAGTCATAACTTCCTTGATTTTAATTGGATTTAAAAAATTTAAAAAGATTCTTTCTTAGCTTATCAAGCTCTTTCTATATATACCAATATTGAAATATTTTAAGCCATTTAAATTTTTTCATGTGTATTGCTAGATTAACCACCAAAGAGGCTGTCCTATAAGTAGGTGCAAAGTACCGGGGCTGCTGTATTGTCATTTGGTGAATGGATTCTGGACCATACAGTAGTTTCTGGTAGGGCCTCTCGATGCCATACTAGTGGGTAATTGTTACGGCTTTATCTTATCATGTGCTACAAAAAAAAAAAAAAAAAAAATTGTCTTTTTCTCTCTTACTTCCTCTCTCTTTCCTGCTCCAACCAAGTCTATCAACCTGCTCCACAAATCCCAAAACCTCAACATCACAAATCTCAAAAAAAAAAAAAAAAAAAAAAAACCACGAATAAACCTAGAACCCCATCCTCCAACGTAGACCCCTCCTACCAGGTCTCCTTCTCCAACATCAGGGGTCTACGTTTCAACCTTTCAGAGGTTGAAATACAATTACATGAGATGAAACCAGACATATTCTTTCTATGTGAAACTGCCATAGGGCCAACCACTTCCCTAGACGAATTCATAATTAAAGGATACTCTAACTTAACATCTAAATCTGACCCCCAAGATCGCCATGGGCATGGAATATGTGCCTACATTAAAGATAGCTTCCCATGTGGTAGGGATATCTCCAGAGAAGACCCTAATTTACCTTATATGTGCTTCTAGGTTGCACTAGCTTACACCACTGCATTTATATTTGCCCTCTATCGCCCCCACAACAGTGGGGTTACTATCTTTAAGAGCATATCTGAGAAAATTGACCACATCCTGTCTGCTCATCCTTCGGCTAACATTCACATGTGGAATGGCTGACCCACTCAAATAAGACTGATGATGAGGGGAGGTTCTGTCATGATTTTGCCATTGCCTATGACCTCACTCAGATTGTTCACGAACTCACCCGTGTGCCCGATACACCCGGTCAATATGCAAGCCTTCTAGACCTTTTCCTCACAATTTCCCCTGAACTATGTTCATGTTCCGTTTTATCTCCTCTGGGATCCTCCGACCACTCCATTGTAGCAGTTAAGATAAAAATGAAATGTAATAAATCTTCAGACGTACCCTCCACGTACTGTATATCGATACTCTATGGCTGACTGGGATAGCTTCTGTACATTCATAACTGATCTACCTCTGCATTCCATGTTTAAAAAGTATGTGTCCTCTATAGTATCATACCTGGCCGAATGGTTAATTGTAGACATAGACCGATTCATACCATCCAAAAAATTCCAACAAAAACCTAACAGCCAGCCATAGTTCTCCCCAGAATGTGCTGCTGCCATCACGCACAGAAATCACTTTTTCCATAGCTACCAACGTAATAGATGTACTGAGACTAAAGCTGCTTTCAAGTCTGCCAGCAACCACTGTAAAAGAGTAATAAAAAAAATGCAAGAGAGCTATATGCTCAGTCCGTTAAATCCAAAGTAGCTGAGCAGCAGCTTGGTTCCCACCAGTTTTGGCAAATAGCAAACAAGATCCTGAACAGAAGCGTGCGTTCTATCCCAACCATCATCAATAGACCTGAGATCATCTCGTCAGCATCAGACATCTTTGCAGCTAATTCTACCCTATGCGACGAAGCCCATCAACTCCCCGTATTTCCTCCTACGACAAACAACACGCTATGCAACATACAAATATCTGTGCGTGAGGTCGCCAAGCTAATCAAGAACCTTGATTCCAGTAAAGCAACTGGCTCTGACGGCATTCCAGTTATAGTGCTGAAAAAACTCCAACCAGAACTTGCCCGCATACTTACAAAACTGTTTAAGCGTTGCGTTAAGGAGAAGTGCTTTCCAACACCCTGGAAAACCTCATTAGTATGCCCTGTATTTAAGAATTCGGGTGAAAAGCCATCTCCCTCTCAGTACAGACCAATAAGTCTCCTGTGTGTCATGAGTAAGTTGTTTGAATCCATATTAAATAAAGTAGTCAACCATGTCAGCAGAAATAATCTTCTTAGTGACATGCAATATGGTTTCCACTCTGCAAGATCTACAGCAGATGTGCTAACGGTTATATCTCATAGGATTAACGAATCTCTTGACAAAGGCTTCCTTTCCAGGGCAATTGCTCTTGACATATCGAAGGCTTTCGATAAGGTATGGCATAAGGGCCTACTTCACAAGTATCACTGGAAATGTTTTCTCAATTATTAAATCATTTCTCTCCAATAGGTTCATAAGAGTAGTGGTTGATGGGCAGAAATCAGAGGCCCACAGTATTAATGCTGGAGTCCCCCAAGGGTCCAACTCTCTTCCTGATCTACATCAATGATCTCCCAAAACACATACTTAAATCATTCGTTGACATCTATGTTGATGACACGACCATCTATGGCAACACATCAAAGGCCGTAAATGACAAAGTTCTCTCTAATTCTCTCTCCTCTGATCTTGAGTGCATGGTACCGTGGGGGAAGAGGTGGCTGGTCACTTTTAATACATCCAAAACCAAGCTTCTATATCTTTACATCATCAACGTTCTGATCCCCATCTGGCATCAATTGAAATGAATGGCTCTCATCTTGGGGAGACTTCATGTTTTGACAAGCTTCTGGGTTTGACCTTTACTCCTTATCTGAAATGGAACACGTAAATCAGGTCTGTTGCCAAGGATGCTGGGAAAATAGTGGGATCCTTCTACCGCTCCAGAAGATATCTCACTACTGATGCAATTCTCTATCTGTATAAAAGCCAAGTACGTCCAAGGATGGAGTACTGCTGCCACATCTGGGCAGGAGCTGCTAAAAGCAGCCTATCCTGCCTTGACAGAGTACAAAATAGACTTCGTGGCTTAGTGGGGGATGCCCTTTTCTCTTCCCTTCAGCCTTTCTCCCACAGAAGAGACATTGTGAGCCTGTCTTTGTTTTATCATTATTTCCATGGCAAGTGCTCGTCTGATCTCCAATCTCTGGTCCCCCCCTCACCAATCGTTCACGAGAAACACCTATCTGGCTGAAACTACTGTCAATAATTTTCCCCACTCTTTATTTGTGCCTAAATCCAAACGTAGATTCCCTGAGCAGAGCTTCTTTCTCAGAAGTGCACAACTGTGGAACTCTCTTCCGTTTGCCTGTTTCTAACCTGACTACAACTTGGATGTCTTCAAGTCCAACATAAACAAATTCCTGACAAACCACCCCCTTAAGTAAGACACTATCAAATCTCCAATACTAATATTTACTACAATACTATCTCATTGATTACTGTACACGCAATAACCCTTATCCCTGAGTGGCCTCCGGGCTTTGATGAGTGGTGATCTCCATGCAAAAAAAAAAAAAGAAAAAAAAAAAGCAGTTCCTTGAATTTATCCCAGAGAGCAGGAAAGGAATACCAAAGGTAAGCATCCACAGAAAAAAAGCTGCCAGAGTAGAAAACCTTTTTGCATTTGGTGGGTCGAAAATATTTTTTGAGAAAAAATAGGTAAAAGGAAAATTTACCAAGATAACAGAAATTGGCTTTTTCTTATTTTTTTTTTAATAGAAGTTACGCCATACAAGGTATGGAGTCACTTGATGTAAGAAGCTAAAACAAAAATACTTCAAGGTCTGAAACTATCCAACAATTAGTGTGAGATGGAAAACCCAGAACCAACCCAGAAAACAACAATACTTTCCCTGTATCAGAAACATTGCTGATGGATTGTGAGGATTAAAAGACAAAATAATAGAAGTGCCCAGAGAGGACACTTTCCTCATAAAAGTATTAAGATATTCCAATTTCTTATAATAATATAAAAAACATAACTACTACTATTAAAATTATTACATTATTATAGAATATAATACCGTTTTTTTGGAGAGATTCCGGAATATTCTAAAATGTGGAACATTAAAGTATTCTATTTTGAGCGATTCTAGAATATTCCATCCACTAAAACTAAAAAAGAATGCTGTTTGTGTAAACCCTTCAGTTATGCAGCTAAGAGTTAAGCAGCTAAGACGCTAACTACCATTGACTCTAGCAAAATTCCCAGGATAATGCTCCAGCTGAAAGGAACTCATTTAAAAGAATAAATTACCTGCATCTCTCCAAGAAAAACTGGACTTTTGGTAAATATAAAGATTTATGTTTTTCTCTCTAACCAAAGAAATATTATTTAAATATTCTCTTTTATTCGGTCTTTCTTCTAAATAAAACCATTAGACTGAAGTTAAAATTGCTTATCTCCCTTAGACCTTGTCAAACGCTTTCAAATCTCTAGTAGTACAAAAGAAAGCAGATTTAATATTTGTAAATATTGCTTTTTTTTTTTTTTTTTGTTAAAATGTTTCCTTGTTTTCAACTTGATTTATGTCCAATAAATATTTCTTGCTTTTTTTATAACTGAGTTTTTACATTTGTTTAAATATTTGTTGCGTGTTAAGCATGTAACAGAAACAAGAGTTACAAAACTGCTTAAAGTAAGCATAAGGTCCACTTTCTACTCTCCTTTCTGGTTAGTTATGTAAAAAAAAAAAAGGGAGGGGGGGATTTGCACCCATGGGAGGCTGTACCGAATTTTAGGCCAAAATTTGCCTTTTTCTGGATCTAAAAAAAAAAAAAAAATTGGAGAACTCACAACCTTCAACTCATAAAATAAACCAGTCTTACCTTCACCCAATCGTAACTTGATGTTGGGAAACCATGTAAACAGATTAAGATTTCTTCATTTCCTCCTTGGCCGACTTCATCTGAGAGAGAGAGAGAGAGAGAGAGAGAGAGAAAAAAAGATCCACGTAAAATATATATATATATATATATATATATATATATATATATATATATATTGTTTTTAAAATATAATTATCCACTGACACGTGTTTCGTCGTCTACGACTCATCAGAGTGGCTGAATCTAATGAGATTCGAAATCAGGACCCTGCGGTAATGAGCCTAAGGGTCCCCGATTTCGAATTTCGCTAGATTCAGCCACTCTGATGAGTCGTAAACGCCGAAACACGTGTCAATGGATAGTTATATTTTAGAAACAATATATATGCTGCTTCCCATGTGGAAGTACCAAATTGGTTAAAGGGAAAATTATTCCCAGCTAGCATTTAGATAAAAATGCACTTTCGTAAATAATTGAATTCATTCAAAACGTATCGCAAAAACAAACACACACACACACACACACACACACACACACACACACACACACACACACAAATAAAATTATATAATAAACCATGTGTTGTGTTTTCTTCCAGTACTACTAACAATAGCATTACAAGCACATGCTGTATTTCCAAGGACATCAGTAATATTACATACCTAATGTGCTTCAACAAGTCATATCTTTTTTATTTGTGGGTCAATTTTTAAAAGAATTACATTGATGGAAAGAGAATAGAATTAGAATTCCAATGATGTTAATTTATTTTGCTTTTATGTGTTTAATGTTTTAATGCTCCAAGTTAAAAATAAAAAGACAGTAAAAAATGACGACAGCAAAAAGGGAAACTGTTCTTTCAATGTTTACATTTCATACGTTACGTTTGGATACACATCCGCGGGGTCAAATTTGATTGGATATGGCTGAAATTTTACAGGCTATATAAACATAGAAGTCCATCTCTACTGAACTTTGATTTATATTTTTATGACCATAAGAAGCAAAGTTACGACCGAGCAAAGTTGACGAAGAATATTTTTAAATTGATAAGATAAATCAGCATATATCATCCATTTCCATATAGATAATAGTTTCAGAATTATTTTCATGTATAATAAGTAAATATTTGATGATTATTAGTTGGGCAGAAATTTCTTTAAAATGTTATCTTTCAAATCTGCTTAACGAGAAAACTGCTTGCTACGCACTTAATGTACTGACTAGCACTGAGCTGTCTACAGTCAGCATATCAACGAGTTTCGTTTGTATTCTCTTAAAAATAAAAAAACTGTTTTACTGCTTTCGTTTTACTAGACTAGTCATTTTTTATTGTGAGTTTGTCAATTTAAAAAAATTTATTTTCAAGTTTTTCAAATTTTATTTCTAAACAATACCAAACCAAAATGATATTGTTTTTTTTAACGCTTTTTAGTACATGCGTTTCTGTTATCATGGTATTTATAACTTCTTGCTTGTACTTAAGATAGAATTGTTTTTTAGTGGTCAAAAAAGCAAATACATAACAAATAAAAGGTACTTGTGCACTTATGCTACCGTGCTGAAATAATAACATTATTTAGAAACCCGTTCTTAACGTGGGGAGAGAAGGGTGTTTTGTTAACTATTCTGTACTTTCACCTAACAATTTAATAAAAAAAAAATAAATAAATAAAGATATTGTGAAACTTGAATTTAACTTGAAAATACTATTTGAAAAAAATAGCACGGTAACATAAGTGCATAAACACCCAAATAAATATTACCAGAGGCAAGATAAGTTACTCTTCTACCTAGTTGAATAAGTTTCTAGTGTATTCAGTTAATGTAAAATGTTTGTTTATTTCGAAAAGTAAGTAGTGTCAAGCATTACACAAGCACAAAAAAAAAAGAAAAATAGCCACGTGATATCTCATGTCTTTGAAATCTCGACAATGACTTAAAAATACACAAAATATTGTTAGAAACCCAACCAATAAATAAATGTCCTCGTGACATTTATTGGGTGAGTTTCTAATAGTATTTTGTGTAATTTTTTATTTTTAACTCATTGTCAAGACCATTTTTTCGAATCTGTAAAACAAACCCGTTTTTTTAACTGATGATATCTAAGTAAGAATAGCAACAATAAGAAAACAATAATAACTGTTTCTTCACCTTTTTATCTCGGAAAACTTTACGATAGCAAAAAATAAATAAATAGATAACGTCTTTATTCATTTAAATATCTTATCAGTTTCATTTATAAAATAAAAATAAAATAATTTCATTTTTTTGTTTTTAATATTTATTTAGATAAATTTTCACAAACAGTATATCAGTGCGGTAAAATAACAGAAGACAAATCACAAAAAGTGTGTGTGTGTGTGGGGGGGGGGGAATTAAAACTCATTACAATGAAATTCTCTATCGAACCAACTAATTTTTAGGTATCACAGAAATAAATGCATAAAAAAACGTGTCAAGGGTTTTAAAATAATGTCAGCCCTTGACACGTGTCCATTCTCACTGTTTTTCAAATCACTTTTAATAACAAAATATTTGGTTTCCATATAAAAATTAGACAAAACGTGGATTTCATGAACAAAGCTTCTTTCTTAGAACTGCACGCCTGTGGAACTCTGTTCCGTCTGCCTGCTTCCCTCCAGACTACAACTTGGATGTCTTCAAGTCTAATGTTAACAAATTCCTAATGAACCGCCTCCTTAAGTAAACACTTCATCAAATCTCCTCACTAACGTAATGTATTTGCAATAACCCTTATCCCTGAGTAGCTTCCGAGCCTTGATAAGTGGTGATCACTGTGTAAAAAAAAAAAAAAAAAAAAAAAAGACGGTTCAATAAAGAATTTCATTGTGATGCATTTTGTAAATTATTACTTTGTTTCCACCATAACATTTTTCTTTAAAATGGCTACCTTTTAAAGTTTTTGGGTATGCTGAAGGCAAATATTGCATTTAAATTTTCTGCAAATAAGTAGCTTTCCGGATATTAAGCACTGTCATTTCTTATGTTATTGCTGATGGTACATGCGTTTGTGCATAGTTTCTCGGGGTTGCGCTCGCACGTACCAAGATGGTCACCAGTGATAACATAAGAAATGACATTGTTTAATATCCGGAAAACTACTTATTAGCAGAAAATTTAAATGCAATATTCGTTTTCAGCATACCCTAAAACCTATAAAAGTAATCATTTTAAAGAAAAATGTTAAGGTGAAAACAAGGTAAAAATTTACCGTTTTATTTCTTTGTTTACATAGTTGAATTTTCAGTAAAAGAACAGAATAGAAATGCTGAAAATTATCATCAACTGGTGAATATATAGTTGTTGCTTATCAGGATTCCTGGTATCGTGGAAGCTACATTTGAGGATTCATATATAGTACGTTTTATGGCTGCATCTCAGAAAATGGGAGTATATTTTTCGCCAGATAGAGAGGATTTCCAAAATTGAAAATTGGACTGGTTTCTAAATGCATAAGTTCTGGTTGACTATGGAAATTTCCATATTTTACAGAAATTCAAAATCTATATAAAAAGTTTTCTTCAATTTATTTCTGAGATTAATTCATATCTACTCAATTTTTTTTCTTTGAGGGGAGTAGTAAATACCGGTCATGAATGCTCTTTAGATTAAGCTCTCCTTTGGTGAAGAGGCAGGAAAATGGCTACTCTCAATAAAGCTATATTTAAATACCACTATAATACTTAGTTTTGTTCATGAATAGACACTCACTGTATGATACCATGCGCCAGTTTAAAAAAAATTGAAATTTGTGCATCTGAATTTATAATTCATGGCTTATGGTAAAGAGATACATCAGATTTGACTGCATAATCAAAACAAGCACACAATTTTACATAAGAGTGCCAAGTTTCATGAGAATAGCTTGAAAAATAAATAAATGGTGGCAAATTTACCGAATTTCTTGAAATGTTGAGGTTCGTAATTTAGCCCACTTTTTCTAAAGAAAAATGTCCACGGAAAAGCATGAATTTTGGCACTTCTTCCATATTCTCATAACTTTTGAACTACTGATGGTATTTGCATAATTCAAACGGTTTCAAGCATCTTTTACATAGCTCTTTTCATGAAAGTTGATAAAATAACAATTATCTAAAAAGAAAAAAAACATCAACTTATAATGCTACTTGCAAGGTTTAACAAGAGCTAGTATAGACATATTTTTGGACCCTGTCCAGGGTTCGTACAGATTTTCAATGTCCATTTTCAAAGCTTTCTCCAGACAAAATTCAAGTTTTCAAAATAAAATTTGGAAATTGTTTTACAATCCACAGCATTTCATAAAAGTGGTAAAAAATCAAATATACAACAAATAAATGTTACCATAGCCAATAACAGTCACTTTACAACCTGCCTGCATCATTTTTTGGTGTTTTTAAGTAGTTTTAAATGCTTTTTACTTCATTTCAAATATTAACGCTCTTTACGACTTAATTTTCAACTAAGATGGCTGCCATCGTGCCCATTTTTTATTTTTTTTGCTTAGCTGGCCTAATTTTAAATTATCATAACTTTTTTTGCTTAGAATGGGTGGGAGGAATTCGCAATTGGAGAGTCTTGTCCGTGCAAGGAAAGTATTTTTTTTTAGAAAGGAAGGGGTTAATTTTATTTATGGTGGTCACTACTAATCTCTCCCCCTTATGTCCCCCTCCCCCAAAAAATCAATTATAAATGAGAACAAAAAATAGATGGAAATTTGAATCTTTATAACAAAACTACCCGAGGTCGTTTGTGATAAAGGGGCGTAACTCTTGTATCCACAATACTATACAATTTCAGAACAATGTTTTTTAATTTTATTTGCAATATTTAAAAATATTTTAATGCTATTTTTATTAATACAGTGTAAACCGGATATAAGAGATTCTGACATACGAACACTGGATGTAAGAGAGATTCTATCTGGTCCCAAAATTAGAGTTATGTTAATGTACAGTGTAACGAGGATATAATAACCCCAGATATAAGTGTAACCCAGATATAAGAGAGCCACAGGACCAGGAGAAGTATCTTATATTCGGGTTACACTGTACTTAAAAAATAATTTAATAGTATATATTTCGATTTTATTTTTTAATATTTTGACACAAATTTTTACTGGACAAAGAAAAAAAAATTTCAAGCCCTTTTCCATATTTTCAAGGATTTTTCAAGGTAATAATGTAAGTACGGCCTTTTCAAGGAAAAATTAAAAATTCAAGAACTTTTCAAGTCTGTACGAACCCTGCTCTCTATGATAAGGAGACTAGTGGTAGATGAACCAGTTCAGATGTGGCAACAATATGCCATGCATAGGTGAATTATGGTTAAAGACACAGGACGCTCTCTAGTCTGAGTAATTTTCTAGCACAGTAAAGGGAGCCCACCTCCTTTGCATGAAAGGCTGTAGCGATTTAAGTGGAAATCCATTTTTCTGGATTTAAAGAAAAACGAAATTCTATTGAAGAGCAGACAACTCACATGGTTGATTTAATAAAGATTCAGCAATCAATTCTTCAATATTCATCCCAAAATTTCCAAAATATAAAGTGCGGTTAAATAATCAAGTGCTAACTATTCTACACTTTCCAAGTAACAATTTCCTTGGTTAAATCTGATACTGCTATCAAAACTAACTAATTCAAATCTGTCACACTCATGTAAAACCTTGCTACTCCAAATCTGATACTGCTGTCAAAACTAACTACTTCAAATCTGTCACACTCGTGTCAAACCATGCTACTCCAAATCTGACACTGCTGTCAAAACTAACTACTTCAAATCTGTCACACTTGTGTCAAACCTTGCTACTCCAAATCTGACACTGCTGTCAAAACTCGCAACTCCAAAACTCATTACTCAGCTGTCAAAACTTGCTGCCGTTCCAAATCCAAACTGAAAAATCAGCCTTTCTATTCAAAACCAGAAGCATTTCATTTGCATATCAGGTGACAAGATTGCAATCATATAAGTAGAAGTAGCGGCCATTTTTTTTTTTTCTATTCGTTTCTTTTTGCCTGCCAATCAACACTACAGACAGCACAAAAACAGGTTTGTACCAATTTTCTTTTAAAACATTTAATTACATAAACTATATACATTTTACATTTAGTATTCATTGTTTTTGAAACAGTTATAGTGCAACCGTGATTATATTAAGCAATTTATGTGTGAAACATAGATATGAGTCCCAAGTGTAACACGTACTTCAACCTTTTACCAAGGACTCCGCTTAAACTTGATCTTTTATGATTCCACCTAAATATGAGATCAAATTCTTCATCTAACACAAAAAAAAACAAAGAAAAAAAGAATACAAAAATGCCATAGGTAACAAGAAAAATTAAAAATAAATGGTCAAAGTGAGCAAGAGTACCAACTATAAACATACCTTTAAAAAGTTGTTTTTTAGGGGTATTCAGGTCTGTTTTGAACAAGTATCACATTTAAAATAGTTGCCAACAAGTAATTTTTATGATATTAAGACCTTTATTATCCAATATATTCCCTATTGTTTTCACTGGTTGCCATGTTTGTTTTTGTGCGCATGCATTCAATTTTTGCCGCATAACCTTCAAAATAAACTTTTTGAAGGTAACTCTTTAGTTGGTACATTAGTGCACTTTGACCAAATAAATTTTAGATAACGATTGATAATTTGGATAATTTTTACTACTGTTCTCATCTTGAATGTTATTCTCATGTTTCGACTCATGTAACCGCTAAGCGTCTTCTTATTGTTGAACTTGGGAATTTGCACAGAATTTCAAATGGAACCCACAAGAATCTGTGGTGTAATGGATAAAGTATCAGGTAAAAATTCAGTTCTAAATTACACTTTTCTGGAGGTCGAAGGTTCAATCCTCAGTGCATGCGACACTCAAAAATACAATTGCAAATTACTTGCAAACTTCTACCCAGTCATGGCTGATGGAATAGGTGCATGCTATCCCCGTAGATTAAATAGAGGTTTTGTTTTTTATTTTACTTGGGAGTCATCACTTATAAAGGTCTGAAGGCCACTCAAGGTT
This sequence comes from Euprymna scolopes, assembly GCF_053919585.1. Lineage (NCBI taxonomy): Eukaryota > Metazoa > Mollusca > Cephalopoda > Sepiida > Sepiolidae > Euprymna > Euprymna scolopes. The sequence goes on from NC_136521.1 coordinate 35,130,412, forward strand.
AAGGGTTAATGAATGTAAGGTGTTAGTTTAGTAATTGTTAATAGTGTAAAATAGATAGAATTTATTATGGGGACAGCTCAACAAGAACTTGTTTACATTGGATTTGAAGGTAACCATGTTGTATTCAACCGGGAAGCAGGCCAGCAGATCAGTGTTCCACAGATGGGCAGTTCTGGGAAAGAAGCTTTGTTCATGGAATCTGCGTTTAGATTTAGGCACGGATAGAGAGTGAGGGAAATTGTTGATAGCGGTTGTAGCTAGTCGAGTGTTTTTTTTGTGAAAGTTTAGCAAGGGGAGATTGGTGTTTAGTCGAGCACTTGCTATCAAAAAGCAGAGATAGGTTTGCAATATCTCTTCCGTGGGAAAGAGGTTCCAGGAAAGAGAAAAGAGCATCACTTACTAGGTTTCGAAGCAAGTTTTGAACTATCAAGGCTGGGTAGGGCACACCGAGCAGCTCCTGCCTACATGTGGTAACAGTACTCCATTTTAGGGCATACCTGGCTCTTATACAGACAGGGAATTGCATCGGCAGTGAAATAGCTTCTGGAACGATAGAGTGATCCAACCATTTTTCCAACGATCTTCGCAAAATATTTGATGTATGTGTTCCATTTCAGATCAGGAGTGAAGGTCAGTTATTAAGTGGATACACTAAGATGCAATGAGAGAGAAACAAAACTAAACTCAATAAACATCAAAGTTTTCAGTCAATCGAGGGACTCCATGATGGTGTGGAGTGCAAGTTTACCAAGCCAGCAAACCAACAAATATTGCCCAGATGAAGTTAGAAGTAAAGGTAAGTTGAATAAAACTCCAGCTATCCAGAACATATTTCTTTTAATCAAAAAGATATATAGGCTATCCATCCTAATTTCTTTATATACGAACTTATATATATATATATATATATATATATATATATATATATATACATATATATATAGACACTATTGGAATATGTAACTGAATAATTATTTTTTATAAAAAATCCCATCATCAGTGACTTGTTAGTCATTTTTTCTTTACTGTTGTTTTGAAGTGAATCAGATTTTTCGCAGACATCTCCAAACCAGATTTTTCCAGTGGCAAAGGCTTCCAGCGAAATAGTGACATTTGGTGACAGAAGGAACCACCAGTACGGCCAGTGACTAAACGACTAAACTCAGAAACTGGAGAGTGAAAGCACTGTTTTAGTACCTCCAAAAACGTGTGGAAATCGTGTCGCCACATGGACTTAGGGTTTGTAAGTCACTAAATTTGACGATATATGCATAGTTCCAGCATCCAATGAACTACTTGAATACATTTAAAGGATTTGAGACAAAACCATGTTATATTTGTAACCAATATCCTGAGGCACCATGATCAGGGCTATGTTACATTTTGTAGTGATGTGACAAAGTATATGGTTACATGTATGATATCTTGACCAGGATATATACACACATCTGTGGGACATATGTTAGATTTGTGGTCTCCTGACCATGACGTGTAAGCATATATGTTATAATAATATAAATAAATATTCATCTAAAAATTTCAGAAAAAAAAAAAAAAAAAAAAAAAAAATTCATTATAGATTCATAGTTATAGAAAATTTGATCACCCTATAAATTTTGGGACGACTTTCTTATTTTCATAAATGGCTCGTAAACGAACCAGTAATACCTGATGTGGTACTAGCCCTGAATGAGCTGTGCCAGCTTCCTCTGAAGGAGGAAATTTACAGAGACTATCAAATTCAGAAGCAGTTCAAGGATGGAATACTGTTGCCACATCTTGGCAGGAGCTGCTAGAAAGGACTTGTCCTGCCTTGATAGAGTTCAAAATAGACTTCGTAGCCTCGTAGGAGATGTCCTTTTCTCTTCCCTGCAACCTCTATCTCACAGAAGAGATGTTGCGAGTTTGTCTCTGATGTATCGTTATTTTCATGGAAAGTGTTTGACTGAGCTTCAGTCTATGGTCCCTCCTCGCCAAACTTTCACAAGAAACACTCGTCTAGCTGAAAACACTATCAATAATTCCCCCCACTCTTTATCTGTGCCTAAACCTAAACGTAGATTCCATGAACAAAGCTTCTTTCTTAGAACTGCACGCCTGTGGAATTGTCTTCAGTTTTCCTGCTTTCCGGCTGACTACAATATGGTTGTCTTCAAGTCTAACGTAAATAAGTTCTTGATGAGCCGTTCCATATAAGTTATCAAATTTAACAAATTTTCATTACTAATGATTACTATATTGTCCAATTTCTACTGTACACTCTTTAACCCTTATCCTTGAGTGGCCTCTTGGCCTTGATAATGTGGTGATGCCTGTGTAAAAAAAAAAAGTTCTGAACTGCATGTATATCACAGTCAGGAGACAATGACATACATACAATGCCTAGCATTGTCACATGTCAATGAGATTGTCAATCTAAGGGAGGATAACTCACACTAATTAACAGATATAAGCATATTTTGCAATCAAATAATGAAACAATTTTAAGTAAACAAAAATTTAAACTAAAAGATGGTCACACACTTTTAGAAGACACTTATTTTGAATAAAATTTAAAAACTTTAAAGTGTCAGAAATAATGATGAAATCATTTTATTTACTTTTTTTGTTGTTATAATTCCAATATTTCATTAAAAATAGCCTTGTCAGGGTAGGAAGTCTGGTATGTGAGGGTTTTTTTTGAAAATTGAAAAAAAATCATGTACCTAACTTCCTACCCTGATGAGGCTATTTTTAATGAAATATTGGAATTATAACAAAAAAAAAGTAAATAAAATGATTTTATCATTATTTCTGACACTTTAAAGTTTTCAAATTTCTCATTTAAATTTTATTTACAAAAAAAAAAATGTTCCGAAACACCAAATGAAGTTAGTTTCAGAAATTGCTGAAGCAGTACACAATCTACAAGTGCCAAATAAAGTTAGTCCTGGAAATTGCTGAAATGCTTTACAAAAAAGAAAAGAAGAGTTAATTAACAAACTAAAAATGAAACTAGTCACAGAAATTGCTGAAGGAGTTTACAGAAAAAAAAAATACACTAAATAATGAAATGAAAAATAAATTAGCGATCATAATTATTAGAAATTGAATAAAAAAAAACAAAAAAACTGCCTTTGGCTCTTGTGGAAATGAGATCTTTTTTTATGTAAAATTGTTTCTTTGTTTGATCGATAATTTTTGCATCCTAAATTGTCTCCAGCAAAAATCTGCCTAATCAAATGTTAATTATATCCCTTAGATTAATAACCTTGTTGACATCCTCAAATAGTCACCCATTTGATACTAGTCGGGCTCCAAGCTGCTTAACTTTGGTGATCTAACAAGTGTGTCAATGAGTATATAGTTTTCAATTTTTTAATCTAAAGAAAAAAAAAGTTTATGTAAGAAATAAATAGAAAATATGTATATCTTACCAATATTAAATATTTTAAACTCTTTATAATTGAAAAATGTGCCCCTGCTCTGCCAGTTCTTTACCCTGGGGGGCAAAGACGGGCTTGGATAGTACATGTATAAGACGAGCGCCAGAAGGGCAACATCCACTGCATATATTAGTTTCATTCTTCAAGGATCAAGGGTTTTCGTTGTCTTTTTGTTCAACCTGAAGAAAGAGAAAAATGAATTAGTAAACTTTGCGAAGTGACAGAAAATAGGCAAAGCCAGCTAGCATCAAACAATGTGGACCGTTGTTCGAGCTGTCATGATTTTGTACAAAGAGAAGCTTTTAGTGACTTCTTTTTACAACAAAGTTACTGGTTAAAAACTGGTTCAGAAAATGATACACACACAAACTTCTTATGGCCTTTACTTTGCTGAATGTGTAAAGCTTGAACTGCTTTGCATATTATTATTCATCGGACTAGTGTTCACATCTTGAGTGTTATTTTTCACAATGTTTCGGTCGATATAATTTCCGACCTTCTTCAGGTGTTTCTTGTCGAACTCGGGAATTTGAATGGAATTTCGAACGGAACCCTTTATTTACACCACGGGGGTAGCGTGCTCTTGTTCCATCAGCCATGACTGGATAGAGGTTCTAAGTAATTCACAAATGTATTTTTTCGGTTACTCACACTGAGGATTGAACCTTCAACCTCACACTCAAGATGAGAACAGTAGTCTGATGAATAATAATATGTATAACGAATCCTCATCTCATAAATTCAGAAATGTTGAACTGCTTTATTTGTATTCTATTTCTATACTTATTGGTCCTAGTAATTGGATTGGACCTAGTAATTCCCTCCTGTTCATCCATTCGTTTGTTTGCAGTTTTCTTAATAACCACTCCTTGAATTTTTTTGAAATTTTGCACAAACATTAGTCATGATCAAAGTAAATTTTTGCCAGAACAGATTTTCTGGGATAACTCTGGTTGCTCCTCTGGGGGGCGTTATAGGGTAAAATTGCCCCCAAATTGCTCAATTGTTCGCACTTTTCTCAATAACCATGCCTTGGAGTTTTTAAAATTTGCACAAACATTAGTCATGGTGAAAGTAAATTTTTGTCAGAACAGATACATATTTTTTTACGATATACATATTTGCTGTATTTGAAAAAATATTTTACTGCTATTTTTTATGGTACTTTCTTCAAATATTTTTTTTTTACTGTACTTGGTATGACTTTTTTTGCACATATCTTTTACAATTATATAAAAGGAACTTTATGTACGTTTGTGTGTGTGTGTGCGTTCGTTCCCCATGGACTTCAAAACGGCTGGACCAATTTTTATGAAATTTCACACAAACATACTTTATATATCTTAGATATTGGAATGTCTTCAATAAGTATCGATAATGGAAAAAATCTAATGAAAGAAGGAACAAGTGATTCAGACCAAATTTCACACTTAAAATCACAAGTGCATTTGAGAAGTTTTTTTTACCACACAAGCAGAATGACCTGGCATATAAAATCAACAGTAGGTTCTTTGATGTGACAGCAGCACATTCGAAATATGTTTTAGTTTAAAGCACAATTGAGCCATTATATTTTACTTTTACATTTCCAACTTTAATTAAGCCATTATATATAAAAAAATAATTTTATAAAATCAACAGTAGGTTCTCTACAGTGCAATGTATTGTGGACTAAATTATTGTAGGGAGGCATATGAAGCTTCCTCCTGGTGCACTGTGATGGTCTCCAACTAGATCATGCAATCTCTACTATCATATAAAAGGAACTTTGTCTGTGTGCATGTGAGTTTGTTTCCTATGGACTCACAAACGACTGGGTCGATTTTTATGAAATTTCACATGAAGGTACTTTATGTGCCTGGCAGTGTTCTTAGAGAGGTTTTGTTTCAGGATATCTTTGATAAGCATCGATAATCGAAATAATCCAATGAAAGAAGGAACAGGCGATTTGGACCAAAGTTAACATCTTACACAGCCTAACATCACAAGTTCATTCGAGAAGGTTAATTACCACACAAGCAGTAAGACCTGGCATATAAAATCAACAGTAGGTTCTTTGATATGACAGGGGCACGTTCAAAATGAATGTTTCTTTTTAGAGCAGCACTGAACCATGATACTTGACTTTTGCATTTTAAATTTTAATTCAAGGTATTATATAGAAAAAATAATTTTATAATATCAACAGCAGGTTCTCTATGGTGCAATGTAGACTGGAAAAAATGTCTAAATATCTGGAAAACTACTCGTCTGCACAAAATTTAAATGTAATATTCGTTTTTAGCATACCCGAAAACCTATATAAGTCACCATTTTAAAAGTGGAAAGAAAGTAAAAATTTACCTTTGCCCTTTTTTTTTTTGTTTCGTAAAATTCAATGTCTTTGAAAACTATTTTTAATTTTTTTACCTTTTTCGAAATTTTTGGATATGTTCATCACTGCGACATGATAATTGAGTAATTTGGTTTTAATTGAAATTCAATACTTCAATTTTCGCTTTTATAATGAAGAAGCAACACAAAAAAAAAAAAAAAAAAAAAAACGAGTCAATGCACTTATGTTACTGTGATTCGAGTTTTACGATATCTCTTTTTGGTAAATGTTACCTTACGCTACAACAGAACACCGACCACTCTAACTTGTCTTTTTTTTTTTTGTTTTTTTTTAGGGGTATTTGAGGTCACTAACAACAAATAATAATGTAAAATTGGAGAAAGAAAAGTATGTTTGTAAAGAGCCGCGCGTTGTATCTCAGCGGTAGCAGTATCAGAATTTTTGTAGGAATTTTTGACACCCCTAACACGAAACTGCGAATACAATATAAAAATCTCGGAATTTCTCTGTTAAAATTGGGTTATTTATTTTCTTTATGGATTATACTTCCAAAATAAACTATTACAGTTGTTTTAAAAGTAATAGAAATTTTTTTTATTTTTTTAAAACAGTAATGAATTTTCCGAACTCAATATTTTTCAATTTTTAAACTCAATATTTTTCAATTTTTAAATTTTAAAAATCTATCAAAATTTTTCTATTCATTCTATTTTTACGATATTTTCAGGGTAAATGTGAAATTTTATGTTCTTTCACATAAATCGAATATAATATTTTAGACAAACGTTTTTTTTTTTTTAAATTCACGACCCCCCCCATCCCAATTTTTAAGTGTCTATTAAAAAGTAAATACTTAATTTAGTAACCCGATGAGTACATAATTATTTACTCACAAATTGAAGAGAAAAGGTCAATACATAATATATTCAAATTTAAAAAAAAAAAAAAAACAGTGTTCTTTTAGAATTTTACCTGTAAAGTTTGAAGTTTAAAACCTTTTTTTTTAAACCACGTTATTTGTTTTTTCTTTTTTTTTTTTTAATGGAACCTTGGTCCTTGCTCCTTTAATTGAAAAAAAAAATTAGGGCTTGAATTACATTTTTCGAGGAGTTATAAGCTTGGAAAGACAGGGGGTCGAATAATTCACGCCTCCCATTTTGTAAATGTCTAATAATAATTAATTTAGAACCCGATGAGTACATAATTATTTACTCACAAATTGA
>NC_136521.1:35139894-35264894 GCF_053919585.1 Euprymna scolopes
AATTTCACGCACCTGCTGTCCAAATGCAAGGGAAACACCGTTATTTTAAACTATGGCCGAAGCATGAAATAAGTAACAAAAAAATTAAACTTTCGGAAAGAACTATGAAAAAAAGTAAATAAAGAAAGTGAAAGAGAACATCCATAATTGTTTAATCGGAAATGTTTCGATTTAATTAATGAAACCGAGAAATGAAAATAAAAACATTTATTGTATAAAAATTTATCAAAATATAATTGTAAAAAAACATTTATTTAAAAGTTTGCGTAAGAAAATGTAATTTTAATAAAACAATTTTGTAATGAAAGCAACATTAGATTTTTATAATATATTTTTGTTGTTTTTTTTTTTTTTTTCGAACAAATAATTTTAAACATGCTATTGAATTAAAGAAAATTTGGAGGGTCAACACCAAATTAATTTAAATGATTGTTTTTTTCTTTTTTTAACAGAAGTGGTAGGTGTACTGTACTGTATCATCAGATTTTTTGACACCCCTAACACGAAACTGCGAATATAATATAAAAAACTCGTAATTTTCTCTTTTAAAAGTGGGTTGTTTATTTTCTTATGGGTTATAACTTCCAAAATAAACTATTAAAGTTGTACAAAAAGTAATAGAAATGTTATTTTTTTTTTATTTTTTAAAAAACATTTTTTTACGTAATGAAATCAATTGAATTTTACGAGTTAAATATTTTTCAATTTTTAAACTTTAAAAATCTATCAAAATTTTTCTATTGATTCTATTTTTACGATATTTTCAGGATCAATGTGAAATTTTATGCTCTTTCCAATAAACCGATTGTAATATTTTAGACAAACGTTTCTTTTAATTCACGCCCCCTTCCATTTTGAAATGTCTATTAAAAAGTAAATAATTAATTCACTCAAAGTTTTATATATCACAAATTAAAGATAAAAAAAATAATATATTCAAATTTAAAACACCAAAAAAAGTGTTTTTTTTTTTTTTTTAGAAATTTACCTGTAAAGTCCAAAGTTTAAAACTTTTTTTTTTTTTTTTCAAATGAAACCTTGGTCCTTAATTGAAAAAAAGAATTAGGGTTTTAATTACATTTTTTGAGTAGCTATAAGCTTGAAAAGACAGGGAGTCGAATTATTTAATATTTTTTCACGCATTCGTAAGGTCAGTTTCTGACACACCTAGAGAAGTGTTTTTTTTTTGTTTTTTTTATTAACTTTTTTTTATTAACTGGGAATCAAAATATAATTCTAAAAACATTTATTGAAAATTTGATGGGGGAACACACCGTCATTTAAAACCGTAACGGAATTCCCTTGCAGGTACTATTCGCATTTCCCTCTCACAGGAACAAATTTGAGAACCTGCGAGAAACCCATGCACCTGCAAAAATTCTATCATCCTGATGTTATTATCTGTAAAAAAAAAAAAAAAAAAAATAGATGTCTTCTTGAGTAATATTGTCACGATTCATTTTCTCCAGTAATGTCGGTTTTACCACGTTTCTGGAAGTAATAAATGTTAATTTTAGATTCATTTATTCTTTCCCTTTCCGGAAGCAATCGTTCTCCACTTTAATTTTTGTTATTTATTTCATGCTTCGGCCATAGTTTAAAATAACGGTGTCTCCCTTGCATTTGGACAGCAGGTGCGTGAAATAAAATGGCGTCTCCAATTTCGGCGATAAAATGTAGAAGCACCGGGTTTTCTTTCAGCCTTAATGTCTAATAATGTGTTTTATATAAAAATAAAGTTTTTATAATTTTTTTGTCTGTCAAATAATTTACGCCGCTAAACTACACATTTACCAATAACTTTATTATTTTAGTACGGTAACATAAGTGCATAAAGTACCGAAAATCTTTATGATGTATGTACGCACTCGTCATAGTACGAAAAAGGCATACTTAAAAAAAAATCACGTGATTTTTTAAGTATGCCTTTTTCGTACTATGATGGGTACAAATTGTACCCGGTTATGAATTGTAATTGGTAAATTTTTACGACATGCCCCAGCGTATTATAAACACCCCAACCTCCCCATGTTAAGAACGGCCTTCAGAATAAACACGCCAACATCGAAAGCCGTTCTTAACATGGTGTTTATTCCGAAAGCCGTTCTTATCATGGGGTGTTTAAACTACGCTGGAGGCAGAGCGTAAAAAAATACCAAAATTTTACGGTAAAACTATACAAACACCGTGACAGCGAATTAACCCTAACCCTAACCCCAACCCTAACCCTAAACCTAACCCTAAACCCTAACCCTAAACCCTAATCCTAACCCTAACCCTAACGCTGTCACGGTGTTTGTATAATAATACCAATTTTACTGCGTTTGGTTACTGATATTTGCTGTGTATATTTCCCCATTCTTTGCGCTGCTAATTAATTATACTACATTAAAATTCTGTTAACTAATAAAAAAATTTCACAATTTTTGATTGCAAAAAAAAAAAAAAAAAAATATATATATATATATATTAATTTTAATCAAATAAAAGTAAAACGTAAAAAAAAAAATAAATAAAAATTCGTTTAACTTCCTGACATATAAGCTGTTTTTTTTCCCTTAATTTCCACTAAAAATAAGTTAGTAAAATTTTTTAAATTCGTAATAAATTTATTAAAATTAATTAAAGTTAAAATAAAAATTCAAAATCAGTAAAACATTGAATATTCTCCCTCTTCCTCGTCACAAAAAAGTTTGGATAGAAATTAGTTTTTATTAATAAATTTAATAGTTTTATTTTTTTAAATCGTCAAATAAACAAGATTTAATCCATATATTAAAAAATATAAACAAAAATCAATAAAACTTTTTACCTTTTTTTTTTGTTTCAAAACTTTTCCCCCGAATAATGTAAACAAGTTTTATAAGTTGGTGCTTTTATTCCCAAGATGCATTGCGATTAGACCGGAACCGGTAGTACAAACAAACCCACGTGTCTTCTTTCCTTTTTCTTTTCATTTCTGTCAAAATTGGGTTCTCAATTAGAATTCAACCTTAAAAAAAAAAAAAAAAAAAAAAAAAAAAAAAATGCAGAAAAATCTTTATTGTATACGTACCATCACGAATGAAATGAAAAAGTCATATCCCAAAAATCACATAAATTTATCAAGTAGTTTTATTCTTTATAAAGGAAATCATTGTTAAACGATTTAAAAATGATTAATGTGAAATCGGTAACATTACAAGGCTAATTTCGCAAGTTTGAAGTATAATTTTTCGCACTGTTTGAATTAATTAACAGATAAGATAAAAGAATAGCCGGAAAGGGCAGTAAAATATATTGTGGATAAAAGAGCGCTTTTGCAATCGTCTGCATTGTGATGAGGGGGAATAACTCTTTTTTACTAATAGATTCATTCAGAAAATAGGGTTGCCTTTTTACTGTTGTTCCTGGCCTTCGGGCCGAGATCAAAGTGTACTATCTGTTCCGGCAGATACTGCAAGCAAAGACCATATGTGGGGGCGACCCCACATATAAGACCTTGGTCAATGTAGGGGCAACCCTTCATACCAATTTTCACTATCCAGCTCCCCTACTCCCCGGGGAGTTAGTCCCCATTTCCCCTTCACTCCTCACTTTAAAAATCGGCCTTGTGTCTAATTTGCTCAGTAGGAGAGCAAATAAATACCTCAAAGTGTAGTATCTGTTCTGCAGATGCTGCTGTTGCACTTAAGATAATTTGTACCAGTCAATGGAGGGGAAACCCTCTATACTGGGACAATTATTATTTTTGGTAACCAGAGTAGTGCTCCCTTTTTGCCTACTTTTAGAGGAGCTGGTTTTTACCCCACATTAAAAACGGCCTTGTACCTAATTTGCTTTGGTGGGGGAAGCAAATAAATACACTAATAGATTCATTCAGTTTTTCATGCGAGCATTTAGGACGATAATTACAGAGGAAGTGCTATTTTTACGGGCTCTCTTGTAATCGTCGTCATTGGTCCAATTTCACTAAGAGATTAGTTCCATTATTTATGTCAGAATTTGGGACGCTAAAAACTACATTATTAATTACATTACAAAATAGAAAAACGACAACAACAAAAAATACATTAATAACAAAATAAAGAAGGAAAAAGTGACGTTAATTGCAGAGTAACTTTTTTATTTTTATGACTACTTTTTTATTAAGAAAATCCAACTTCGAGGAATTGTTAGGAAACACACACACACACACACACACATATACACACACACGTATGTCTGACGAATTCTCACGAGGATGAAACGCGAAATATTCTGTGTAGCTTAAATTGCCATATATTTTTTCATAACTTACTATATATATATATATATATATATATATATATATATATATATATATATATATATATACTGTATTAATAAAACCAAGACTTCAAAAAAGGAATTAGTAGCAACAAAAAGTGTATTTAATTGTAAGTTACAATTGTTTCAAGCATTATGGCGTTTGAAAATTTTCACATAACCAGCCTTTCTTCAGAATTCTTGAATAAAAAACACTTTGACAATAGAACATTATTTAAAGAAATTTCCTTAAAGGACGTGAAGCATGTGAAAAACATTTACCCTGGACGCATCCTTTGTCAAGATTAATATCTCACCTAATTTTCGTATCCTTATTTAAAAACCTGTCATATATATATATATATATATATATATATATATATATATATATATATATATATATATATATATATATATATATATATTAAATTGTAATTCAGTGAATTTCAAAAAACTCTCATTGAAATGAAATGAATTGGTTGAGTTTCATATCAAAGAATTTTTATTATTCTAAGCAAGACAAAGAATGTTTTAGAAAGTTTATCTCCTTAACCTATAGGGTTTCGATGTCTACCATCTCATCAGAGGAGTGAAAATATTAGCAAATAGTTATAAAGGTATGCACCCTATTTGCTAAAGTCAGTGAGACATGGAAAGTCAAAGTGAAAATAATACATTTATCAGAAGTCCTGTAGCAGGAGTATTTGTAGAAAAAGGATATGAATGTTTTTGTTGATCCAACTTGTTTGGATCAACAAAAACATTCATATGAAACTCAACCAATTCATTTCATTTCAATGAGAGTTTTTTGAAATTCCTTGAATTACAATTTAATTTATTTGCTCTATCTTGCATATCGAGCAATTCTTGTTTAGATGGGATAACTTATAGAATATTACTGCCAGTAATATTTTGTAAACCAACAATCTCACGTTTACATAACCACTGATTGTTAAATAAAAACTATTTCGAAGTATATATATGTATATATATATATATATATATATATATATATATATATATATATATATATATATATATATATATATATTGTTTTAACAAAATGAAGACATCAAGGAATTATAGGAGGGAAATGTTGTGCATTTCTCTCCTAATAATTACTTAAATAAACACAAGGCCAAACGACATTGCTTTTAACAAAACAATAATAAAGGGTTTATTTAGAAAAGGCGAGATTATATCTCAGACTGAACAGAATGAAAGAAAGTGTAAATGTCTGTTTGAAGGTGTCGTCTGCCATCAGACTGCAGTCGTCAACAAGTAGCAATGGAGGTGTGAGTGAGAGAGGTCTGTATAGATCGCTTGCTGGCGTCTCTCTGGCGATCACAGCTCAGATCCCAAAGGGCTAAAAATAGTCCTTAAGAGGACAGCTCATATCAATGCGCCTTGCCAACCGATTGGTCAGTGTGGCTGAATCACTTTGGCACCGGGCATTGATCTGCTTATAGCAAATATTTTATTAACTGCTCCAGAATAGATTGATAGCAACAAATAGTGTATTTCATCGTTATACACTATTTATTGCAATCAATGTATTCCTTGATGTCGTGATTTTGTTAAAACAATATATGAATGCTCAATTATGAAATATGATAATTTTGTAGCTTACAGTTTAAGTCATCTCATTTTGACTTAAAACTTATTGGCATATGAACGATTACCGAATTTTCAATTATATAAACCCAGTAAAATTCGGAATACTATAAATAAGACTATGGTGGATTCTCTCATTGAAGATGATGAATGAGGGTTCATTATGCAATCTTCAGCAGCTCCCAAGCTCTGTGACACCACATGCGTAATTGCAATCCTGTAGACGTCCGGCACACTCCTCCGCAGATGGTGAACTTTCATATGCTTGTAGGTTAGAGATGCCTTCTCAAATGAACAGATAACCCTGCTTTGCTGCGTGCTCTGAAACCACAATGGCATACATATTCATTTTTAGGTGGATGTTTCTTGTGTTTTGCCTTCATATTTGCACGAAGGGTGTCCCTATGACAAAGGCGGTTATGTTCAAAGTCTTTGGTCCCCAGGAAACACATCTTCCTCCATTTTCTGCGATCCCCTGCTGCACTCTCCCAGGAACTCAGAGAAATTCCACAACGTTTCAGGTTGTCTTTTAGTTTATCTTTGTAACGAAGCAGGGGATGCCCTATTGGACGGCAAGAATTTGTCAGTTGCCCAAAAAAAGTTGCTTAGGAACTCTTGAGTCATCCATTCTTACAAGATGACCCGACCACCGCATTTGTATCCTGATTAAAAATGATTCAATACCAGTGATTTCACATCTCTCCAGTAATTCACTATTCGGAACACAATCCTGCCATCCAACATTGCAGATAAAACACAGACATCTCATGTGGAAGGAGTCAAGCTGATTTATATGTTTGCGGTACAAGGTCCACGTTTCAGCACCATACAGAAGAGTAGGCAAAACAATAGATTTGTAGACTGCCACCTTTACTTTTAGAGACACATCGTGGCTGTTCCAGAGTCTTTGTTGCAACCTACCAAATGCCTCACTAGCTTTATTAATTCTACATTGGATGTCCTTTTCAAATTTAGCATCATCAGACACAATAGAGCCGAGGTATGTAAAAGAAGATACTGTTTTCAAAGCTTTACCATCAACATATACCACTGGTTGTGAAGAGGACGTAGTGGTTGGTTTCGGTTGGTGAATAATTTCAGTCTTTTTTATGCTAATTGTAAGACCAAAGGCCTTACATGCACCAGAAAAGCTGTTGAGGATGTTCTGCATGTCATCAAGACTATGGGTGACAAGAACCCAGTCATCAGCATAAAGGAGGTCAAGAACAGTCTGCATAGAAGTCTTGGTTTTGGCCTTGAACCGTTGCTGGTAAATAATCCTCCACTTGATCGATACTCAACACCTATGCCTCCTGAGGTGTTCCTGAAAGCTGTCTCAAGCATCACCGAAAAGAAAAGAGCAAATAGGATCGGAGCAAGGACACATCTTTGCTTAGTTCCATTTGACACTTCAAATGTTTCACTTTGTTCACAGCCAGATCGTACTGTCACCACCATTCCCCAGTGAAAGGAGACAATCACATTCAACATCTTGTCCGGAATACCAAGCCTCCTCAAAACAGTCCACAGGGCATCCCTACAGACGGTATCAAATGCCTTTGTGAGGTCAACGAATGTGACAAACAAGTCCTTATTCTGCTCCCTCGCTTTCTCCTGTAGTTGCCGAAGGCTGAAGATCATGTCCACAGTACCTCTTCCTGCCCTAAAACCACACTCTATGGTTATCACACTCACACTTATTTCCTTTATGCTTAAACAGGTGAATAATTGATGTGTCTTTGAACTGTTGTGGCACGGTACCAAGTTCCCATATTAATGAAAACAGGGCACTTAGTTTCCTGATTAACAGTTGGCTTCCACATTTGTATATTTCTGCAGGTATGCCGTCATCACCTGGAGCCTTACCATTTGAAAGTTGCTTTACAGCCCATTCAATCTCTGACATGGATGGAGTATCAGCAAGCGCCTCGATGGTTGGCCTCTGAGGAATACCGTCAATCACTCCTCGATCCACTGTCGATTCTTTGTTTAAAACATTTGAAAAGTGTTCAGCCCAGCGCTTAGTAATTTCTTTCTTATCAGTGAGGAGAATGCCATCCGACGAAAATATTGGAGATGTCCCCCTTAAAATGGGACCAAACACCCCCTTGAGGTTTTGGTAGAATGATTTAAAATCACACCTATCCGCCGCATCTTGTAAGGCCTCAGCTTTCTGCTCTCACCAGTTTTGTTTCATTTTCCGGAGCCGAGATTGTGCCAACCTTTTGGCCATTCTGAAAGCCTTGTGTTTCACTGAAGAATTTTTGTCAGTAATCCACACTTGATGGGTTTGATGCATGTTATTGAGCAGTGGGACGATAGTTGGATCATTTTCATCAAACCAATCTTGGTTTTTCCTTCGAACATATCCTAATGACTCTTTAGCAGAGTCATACACTGCAGTTTTAAACTCTCTCCAAGATGCCTCAATATCATTCCCACATACAACGGAGGACAGCTTTTCATCAGTAACCTTTTGAAATGAGTGCATTATCTCCTTAACTTTCAGCTTGCCTACATCAATTCTCTTGATGGAAGAGTTACGTTGGTTTCGAACAGGGCGCTTGGTTTTCATCCTGACTGTGGAGCAGATCAATTTATGGTCTGACCAACATTCCCCGATGTTGTAAGAACGTGTAAGATTTATATCTTGTCTCTCAGAACGACGTACAATGACATAATCAATGAGATGATAATGATTAGACCGGGGATGTTTCCAACTGGCTTTCTTGCAATTAGGCAGCTGAAACACTGTATTAGTGAGCAAAAGATCGAATTCACTGCAAAGAGACAATAAGAGAACACCATTTGAGTTGACTTTACCAATTCCATGTGAACCAATGACATTTTTCCAAAATTGTGTATTACTACCCACACGAGCATTGAAGTCACCCAAGACAAACAGCTTATCCTGTATACAGACCTTGTTGATTTGTTCGCGTAAAGAAGAGTAAAACCTCTCCTTTAGCTCATCAGATGAATTAAGTGTAGGTGCATAGCAACTCAAAAATGTGGCATATTTGTCCTTTCCTACTGCAATGCTCAAGGACATAAGTCTGTCATTTATACCAACGGGCAGGGACTCAAGATTTTTGGCAATATCAGTCCTGATGGCAAAACCAACACCAGATTCACATTTCTCAGAACTTGGTTTTCCAATCCAATAAAAAGTGTATCCACCTTCAACTTCCTCTAGGTGTCCTGCATCAGCAAACTGAGTTTCAGAAAGAGCTGCAACAGAAATTCTATGATGCCTTAACACACGTGCTATAATAGCGGTTTTTCGTTCAGGGTTCTTTTTGTTATCCTGGAGTGTTCTTACATTCCAAGTCGCAATGAACATATTCGTTCCATGTATTTTGTTTCTATTCTTGATTTGGGTGCAAATATTGGATGCCCAGACATCTGCACCTGATGACAGGGACATGAGCAAGTAAACAATTTTTAGGTCACCTTTTATAGACCACTCTCCATGAAGAGGAAAGCAGTGCCATCCTATAAAGGGCTGCTTTGTTATGAAAGGAGGACATGAGTCACACAGTTAGTTGCGGGTGTTGTGAAAAACGGCCATCTACCTTCCACCACCTATGTGCAATGTTCATGCTAGGAACTACCAGTGACATCCTTCACCTGTTCCCATCACAATCCCATCATCGCCACAGGGTTTTAATTTATTATTAGTTAAAAAAAAAAAAAAAAGCACATATCGATGTACCAAACGTTAGGCTTAAATGAGTGGAAATTTTTCACTGAACAACCGGCACTTTGATTTGTTTAAAGTAGTCATTGCTTGTGCTGAACAAAGCACATTCTCTCCATCGGATTAACATGGTCTGTACAGGTGCACACATGTGCCACACGTCAGATGATAAAACGATCGCAGGATTTTCTTGTAAGAGTGTTCCATCTCCTAAATCAGTTGTGAGCCAACACTAAAGGGCCTGGTCCACCCTGGTAAGCTTTCTGTGCAGCTGGGTACCATACCAGCTATTTCTTGGTCCTTGACTCTAACGGTTAGTTCAGTCTAGTGGACACATTGCTTAGCGATGCTGTACCAACACTGTCCCCTCACAAGGTTTGGCAGGCCTGCAGAGACCAGTACCCAGGGTATAGCTCTTGGAGCTAGCAAGTGAGAGATTTAGGAGATGGGTGAGGACCAGTGATCTCTGTCCACCCTATTGGGTGCAGCAGCCAGAGACAAAGGTACTACCTCTACCCAGAGCCCCCTATACCTCAAATAATGCGAACCCAGGTCGTCGCATGTATGGACTGTGCAACCTAACCATATGGGCTACAGCGCAATCTATTGGCCCATATGGTTAGGTCGTCAGTATTGCACACTTCAAACGTACGATGACCTGGGTTTGCGCCTATGTTGGAGCATGTCACTGACGAGATGCAGTACATCGAAACCCACTTCAGGTCTGGCGTTGTCCGTTGTTGATGCAATTGCTCGATTCCATCTAATTCTAGGTTCTAGCTTTATTATTATATATATATATAAATATATATATATATATATAACGCAATCATGAAGGGAAGACTTAAATTTATGATTAAAAACGTTTAAAATAAAGTTAACGAGGTGAAGAGAATAGAAGAAAAAAAAAATGGGGGAGTCAGCTGACCGGTTTCGCCCTTGCCCTATCAAAGCTGTATCGAGGGATTTGTTTTGGTGAAAGAAAAAAACACGAATGGGAATCGAAAATATGTACAAATAAAATCACGTTGCATTACATTATGTATGGGGGAAGACAAATGGGGGAAAACAATAGAAATACAGCAACGTTATATTTGTTGAAATTTCTGGGGTAGTTATCAATATTCGACTTTGTAGGGTAACATGTACAAAAAAGAAAAAAGGCAAAAAAGGGAAAATAGCAATGCAACAACAAAGAAAAAAGAAAGAAAGACCCCAAATTAAAGTTTAAAAAGTTCAACATTTATTTGGTAAAAGTAAGTGGTGGATTGCTTTTTGCTTCCCAAAAGCAATGGTAAAAATTACCGTGTTAACAAATCACAAACATTCAAATTACAGTTGAAAGAAAAAATACCAAAGAAGCAACACAGTTTTACAATGAAGTCACGAAATTAGACTTCTCACAAAAAGGAGGAGGAACGTTCTCGTTTTCCTTAAAAAAAAAAGAAAGGCTTACTTCAAAAAAGGTCTGAAAGTAAAAAACTAGAAAAAAAGAGTTCTCGAAGTTCTTTCAAAGTTTTTTTTTCCCTTTTTTTATGTCCCTTTTCGTCCTTTCTTCAGAACAAATGAATTCTTCAAAAGGTTTAAAAGTTGGGCTCTCTCTCGACCCCAAAACAGAGTCCGAATGGAAATTCCTTTTCTCTGAAAAGGGTTGTCTTCTTTTTCTTCTTCTGCTCCTTCAGAAATAATATTCCTTTTCTCTGAAAAGGTTTGTCTGTCTACTTCTTCATCCGTTCAAAAGGGGATAAAGAAAATAAATCTATGTTGACTAGTTTCTCAGCCAACCGCTTGAAAAGGAAGAATAAAATGGTGACAGGTTATGCCACACTTTTTCTTCTTCTTCAATAAATGATGTATTTTAAAACACCAATATCAAACCGATCCAATAAAGGCTCTGTACCCTTAGTGAAGTGGTTGAA
This sequence comes from Euprymna scolopes, assembly GCF_053919585.1. Taxonomy (NCBI): domain Eukaryota; kingdom Metazoa; phylum Mollusca; class Cephalopoda; order Sepiida; family Sepiolidae; genus Euprymna; species Euprymna scolopes. The sequence continues at coordinate 35,151,394 of NC_136521.1, forward strand.
TGAATTTACGTCAATGGTCCCCACACAACGGAATCCCAAAAAAGAGACTTGCTCTCATGAAGTATTAACTGGAACTAATTTGAAAAAGGCACAAGAAAAAGGGGGAATTCTGAGACTGTTTCAAAGCAACCAATCACCATCAAGCAATGATGATGGATACTACTAAGACAAAAGAAAGACACTAAACAAAGAGAGAGAGAAAAAGAAAGAGAGAAAGAAATGTCCGTGAGGACTTATATAACAAAGAGAGAGAGAGAGAGAGAGAGAGAGAGAGAGAGAGAGAGAGAGAGAGAGAGAGAGAGAGATATGCATGCATGCGCACACATTCACCAGCTGAAAAGGCCTTTCAGTTCAAACCACTGCTAGACAACGGGGCCAAGGTGAGAAAGGGAGGTGGTAAGATGAATGCTACAGGCTAACCAAAAATGATGATCTCCCCTTCCCTTTGCACAGCTAAAGGCGACTACATTGATAAAAAATAAAATTCCAACATATTACTCAAAGATCCTAGAGACAGACTAATCACGCTCAAACTCAAGAGACATTCCTTCTGTTTACAGAGGGAAGGCCTTCTCAACTGAATGTGAACAGTCTCCAAGATCTTTAAATGAAATGAGTGAGCACGATGCAGGATTGAAAAAGAATTTGTGCTAAAGTTTGCTGCACAAGACGTGTTTTTTATAAGGTGGTCAGTAATTGAAGACCCGTATGCATTGACAATTATGTCTGTTGTTTGGTATGTCCCATTTCTGATTTTGATAGGTACATGTTGTTGGACTCTTTCATCCAATCTTAATGTTGTTCGACTCACATAGTTGGCACAGCAACTACATTCAAAATTGTAAATTATATTATTATTATGATGGGGGTGGGGGTAGAACGTCAAGAGGATGGCATTAATGTTCTCGTAGAAAGCACAACACGTACATTTGAAGCAAAATAACAATTTTGCACAGTTGAGCTGATTTACTTTGCAAATTTCTCACTTACTGTCCCCAGCCAAGGTAAACACAGATATACTGGACATTTATTAACCGTTTGAATTTAAATTATTGAGAATTATGCTATTTTCCTTTGTATAACTGACCTAATCACATCCAGAGCTTACCCTTTTTTTTGGAGAGGGTATCTGTAATTATTTTAAATTCTTCATCCAATTTGGATTTTGAGCAGATGATAAGGGCACGATGTGTTAGGGTCCAAATTAAATTTATCTTACGTTTTTGGGGGGCAAAATGAATCCCAGCGTGTATGCAGTCCCATGAATGTAGGTTTATGGTATATTGATGTAAGTTAGCTTGAGAAAATCTATGGACGTATTAGACTCTCCTTCATAAGTATACTGTAATGTGGGATGCATGCTATTAAGTACGGAGAAAAAGTTATTTGCCTGTATTTGGTTACTGAAGAGGCAAAATGTGTTGTCTACATAGTGAAAATAGACCAAGGGTTTCATGGGTCCAGAGAGCAATTGCTCTTCATGGAAACCCACAAAAATATTCACCCAAAACTGAGCCCATCGACACACCTTCTATTTCCTGATACATTACATCGTTGAAACTGAATTCAACAGATGTAGTGGCAAATTTCATCAGCTCAACGAATATACTTTCAGAAATGGGAGGAGGCTATATCTGACTACAATATAACAAATCTGAACAGATATCTATAGTCTCTAAAACTGGGACACAAGCAAACAGGTTGCTAATGTCATAAGAACACATGAATTTATTAATAACCTTAGACTTTTGAATAAAGTCTGCAAAATGAAATGAATCTTTTAAACAGTATTTACTGTAATATTTTAATACCGGTTGCAAAATATTTAAGATCCATTTTGCAACTTTATGCTGTGAAGACCCTACCATAGATAAAATGGGTCTTAAGGAAATACCGACTTTGTGAGGTTTTGGTAAACCATATAATCTTGGACGGATCCTGAGGTTCTAATCTCATTAGCTATGCTATTTTCAATCCTGAGTCATGCTCACTCATTATTTCATTTAAAAATCTTGGTGACTGTTCACATTCGGTTGAGAAGGCCTTCACTCTGTAAACAGAAGGAATGCCTCTTAAGTTTGAGCGTGATTAGTCTCTAGGATCTTCGAGTAATATAACGGTGCTGTATTTCAATCGCTTTCCCTCACCCCCCCATACATAACGTAATGCAACGTGATTTTATTTGTACATATTTTCGATTCCCATTCGTGTTTTTTTTCTCCAAAACAAATCCCTCGATACAGCTTAGATAAAACGAGGGCGAAACCAGTCAGCTGACTCTCCCATATTTTTTCTTTTCTTCTATTCACCTCGTTAACTTTATTTTAAACTTTTTAAATCATAAATTTAAGTCTCCCCTTCATGATTGCATTATATAAATTTTGTACCCCTTAAAGAATCATGAAATATATATGCATATATATCTATGCATATATATATATATATTTTTAAATATAATTATCCACTGCCATGTGTTTTATCGTCTAAAAGTCATCAGAGTGGCTGCATCTAGCAAGATTTTATATCGGGACCCCCATGGTAAGAAGCATAAACCTCTACCACCAGGCTATCTCGCGCGACTGTTAAATATATCGCGATTTACGTAGATGTTATTTTTTGTTTTTGTTTTGCGATACTTTTTAAACAAATTCAACTCTTTATATGCGAGTGCATTTTTACCTAAATGCGAGTTAGGAATAATTTTTCCTTTCACCAATTTGGTACCCCCAAATGGGGAGCGGAATATTTATTGTTTTTAAAATATAATTATCCACTGACACGTGGCTGAATCTGCGGCAATATATTTATAAGTTTCTACTGTTATGATATAGGGAGTATGATCATAAGGGGGCGGTCGGAGATTAGGGTGGCAATGACTATGAGTGCATATAACTTGATGTAAAAGGTTAAGTATACATATTGATGTTAAAATAGGGGAGTAACGAAACCATAGCTACTTATTAGAGTGGTAAAAATACCAAATAATAGTAGGGTAATTATAATAGTATGGAAGATAATAGTAATAGAGCGGCTGAATCTAGCGAGATTCGAAATCGGGACCCCATGGTAAGAAGCATAAACCTCTATCACCAGGCTGTCTCGTGTGACGTTGAATATATTGATAGATAAATGTTATTTTTTGTTTTTGTTTTATGATACTTTTTGAATGAATTCAATTCTTTATATGAGAGTGCATTTTTACCTAAATGCAAGTTGGGAATAATTTTCCCTTTGACTAATTTGGTAATCCCATATATATAATATATATATAATTATTATAGGGTTCATCGAGCTCTGTCTATGTTTGTTTAGAATATCATATCATCTGATATTTGGGGCTTGATGCTGAATGCCTTGAAAAAGTCACTTCTGATTAAAATGTGGTCCAAAAATCAAATATATTACAAATAAATGTGATCAAAGATAAGATAAATTACTTTTCTACCTCTCTGGAAAAGTTTTTAGTGGTTTTACTCTCAAATTAAATTAAAAAATTATTGTTAATAACACACTTATCACTCCCGTCATTGCTACCATAATTGCTACCATTATCTCCATCTTCACTGTTATTAACAGTAATTTTGAATTTAATTTTATCACAACTATTGGTAACATTATATTTAATGTTAAATTTTGTTTACTTTTAATTTTGCCTTTATTTTTACTTTATTTATTTTATTTTTCTTAATATTCAATTTTTTTCATATTCAATTTTACATCTAATTTATTCCCAACTTTATTATTACAACTATTATTATAATTGTCATTACTATTATCTTCCATACTATTATAATTACCCTACTATTATTTGGTATTTTTACCACTCTCATAAGTAGCTATGGTTTCGTTACTCCCCTATTTTAACATCAATATGTATACTTAACTTTTTACATCAAGTTATATGCACTCATAGTCATTGCCACCCTAATCTCCGACCGCCCCCTTATGATCATACTCCCTATATCATAACAGTAGAAACTTATAAATATATTGCCGCAAATTACCTTTTAGTTTTACAACCTTACATAACCCTCCCCCCAAAATTAATCAAAAATTACCCAGAAAATAGACACTCGATAAACCGTTAAAATAAATTACCACACAGCAACAATACACCCCCTATTTAACCATAATACATATACCCCTTAATCTCAATACTATGTTAAAGACAATATATATTCTTATATATCATACTATATATAATAAGCTTCTTCTTATTTATTTAGAATTCATTAAAGCTTCCCCCAACACTCTATAATTCCTCTTAATCTTTTTCATTCCTAACGAACCTTACACTAGACGCCGCATCTCCCCCATGCTACCTAGCACCTTCTCTACTCTTCTGATGAGAAGCGTTAGGTTTTGAAATGCCCTGGCATAAAGAGTCCCTTCTATCCCCCAAATTCTACCTGTATTCCATTATTCAGTAAATGATCCATTCTATATCTACCAATATATAGTTTTGTGTCTTCATTTCACACTCTTGTTATCCTATTGTATAAGCTCCAATAATTATTGTTGAGCCTGGCATTATCCGGATAAGTCTCCTTTTGTGGAATTGATCTTTCTCTTTTCCTTTTACTTAAAGCTATATATATATATATATATATATATATATATATATATATATATATATATATATATATATATAAATATATATATATATTAATATACAAGAGGCATGCAATAACTAATGCCCCTGACCCAAATCCAGTTGTCTAATCCAGCTGAAATTTTGCATGTGCAATTGATTTATATCTCTATGGGTTATGTGGCAAACTAATTGTGGTTTCTGTTTTACAGGTGTTTGAACTGAGTCAGGTGTGAAATGGAGCCTGTTGAATGTCGAGCAGTGATCCGGTTTTTGTATTTGAAAGAACGTACACCATAGGAGACGTTTGATGAAATGAAAGAAACTCATGGTTATAATGCTCCATCATATGACCTTGTAAAACGTTCGCATCGTGAATACAAACATGGCCGGAAGTCTGTGGAAACAGCTCCCAGACATGGTCTCCCCCCTTCTGCCATTTATGAGGTATCTGTCTATCAAGTTGAGGCTGCCATTTTGGAAGATCGGCTCATTACTCTTCGCCAAATAGCCCAAGATGTCAAGATTAGTACAGGGTCTTTGGAAACTATCATTCATGACCATTTGCATATGCATAAGGTGTCTGCCAGATGGATTCCCAGGTTGCTCATACCATTCCAGAAGCGTGAACGCATCGAGTGCTCGAGGATGAATTAGGAGATATGCCAAGAAGATGAGTCAAAGTTTTTCAAAAGACTTATTTTTTTTTTTTTTTTTTTTATTCAATTTTCACCCCAAACAAGGCACAGTGCCACTTTGAAGCAGGGGGCTACTATTAGGGAATTAATTAGCGGGGTCATTATGAAGGGAGAAGAGTAGAAAGATGTTTGTTAACATTACACTTGAACTTCTGCATATCATTGCAGTTGGGAAAGCAGAATCCCGGAAGGGAGTTCCAAAGACCCGCAGTTTTGGGGAAGAAACTATTGGAGTAAAAGGCTTTCTTGCACCTAGGGATCTCCACTGTAAAGGGATGAGACTTAGTAGCTTGTCGGGTTTGTCGGGGGTAGTTACGTCGGGGAGGTACAAGTGTTTGCAGTTCGTCAGAGCATTCACCATTAAAGTATTTGTAGAACAGGCAGAGGGATGCAACATCTCGTCAATGGGACAGAGGTTGAAGCCCAGATGACAGTTCAGGACCTATCAGGTTTGCGACTCTTTTTTGAACTCTGTCCAGGAGCGAGAGACAAGCAGCAGATGAACCAGCCCAGATGTGACAACAGTACTCCATACATGGGCGAATGGTTGCCTTATAGAGGTATAGGATACTGGCAGGCGTAAGTAGTTTTCTAGCACGGTAGAGGGAGCCAACCTTCCTTGCAGCAGCCTTGGCAATGCTCTCAATGTATCTATTCCAGTTCATATTCCCTGTAAACGTTAGGCCGAGGAGTTTAAAAGAAGTACTTTCAGGCAATGTGTTCTTGGCCATTGCTATTGGTGGTAGAGAAGGTTTCTTGTAGTTATTGAAGGAAACAAGCTTAGTCTTAGCAGCATTGAATGAGACCAACCATTTTTGTCCCCATTCCACTACGGATTGGAGGTCATCCTCTAGTGTTTCTGCCATTTTCTTGGATATGTGTTCATTTGTTTTCCCCTCATATCTGTTATAGAGAGTGGTGTCATCGGCAAATATACCCATCTCCGAAACAATATTATCAGGGAGGTCGTTTATGAATATCAGGAACAATAGAGGTCCAAGGATAGACCCCTGAGGCACTCCCGCATTTATGTCATATTGTTTGGATGTACGTCCGTCGAGGACAACTTTGATTTTTCTATTACTTAAGAAGGATTTAATTACGTTATGAGTTCTTCCAGTGATTCCATATGATCTAATTTTCCTTAGAAGACCATCGTGCCATACCCTGTCAAAAGCCTTAGATATATCAAGGGCCACCGCTCTACCCTCCCCTGTTTTATCCAATGAACGGTATATGCGTTCAGAAACTACAGTTAAGATATCTGCTGTTGAACGGGCTTGCCTGAATCCATATTGTTTGTCAGTCAAGAGTTTAGCAGCTGTTAGGTGCTGGACTAGGGCTTTATTAACTAAGGACTCAAATATTTTGGCGAAAAGCGGGAGGAGGCTAATGGGGCGATAATTTAGTGGGTCAGTTCTTTCACCAGAATTCTTGAAGACTGGTACCACAGAGGCGGTTTTCCAGCAGTCGGGAAAACAAGATTCGTTAAGGCATTTATTGTAAAGTTTGGACAGAACTGGAGCAACCTCGGCAGAGCATTTTTTTAATAGCACAGCCGGGATGAGATCTGGTCCACATGCTTTAGAGGTGTCTAGGTTTTTTATAATAGCATGTACCTGAGAAGGGGTGATTTTCAAGTCGTCAAGTGTGGCGTCTGTTCGCAGAGGAAAATCAGGGAGTGAGTGGTGTACCGAGTTCAGTGTGGAGTTTGAGGCAAACCGACTGGCAAGCAGATTAGCCTTGTCAGTTGCCGTGCAAGCAACCTCATGATTGTTTGTTAGTGGGGGAATAATTGACTGTCCATTATTAACTACGCTGTTGTAGATTTTCCAAAAATCCTGGGTTCCTAATTTCTGTGCTTCGATGCGCTTTCTGGTGGTTTCAGAGTAATCTGACTTAGCTGTGTCTATCACTCTCTTACAATTATTTCTAGCTTCTATAAACTTCTGTTTATTTGAGCTGGACTTATGTCGGTTGAATCTGCGGAACGCATGCTGCCTTTGACAAATGGCAGCTGCACAAGCAGAAGTAAATCATTGGGGGGAGTGGGGCTTGCTATAGTATTTCCGTGCGGGAACATGTGTTTCAATAGCAGTTTTGAACCATTCAGTTGTCTCATTTGCACACTGTTCCACTGGAAGAGTAAAGATATTTTGCCATGGGGCATCTCTGATGAGCTCCCTGATGGCTTCCCAATCAGCCTTTTTGTAATACCTCGTTGTTTGGAGTAGTGGGTCTTCAGTTTTAGGGCGAGAATTTAGGCTGATTACTACCATTATCACAGCGTGATCAGCATTCCCGAGTGGGCTATGGGCATTTGTTGTACAGTCATTGGGAACTGTTGTCAGAAAGAGATCTAGAAGTGAGGCATGTTGATCGTGCTGGTCTGGGAAACGTGTCGGAAATGTAACCATCTGAGATAGGGAATGAGATATAGAGAAGCTATATGTGGCGCTACCAGCTACGTCTGTGTGATTTGAGAATCCTAGCCAGTTACTGTGGTGGACATTGAAGTCACCAAATACATGTATTTGTGCGCTAGTATCGAGGGAGAGTGCTATATCTATGCTGTCTGAGACTTTGTTTATTAGGGTGCAGTCTTGGTTTGAGGGAGATGAAACCTGGGTCAATCACTATGATCCAGAGACCAAAGCCCAGTCAATGCAGTGGAAGCACTTGGACTCACCACCTCCAAAGAAGGCAAGAGTGCAGCCCTCCGCTGGCAAGGTCATACTCACAGTCTTCTGGGACCAGGATGGAGTAGTGATGACAGATTTCCTGGCAAAGGGTACCACAATTACAGGAGCCTATTATGCTTCACTTTTGAGGAAATTAAGGGATGCTATCAAAATCAAGAGGCGGGGCAAGATCAGCAAAGGTACTCTTCTCCTGCAGGACAACGCTCCGGTCCACAACTTGCATGTCGCCAGATCAGAAGCATGGGTATGTGGTTATGAAATCCTTCCCCATCCTCCCTACTCTCCTGACCTTGCACCCTCTGACTTTAACCACTTCCCAGCCATGAAGTTGTTTTTGAAAGGAAAGCGTTTCCCAGATGATGCAGCCTTGATTTCTGAAGTCACGTCGTGGTTGGAGGACTAACCCTGGGTGTTCTACAAAAACGGTCTTCAGAGCTGCATCAAACGATGGGAGAAATGCATAACCCTGGGTGGTTCCTATGTAGAGAAAGACTAATGACTGTGCCAAGTTTCGTTGCTCTACTGCTATGGAAAGTGGGTCAGGGGCATTACTTATTGCACGCCCTTCGTGTATATATATATATATATATATATTAATATATATATATATATATATATATATATATATATATATATATATATATACTTATTGCACGCCCCTCGTGTGTGTGTGTATATATATATATATATATATGTTTTATTTTTTTATTACCGTTTTATCTGTTTGGTTACATATGTTTCGGATGTTGGACCATGTTTACGATCTAACAGCCTCGTCAGACCTGTTAGGCTGTTAGATCGTAAACACGGTCCAACATCCGAAACATATTTAACCAAACAGATAAAACGGTAATAAAAAATAAAACACATATTTGCTCTGCAATAGTATTGAGCACCCTCTTCAGGTTTTTAGTAATTACCAGTTTTACCAAATATATATACTAGCAGGAAGACCCAACGTTGCTCGAGATTGAATGATGATCAACGAATGTTTCACCTTCCATACTTTTATTGTCATCAAAATCGGTGAAATTGCCCATTTCTCAATCAAATCAATTGATTGAGGACCCATCGCAGAGCACCGAGAGGAAGCTTCACATGCCTCTCTAAAGTGACTTAGTCCAAAATACATTATAGTCTACATTGCACTGTAGAGAACCTACTGTTGATTTTATAAAATTATGTTTATAGTTAATGGCTTGAATTAAAGTTTAAAATACAAAAATCAAGTAACATACTTCAATTGTGCTCTAAACAGAAGCATTACATTTCAGACGTGCCCCTGTCAAATCAAAGAACCTGATTGTTGATGCTGATTTTATATGCCTAGCGTTACTGCTTGTGAGGTAATAAGGACTTGAATTTAAATTTAAAATGAAAAAGTCAAACAGAGACATTTATTTCAAATCCGCCCCTGTCATATCAAAAATTTTATATATCAGGCCTTTTGGCTCATATGGTAATAAGACTTCTCAAATGCACTCATGATATTAGGCTGTGTAAGGCTTTAAAATTTTAGTCAAAATTGCCTGTTCCTTCTTTCATCGGATTATTTCGATTATCGATTATTGATACTTTTCAAAGACATTCCGATACATAACCTATCTAAGAACACTGTCAGGGACATAAAGTACCTACGTGTGAAATTTCATGAAAATCAACCCAGCCGTTTTCGAGTCCATAGGGAATGGACACACACACATACATGCACACACACACACACGCACACACACACACACACACACACACACACACACACACACACACAACCTATGCATTCAAGGTCTCAGAAACGACAACAAATGCAGATTCTGCCACACGGAATGGAAAGTGTGAGTCATCTGATGTCAAGCTGCAAGGTTCTTTTGGGGGATGGCTACTACACAGCGAGACATGATGGAGTATGTAAATACCTCCACTGGACCATCTGTAAAAAATTAAACATTCAGTGTAGCAGCAAGTCCTGGGAATATCAACCTGAAAGAACAGTTGGCAATGACTTATATACGATACATTACGACTATATAATCCTTATAACTACCTACCTTGAAAATGCTGCTGTCAAAACTGACATACTTATATGGAATAAGTCAGAGAGAGTGACAACCTTGGTTGAAGGAAATGTCCCTAATGATGGAGGTCTGAACAGAGCTGAAAGGGAGAAACAGACCAAATATCAAGGTCTCATGTTTATATCTGTCTTATATCAAGGTCTCATATATGATATGAAAAGAAACTGGAATGTTAGGGAGATATCAATCATACCAGTTATTATAGGTGCCACAGGACTTATGAAGAAGAACCTGAAGTCCTACCTAACTAATATTCCTGGTGAACCAAGTGCAAAAGAGATTCAGACAATTGCACTTAAGGGAACAGCGAGGATACTAAAAAGATCTCTCGGTTGGTTTCAATAAAAAAGCGGGGCAATGTTGGCAGCTGGTTTGGCTGCCCCATACTCAGCATTACAATCTTCAAAGGAAGAAAAATAAAAAAAAGGAAAAATTGTGATAAAAAAATATGCCATGAATATAGCGAGAGGAAGAAATTAAACAAAAATGTAAAAAATAAAATAAACAGATCTTTGTATATATAATAAATAAAAAGATGTGTCTATTTCACATTTATAAGGCTTTCTCTCTCTCTCTCTCTCTCTCTCTCTCTCTCTATATATATATATATATATATATATATATATATATATATATATATATATATGGTTTCAATAAAAAAGCGGGGCAATGTTGGCAGCTGGTTTAACTGCCCCATACCCAATGTTACAATCTTCAAAGGAAGAAAAAAAAAAAAAATTCGCGCGCGCGCACACACACACACACACACACACACACGCACGCACGCACACACACACTTTTATATAATAATAGAGATAGATATAGAGATAGGGATATATAGTAGCCAAGGCCCAAACACAGGTATTTGTTTACCTTATTTGCACAACTTTTTTAAAACAGCTTTTAGCATCTCCATAAGAGAGAAAAATGGCGGTGGAAAAGGAGGCTCAATTTTGTAAACCTTTGTCTTTGTAAAAACTTGATTTTTAGCTAATGTAAAAAGTATGAAACTGACCCAATGGGTCACAGTGTTTAAGTAATGGATAAAATCTGATTAAATCCTTAATTCTTCTATCCTAGCCCCACCGTTGACTTAGCAAATGACGGCGAGATCTACTCAAACAGAATAATGGTGCACACCTCGTGTGTCCTCTCCAATTGTGAAACCCAGTTTTGCCCGCGGCTGTGTAAAGATCGTTTCAGCTACGTGCACATTTCTTTTTTTCTACACCCACGCAAATTTTGTGGGCATAAAAACTAAAACTCTGCCTTTTCACATGGACTTCTCCCAAAGCAACTTATGTCACAAAGATGTTGTTTTTATCATCCAATCAGATTTGCGCGAGCCTTTTCTAGTCTCACACAAAAACACGCGTTCACATTTCAAGCTATATTACTTGTCATATACATACGCGCACACAAACACACGCGACCACGTCCACACATGTACATATATTCACGTTCGCGTACATACACTCACATTCACATGTATATACACACACGCTAACGTACACGCATGTACTCACATACACACACGCATGGACAACGTCACTTCCCCTTTCAAAGGAAATCCACACATGTGCAAAAGACCACCGGAAACAAGTATAAAAGCAAGAGACAAGCTGTTTCCAGCCTTTTTCAGACCAGCCTCCTAGCTGGACGGTCTACAGACCGACAGTGTGTCTTTTCGGCATGCGCGCATGCACGCGCGTACCTCACGCCACTTGCTACTATGTGGGACAAAGAGCTAACAAACAGTATGTACACTTTATATGCTTTCTATCTCCATAACCTGGATTGACTTTCTCCCTTTCTCTCTCTATGACAATAGACTTTCCTTCTCACCAGTAAACAGCGAGAGACGAACGCGGACATGAACACGTGTTGTACCCTTTTCTTTCATTTGTTTCTTCACAAAATAAATCCTGTTCGTTTAATTCAAGTAAACGCATTGTTCGTTCCTTCCTCAAGGCAATTCATTTTTCCTTTCCCAATTCAAATAATTTCACCTATTTTGTACGACTGGGGGGATATGTATAATGTATCCAGCAGTCCACTACAGATTACAAAGAAAGAAAGTTTCAAAAATATTTTTGTTACGTACTAATGTTATTATTATTAGTATTAGACGATACCACTGTGCGTATATGTTACGTGAGTTCTTATTATTAAAGATATGAGTCTTATTATAAGTGATGTTGTATCTTAGAGAGAGATGCTTATCTTAGAGAGAGAGAGATGTTCTTGTAAGAGAGATTTATTAAGAGGGATGTTGTTGTAAGAGACTTAGAGAGATTGTTCGTTTATAACTATTCCTATATTTTAAATGTTCATTCTTTAGATGTGTAGATTGGAAGAAGAAGCTCTTTGAGTGAGGAGATAGTGTTCACTGTTCAGACATTGTGTAGACATGAGATGTGTATGTCACGACATTTTTTAACACAGACATATAATAACAATTCAATTTACCTTTTTGTAGGAATCACAAACACAAGACGACGTTTTACAAAAATACAGATGAGTTTATTCTTCACACGACCGGCCGTGATTTTCATCATCAAGAATTCAAAGCTTCACATTTTAGTTTCAAAGTGATCGTCTCGCTTCCTAGACGTTCGAATTCCCAGACCCTCTCTGAGTTTCTCACTGACTGTTTCTAACTAACTATCACTTCCTATATTGAGAAATCCATGCATGTCCGGCCACGTGACTAAAATTCACGTGCCCTCAACATGCGTGGACTTGCACGTTTCCAATATTATGATTTCCCAATAACCTATTTTTCTTTTGTTGTTTTCACAAAAGAATTCAACCTACATATCTAATTTATTTAACCCATATTTTATTATCCACATTCTTTCTAACAATTGAATAGTTTATTTATTATTTATTTCATCCGAATTAACAATTTACTGGACATTCCATTTAAACCTATTGTTCTTTAAAACTTATGTCCAGGGTTCGATTTCTGCTTTCTCTCATTTTATTTTCATTTTAACTAATCTCTCTATTTTTATACTTACATGAAAAGGGGACAGCCCTTATCATGTAACATTTTTCCGACAGTATTCGTTGAGCCGGTTTGAAATCTATAAAAGGGTCATTTTGCACCAAAGCCAGTCAGTCGATCACAGCCATCATGCTGTAAACATCAACATCAATTCTGTTCACAGGACGTTAAATGTGTGCGCACCCGATAATTAACTCTCCATTGGAAATGGACTTTTTACCCTTTTCTTGCTCTTTGTTGAAGTAAGCAATTGACTTTTATGCTGTTTAAATATTTCTGAAAAGGACTGGTTATTTCTAACCTAGAACTTTTACTTCTACTTCATTTCATTTTAATTACCTCAGTCGCAGGAACTTTTTCTACTTCATTACATAAAGAAAATTTAATTACCTCAGTCGCAGGAAGAGACTCATTAAGAAGAAACTTTCTGGTCTTCTCTTTTCACTTATTTATGCTTTTGAGAAAATAAATTTTGTATAAAATTTATTCTCCGCCTCGGTCATCTTTGTTTGAATGTTCAACCCCATTTCACACATTATTTTTTATTATTTATTTTTTGAGTTTGCGGGACTAACATCGACATCCGTAGTCCCACAACACTTCCTTACTTTCGTCACATTTTGCTTACTTTGCAAAGTAAGTTCAGTTCCTTCCCTACCCCCAGCAAGTTGAGATTTTACTTTTGTAGGAGATTGCATGTGAACACCTGTCAAACTTGATGGAAAGAAGAAAAACAAAAACAAAAATTTTAGAATTTAGAATGGAGGATCAGTTTTGTATGTAAATTTAATGTAAAAATGATCACTCGTTCCCAGGATATTCTAATTTTTAACTATTTAGTTAACCTTAAGTCCGAGTGGCAAGGATGTAAAACTTGTAGTGGTACTCAGGTCTGATTAAAGTCCCTTTTCCACCACAAATATATAAATAATAAAAAAAATCAAATATATGGAATAAACTTTGTTTATTTACACAAACATAACAAGTAAAAACGAATCATTTTTCAGTGTCCAAAAAGTGTGTCTTGGTAGACAGTTCTTATAAATGTGAAAGTTATTTAGACTGTTTGTTGATTTAACAGAAAAAAAACAGAGAATGTCCTTTGTTTTCTTAGTGAGAAAGCAGTGTGTGTGTGTGTGCGCGCACGCGCGTGTGAATAGGTGTCATGCTGGCAAGAACAAGTAGCAAAGACAATGTTAGTAAGAGAAAAGAGAGGTGGAAAGTACATGTTTCTGTGCGAGGCTAAATGTTTGCATTATTCTTTCTGCGTGTGCGTATGTGTGAATAGGCGGGGTTTGTCATGCTGGCGAGGAAGTAGCAACGAAAACGTTGACAAGAGAAAGTGAGAATAGAAAAGAGCAAAGAGTGAGTGAGATTGAGAAGAGTTCGCTCATCGTTTATATATTTTTCGAAGTGAGCTGGGAAAAAAGGTTGGAAAATGATGTCTTTCTTTGAGCGTTATTTTAATTTCTTTGTCACGTGGTGTGCTTTCAATTACGTCCGCCGAACAAAACACATTTTAAGTTTTCTTCCCCTCAGAATTTGCATTGGCATATTTTTTATTTTTTTAACTCTTTGCGCCTCTGAAATTTATTAATTTCTTTTTGCGCGCGTAATTGGGTTATTTATTTATTTATTAAAAACAAACAAACAAGAAAGGAATACATTTTTTACTTGTGTGTTTAACCATACAAACTATACCTAAAAAGTCAACTTCCCCTTCGAACAGAAAACGCACAGAATTTATCTCCTATAAAAAAAAAGAAAAAAGAAAAAGAAAATTGGTTAACTGCTCTAAAACGATAGAATGGATCGAACATCGTGGAGAGGGTGTTATTTTATATTAAATTTATAAGTGAAACTCAAAATCAATTGTTTCTTTTTTTTTTGTTTTTGCCAATGCTTTTTTTTTTAAATTTATTTTTAGATTTTACACTAAAAAGTAGAATATCATTATTATTTTGCGTGGTTAAGAGTGTGTGTGTATATATATATATATATATATATATATATATATATATATATATATATATATATATATATATATATATATATATATATGTATTAAAAAACAAATTTTTTATTTTATTTTTACGGAGCTGGGAATTGAACCACTGAACCGGTCGCTATTGCGCATGCTCCGAATTCAACGCCGTGTTGCCAACGTTACCAACAATGTCCTCCGCCCGAAATATCAGAATGAAATCCAAGGGATCCTCATTGGATGTAAGTCCCAAAATCCTTTTTCTAAGAGGGTTTACAATCCATCTCTCCCGGATATAAATCATCCATAATGTCCACGATACATCGCTTTACCCTTTTATTCAATCGGTAGTTCATCGTTTTATCGTTTTCTTCTCGAAAGAGCCTCTTTATTATGATGTATATGTGTGTGTGTGTGTGTTTTGTTGCACTGTTAAATTCGTTTTTAGCGTCACTCATATTATGAATTTGAAACCAAATTCCGTTTTAAATTATTTTTTTTATTTTTTAATTTTATTTATTTATTATTATTATTTATTTATTTATTTTTACAATAGTGGCTTCTTCGACGCTTCTATAGCTATGGGTTCCATAGATGTCCGAATGTTTCCGATTGCGATTTACGGAACTAACCGGAAATGGTAAAAGCAGTTTACGATCACTCTGTAAGCCGCGAAAAGAAAACCACACACACACACTCTCTCTCTCTCTCTCTCTCTCTCTCTCTCTCTATATATATATATATATATATATATATATATATATATATATATATATATATATATATATATATAATTAAAAACAAAAAACACATGAATGCAAAACCTAAACGAATTTAACCGCAGTGACAGAAGCTGCTGAGTTTTCCCGAAGAATTAATCTCGGTACTTTTGCAGATCTTCGGAGTTCAAAACCAACAGAGATTAACCATTCTAATGCCGGCCCTTCTTGATTTTGTGATGGGAATTTAGTTCTGTGCAGTTCTAGGAGGTTCCACCCTCTCAGACTTTACCTTCTCTCTTTAAGAAAAGGTTAGTTTATTTCTAATCGCCTGCGGCGCATTCACCGTAAATGCCAACAGCCTAGGCAATTTTTGCAGGTCAGAGAGCGCCCCCTCCTCTGGGGCGTTGGGGGGGGGGCGCTGACTTCTCAATCCCACTTTCCGACCCTGGTGTCTTAAGTTCTTGCAGTGGGAGAGACTAAACAACTTCAATACGGATGGTGCTGAAATAATAACGTTATTATTTAGAGCCTCTGTATTTTTTCACCAAACAATTTAATAAACAAACGTAAAAATTCAATTTAACTTGAAAATCATTGGGGGGGGGGGACTACAGCGAGGTTCATATTTTACATAAGTACCCTGATGAATATTCTGCCCCCCCCCCCAAAAAAAAAACATAACAAACCTTCCAATTACAACAAACGGAAACAAATGCTCTTTGGTTAGGACAAAAAAAAAAAAAAAAAAATGGGGGGGGGGGAGACACCCTTGTCTAAAGAAAAACGGGGGTGAGGGGAGGGGTAGAATAAAAAAAATACAAATAAGGAACAAATATTACGAACTGTAACATAAATTACTCTTCTACCTACCTGAATGTTTTATTTTGACTTATTTTAAAGCGTTTATTTATTTTGAAACAAAAGTAGTGTAAAATCTTGAATATGGCGGTCTCGTTACATCGACTTTTGATGATTGTCCAAAAATCGAAAATTTACCAAAATATTTGTACAACATTACATTTTCACACGCTTGGTAACATTTATTGGATCGGTTTCTACCAGTATTTGGTTTAATTTTCGATTGTTAAGCTAATTGAGAGTCCAAATGGTTATATCAAAACCGACATTTTTTTCGTTATAACTCAGTTGACATTACTTTTATTTTTGTTTCAAAGTAATTAAACACTTTAAAATAAGTTCAGGCACAAAAATCTTCTCCACGTATGTAAGAGGAACTTATATTGCATTTGGTAACATGTATTTGTTGTATATTTAAGTAAAAATAGAATTTATCAATTCTCAAATTTTATCGTATGTTTTAACGTGGAAGAGTTGTGCAACTAATTCTGCATAACAGATTGACTTCTCTCCCTTGACTTCGCAGTAACAGATGCACAAATACCCTAAAAGTAAAGTAAAATTAATTTCGGTACTTATGCACTTATGTTACCGTGGTGAAATAATAGCGTTGTTATTATTTGAAAATCCATTCTTAACATGGGGAGGGTGTTTTGTAACTATTCTGTACTTTAACCTAAAAATTTAATAATAAAAAAAAACAGTTGAATTTAATTTGAAAATGCTATTTAAAAAAATAGCACGATGTGCAGTGAGTGCACTCACTGCAACTGCATAAGCACCTGAATTTGAACTTCTAATATAAAAAAAAAACTCAAATAATTAAAATAAAAAAATGATTTTTTTTTTTTTATTTTAATTATTTTTTGCGTTCAGCCGTTTATATCGGTTTGAAACTGTCAAAATTAAGCTTAAAATATTGTTTATAGCCGTTTGATAGAAGAGAAACAGACCACTGATAGCGGACCACCGCTACGAATTCGGAATAGGGGTGGGTGAGTGGGTGACTGACCGGACCGTTCTATTTACGAAGGTCATGATCGGACACTTTTTCCTTAGCCGTCCAAGTGTGTAGCAGTAAATATAATAGTTAATACTGTTACTTTATCAAAACAATGAAAAAAAAAAAAAACATTTTTTATTACCGTGAGAATCTTAGCGGAGAAGATTTTGCTACATATTCAGAATTGCACCTATAGCGGCAATTAAAACTAAAGAAAATACAAAAAGAAAAATCTATATGATGTACGTACTCGTTGCAGAACAAAGATGTCATATTCTAAAAATCATGTAATTTGATCAAGTATTTTTTATTGAAAAAAAAAACAAAAAATTACGAGTCGTAGTGTTTTCGTCGGGCATGATGAAAACCGATGAAATAAGGGGGAGACAACTCAAATCGAAGTGTCGATGTCAAAAATCAGCCTTATGTTTAATACAGTAAATCACTAAAAATCGTAAATTTTGATTTAAAAAAAAAAAAAAAAAATACATGATCGATTTACATAATTTTTGGAATATGACATGTGACGAGTACGTACATCATACAGACTTTTCTGTATTTTATTGGCGGACGTTGTTGAGAGTGCCCCCGCCCCCCCTCTAAATTCCACAAATTTCACTTTTTTTATTTTTTTCCTGTTAATATCATCGATTGCAGATTTAAGTTTCAGATTATAAAAAAAAAATTGAAAAAAATAAATTTCCATAACTTTTCACGTGGGAGTTCAGTTTGCAATTATAACGTTGTACTAAATTAAACACAAACTTTGTGACCATGATGAAAAAAAAAAAAATGGCAACACTCTGGTGTGACCGGAAGTTAGGGGTTAGAACGGAGGGGTTAAAAAAAAAAGGAAGATTTCTTTACCACCCCTCCCCTCTTCCCACTCATCTTTGTATCTACCCCCCCTCTCTCTCCTCTATTTATGTATCTACCTATTCATCGTGGTCACAAATTTCGTGTCCATGGTTGTCAGTTGTTGCCAGCTTTGTGTAGGATTGAAACCACTATCTTCAGACAATGCTCACCTGAAACCCTAGAGATTCAACGTCTCTATACACTGCGCCACGGGCTCTGAAGGGCAATCAAGGTTGGAGTTTTTGGTGTTATAAATCCAGGTTTTTCATTCTTATCTGGTCTTCAATCGTCGGGCCTGTACCGAGTGATATATCATTTTATCATTGAAATCCTCTAAGATAAGTAATTTGTATATTTATTTAATTATTTGTGGACTGTTATCCTCATCTTCACAGTTGATGTTTTACCACGGTTTTTTTTTCTAACTAAACAGGTTTTTATTACACTACCTTTATTTTTAAGCAACAAAAAGAAAACCCTTTAAAATAAGTTAAAACGTAGAAAGGTATGGCCACAAAGATTTTGGTGATTATAAAAAAAAAACGTTTATAAACTATTATTTGCACAGTATCATTGATTCCAACAAAGCCTTCATCAGATAATGACTCTGGGTTGAGGCATGGTTTCAGATCCAAAGCATTATTACCACAAACTCTGAGCACTTTAGCAATATCTCATGATACCACCAGACTTTGTTTAAAGTAAGTTGGAATGGATTACTGAGCCTTCAGCGACTTTTTGTTGAATAATTGGCTAAAGTGTTGCACGGTCTTTTATTTGAACATTAAGGTTAAGGATCAGTGTTAGGGTTCCATGCTTCGTAACCACACATTCTTTGTAAACCAATTAGAAGTGTTTTCCTGACTCTTGCACCGTGTTGGTTGCAATATGATGTGTAGATTCACTACAAAATGTAGATGTCGTACCACAGTAGATTCATGATATAAAAATAACAAGCCGAAATGGTACTATTGCTATCTGGCACAAAACTTATTTTCTTAAACAAAAATGAATGGGACCAAGATTTTTTATCTAAACCAGTGGTTGTTAATAGTGTTGAGACGATTAATCAGAATTGGGAATCTGAAGATTTGAGGGTATCGGAATTGGAAAAATTGATGCCTATTTTCCGATGCCAAAATGATTCTTTTAATTCTCATTTTTTTATTTGATTTTGTTTAAAGTAAAATCATCCATTGCTGGTAATAATGATAAAATAATAAATATTTATTGATTTTAAAATAATAGTAAAGCTAAAATTGATAGATCATCCTCCACAAGTGTAATTTTATGTTTCGGAAAATATCTGCATTTTTAACGTGTGTTCTTATGAAAATCGGGAGAAATGACAATCTTATAGTTAAATAATTAGAGATTTATAAAGAATTGGAATCGGTAATTGTATCAGAATCGGGAAAAATATTGGAATCGTCCCATCACTAGTTGTTAACTGGTTGTCCATGGACCATTGGTGGTCCATTAAAATTTCTTTTCAGAAAAGTAAAGGTCTGAAAGTGAATGTTACCAAGGTTCTCAGTAAAGGTGATACTAAGAATTACTTAAACTATCTGTTCAGTCATGGCTGAGGGAATGAGAACTATTTCTATGGATTAAATAAAAGGTTCTGTTCAAAATCATGTACAGATTACTGAGTTTGAGGTCCTGGATATGACCTAAAACTATATCCGATGGTGAGGCCCCACCTTGCGGGCTTTGAGGAGTGTGGAACCACCTTTTAATTGCCATTGTTCCCAGGTCCACTCTGACCCGGAGTGGTAGTACCTGTTAGGGTCCCAACTATGGGTTAAATAGAATCTGACTTAAAAGACAAATATACTCCATTAAAAATCGTTCCTCAAAATAACTAGATTCGGCATTAAATAACCTGAAAAAGGTTGATATGCCGTAAAACAAAAACAACCAACCAACAACCAAATCCTGAGTTTGATAAGACCTACCAGAAGCAGGTCGGGGTGATCAATTTAGATCCCACCGTTCTTGACACTCTGGTAACCTGTGATGAAAGCTATGACCAAGAGATAGTTCCCAGTGGAAGCATGCTGGCTCTCCCAAACTCGAGACAGCCAGACAGAGCAAATCCACCAAGAAACTTGATGTTCCTTTTTTTTGCAGTATGCGCATGATCTACATGTACTGGGTTCCCATTAGACAGTCAACAAGGTTGAAGTTTCAAGGGAATTCAGGAAGAGATTCCGTTGGAAGAGGTCAGCACTCTTCAAATTGAGTCAATGGCATTTCCATCAGGACAATGCGCAAGTCCACAACTCCATCCTTGTCACATATTTTGACCAAGATGGACATCAAGACAGTTCCTCACCCTCTCTATAGTCTAGATTTTGTTCCCTGTGATTTTTGGTTATTCTCTAAGCTCAAGGAAAACCTTAGAGGCTGTTGTTATGAGACATTGAGGAGATGAAAGAGGCTGTGACGAGTGTCATTGACATGCTCACCCAAAAGGACTTCCATGAGGCCTTCCAGAAGTTGTTCGGAAGGTACAACAAGGAGATTACTTTGAAGGGAACTAGAGTTTCATGTGTGCATTATTAATAAAAGTGTTCATACAGAAAAAGTCTGGAAACTTATTTAAGGCATCTCGTACCTAACTTAAATTTCAAAATAGCATTTTCTTTGGTCTACCAAATTAAAATTTGAAATAGCACTTTGTAATGCATGATAGCGAGTTATACTCTGGCATCCAGTACGATGTTCAATCTCCGACTAGAACAAAATGAGGAAATAAAAAAAAAACTTAAATTTGAAATAGTATTTCTTCAGGCTTATTGTGAAATATCATTTTCTTTGTAAATGTGTAGCGTTACTTACGTTAACACATGGGACCCACATTTCGTATGCAGTCTACGTCACAAGGAACATAGGACAAATAATAACTCGACTCCTGTTTTTTAACAACAACATTTTTTTCTGGGTTCTCCTGGCACGCTAGACTTCTTGTTACGGCTGCGATGTCACCCACATCTCTAACATGATCGTCTTCTCTAACATGATCATCTTCTCTAACGTGATCATCTTCTCCTTTTTATAGTCTTTCTTTTTCCTTAGCGATTGTCACTTTGCATTTCATATGTGCATCCGTGCTCCATTACAAATCTACACATTGAATTGACAAATTCTAAAACAATACCATTCTTGTTTCATATTATTTTCTATTTATTTATTTATTTATTTTCTTTTTAGATATTGGAGAAGAAAATCCCAGTTAATCCCAAATATAAACACATTAAACCAACTGTGGACACGGGTAAGTTTAAGAATCTCATTTTTAATTGGTAGAGTTCTATATATTTGCTTTCAGTGATGCTGATATGTTCCTTAATATGGCAATTATCTTGAATCATTATAGTGGTGATTTGAATTGCTCCCCACAAAATTCAATGTGTCCTAACTGAAATTTCTTAATAAATTGTAGATCATCTTATTTTTTCTTAAGTTCACAGTCTCTTTGGTTGGAGAAATATTTTAAAACAAGTTATCTTTTGTTAACAGGAGATTTTAAAGAAGATTTGTTCAACTGGATTTTTAAACTCTGAAATCATGCCGAAGCTGATTAGTTGAACTCCTCACATTGGTAAACCAAGAACTGCCGAATTAGTAGAGAGCACCACCCAGTATTAGAATATTGCAGAACCCTCTTGGAATTTCTTGAAGGTTCTGGGATATTCTAGATTTAGTATTAGAATATTCTAGAACCTTCCTGATTTTTCTTGAGGATTTTGGAAAGTTCTCAGACCTTCTGGATTTTTAAAAAATATTTATATTTCTTTTTTTCTATTATTGTAGATTTTTGTGAAAGAAAGTGTTTCTGCAATGACAGATAAGACCTTTTTCTATATATTTAGAGATTTTACATTCAGCCCTCATAATAGAATGAGACCGTTAAATATTGCTGTTTTCAGTGTTGTGAGTAAACACTTGTTGGTTGGTTGGTTTTGTTTTACGGCATATCAACCCTTTTCGGGTTATTTAATGCCGAATCCAAAGATTCGGAAGAAAAATTTTTTTCAATAGAATATATTTGTTGTTTTCACATCGGTTTCTATTCAACCCATAGTTGGGACCCTAACAGGTACTACCACTCTGGGTCAGAGTGGACCTGGGAGCAATGGTAATTAAGGGGTGGCTCCACACTCCCCAAAGCCCACAGGCTGGGGCCTCACCACTGGATATAGTTTAAGGACATATCCAGGACCCCCATTGAGGGACTTTTACACTCTGCAGGGGGGCAGTCAGCGTATTCTAATGCCCCACCGACAGGGCCACACCTGTAATCTTGTGAATAACCATGAAGACTTCATGCCAACCAGACAATCCTGACACACAAAGAAATAAAAACATTAATAACAGTGTGGGAGAGGGAGGGATGTAATTAAATAGTCATTGTTGCTAGCGATAGAGAATGATTAATGAGTTTATTCAAGGGGAGGTAAAATATAATTATTCAAATAAAAAAATCTATAAATTTTTAATTTAGGGTGTCTATGGTCATAAAAATATTTCAAAGAAAGTTTTAAAGAGGATTTTTTCGGATGGATTTATAGCCATAGAATCACACTGGAGCTGAAGTTAGACTCATTACATACCCCCCCCCCCCCAGTGCTGAGTTTATGAAAAAAACTCTTTTATAGAGAGTACTACCTAGCAATAGAATGTTCTACAACATTCTTAATCTTTCTTGAAGATTATGGAAAGTACTAGGACCTTCCGGATTTTTCTAAATCTTTCTGTTTCTTTTTCTCTGTTACTGTAGATGTTTTGGAAAAAAATCTTTCTGAATTGACAGATAAGACATCTCTGTATATTATTATATTCTAAGGAAGATAAATTAAGCCTTCATAACAGTATGTCAGTATGAATCTAACTCCTGTTCAATTTTCCCTCATAGTCTTAATATAAAGTCATCTAAATGGTTTTATGCATGGGAGCTAGGTCAGGAGAATATGCAGGATGAGCTAAAATTTCTCAACTAAAATTATTCTAGAAGATTTTTGGTAAGAATGAGCATTACTATGATGTAAGAGGACTCCTTTTGTGTTGAATAAACAAGAGCGTTTTTGGCTCAGCATGGGTGAGCAAATTGCAGAAAAATCTAAATAATGCCTTAATAATCAAAAAGA
This sequence comes from Euprymna scolopes, assembly GCF_053919585.1. Lineage (NCBI taxonomy): Eukaryota > Metazoa > Mollusca > Cephalopoda > Sepiida > Sepiolidae > Euprymna > Euprymna scolopes. Next base: position 35,175,045 of record NC_136521.1, read on the forward strand.
AAAAGTTATAACTTAATCATAGTGATAGGTTTAAGTAATAACAATATATATGAAATAAAATGACCTTTCTACAAACTTTTATGCCGACCTTATATATAATAAATGTATCTAAATGTATCGTGTGTGAAAGAAAGAGAGAGGGTACATTTACCAAACGTGTCTTGACATGTTCTTGAGAAACAGAAAAAAGAAAAATTATAAGAAATGACCCGATTTTTTTTTCTTTCTTTCTATGATTAATCTTGGTGAAGGTGCAGGGTGATATAGAAATCATTAAAAAAAAAGCAAAAGGAAAATTATTTTTTACTTTCATATTTCTTTCGTTATTAGACATAATAAGATTCATTAACATTTTATAACGTCCATGATAAAGGGATCATATTTCAATATTTGTCCGCCCGTCTGTTTCTATAGCAACATGATCAGGCTTTATTTGCAGATGACAAGGATGTTTGAGACACTGAGTCCATTTATTGCTTAAGAATAACGTGTCACACAATTTCCCTTTGAATGTAGAAACAGCAGGTGTTTGATAGAAGTCATCTGCTGTAATGGTTTCCAGTGGGGTTGCTCTTGTCTAATGCATAAAATCTCAGATCACATGACTATATGGCAGTCAAACATTGGTTAATTTAGTCATATAAAAGGTTTGATTCAAAGTTCATTTTCCCTTTTCTCTACTTTTGGGCTGATCCTTTGAGAGATCAACATGCTAAAAAAACAAAAACTCTTTCTTTTACCTTTTCTAATCTAATCACCATTTGTTGGTTTGCTGCTTACATTTTGTACAGACTAACTCTGTGCCATGCAAGCGTCTATTCATTACGAGATCAGCTCTGTGCCATCAGGCCGTTCTCTCATTACTAGACCAGGTTTGTGCCATTCGACCATATCTTCATTAGTACACCAGGTGTGTTATATGCGGCCATCTCCTCAAAAGTACAATAGTAGACAACCTCTGTGCCATGCCACCATCTCCTAAAAAAAAAAAAAAAAAAAAAAAATACTTGATCAATTAAGTGAAATTCCATGAACAAAGCTTCTTTCTTAGAACTGCACGCCTGTGGAACTCTCTTCTGTTTGTCTCTTTTCCAGCTGACTACAATTTGATTGTCTTCAAGTCCAACGTAAACAAATTCTTGATGAACCGTCCCCTTAAGTAATCCAATTTGCCAAATTTCTACTACTAACGATTGCTACGAAATTATCCCATTGACTGTACACTCAATAACCCTTATCATCGAGTGGTCCCAGGCCTTGATAAGTGGTGACCCCTATATAAAAAAAAAAAAAAAAAAAATTAGACCAGCTCTGTATAACTGTCTCCTCATTATAAAACAGTTTTGTGCTTTGCGGCCATCACCTTGTTACTAAACCAGCTCTGTGCCATGTAGCCGTCTCATTACAAGACTAGTTCTGTGAAGAGACAGCTGCAGTCACATAGCTGGTCTTGTAATAAGGAGACTATCAAAGGGCACAGAGCTGGTCTAATAACGGGGGAACAAATGCATGGCATAGCTAAAATGAAGAGACTGCAGTCGCTTCCTCATTACTAGATCAGCTCTGTGCCATACGATTATCTCCTCATTGCTAGACCAGCTCTGTGTCTTGTGGCTGTCTCCTCATTGCGAGACCCCCAAAATAGAAGAAAACTATAGAAAAACTGTTAAAACCTAACAGAAGAATTTTTTTTATAAGGAGTTGGAGTCAGACAAAAAGTCTCAACTCTGACTGTTCTAGGACTCACAGAAAATTGACTCCCAGCTAGATTCGTTTTCCTTCTCAGCATAGGTGATAACATCTTCCTCCTTTACCATAATTGGTGTTGAGTTCATAGATGACACGTCAGAAGGCTGTCTGTGTGCATAATCTTTTTTAGCTGTCCTGATATTGAAGACAACGTTAACTTGCCGACTGTAGCCTTGACTAGTCTTTCAATTTCTGGAGAAAGGGAGACACTCTATAATGCCCTGAATGCAAGTACAAGTTCAGGGAGGATGATGTTGAAATCTTTCAGCTTAGCAACATGTCAGCCAAAGTTTATAAGAAAATCTTCCACTGATGTGTTAGGCTGTCTCTGGTATCTTCTTCAAAAGTCTTGTAAGCCAAAAATGCCGACTGGTTTATGTCTTCTAATAATAATGTGTCCAATTTTATCAGGTAATCTCACCTTCAGATTTTAGTGTTACAATATCTAATTCCAAAACAACTTCTCTTTTTTTTTTTTTTTTTTTTTTTCTTTTTACATGGAGTTCACCACTTATCAAGGCCCAATGGCCACTCGGGGATAAGGGTTATTGTGTGTACAGTAATCAAAGGGATAGTGTAGCAATAGTATTGGAGAATTGGTAAGGTGTCATTACTTGGGGGGGGGGGCGGTTCATCAGGAATTTGTTTGTGTTGGACTTGAAGACATCCAGGTTGAAGTCGGGAGGGAAACAGGCAAGCGGAACAGAGTTCCACAGGCGTGCAGTTCTAAGAAAGAAGCTTTGTTCATGGTAGCTACGTTTTGATTTAGGCACAGATAGGGAGTGGGGAAAATTATTGACGGTGGCTTCAGCTAGTCGGGTGTTTTTTGAGAAAGATTGGCGAGGGGGGACCAGAGAATGGAGCTCAGACGAGCACCTGCCATGGAAATAACGATAGAACAATGACGGGCTCGCTACATCTCTTCTGTGGGGAAAGAAGTTGCAGGGTAGAGAAAAGGGCATCCCCCACCAAGCCACGGAGTCTATTTTGTACTCCATCGAGGCAGGATAGGCTGTTTTTTGCAGCCCCCGCCCAGATGTGGCAGCAGTACTCCATCTTTGGATGTACTTGGCTCTTATATAGATAGAGAATTGCATCATTAGTGAGATATCTTCTGGAGCGGTAGAAGGATCCCACCATTTTCCCAGCGACCTTGGCCACAGACTTGATGTATGTGTTCCATTTAAGATCAGGTGTAAAGGTCAAACCCAGGAGCTTATCAAATCCTGGGGCCTCCCTTAGACGAGAGCCATCCATTTCAATTGATGCCAGATGGGGATTAGAGCGTTTATGATGTAGACATAGGAGCTTGGTCTTAGATGCATTAAAGGTAACCAGCCACCTCTTTCCCCACTGTACCACACGCTCAAGATCAGAGGAGAGAGAATCAGAGAGAACATCATCATTTACGGCCTTTGATGTGTTGCCATAGATGGTCGTGTCATCAGCATAGATGTCAACGAAAGATTTTAGTATGTGTTTTGGGAGATCATTGATGTAGATCAGGAAGAGAGTTGGGCCCAGTATGGACCCCTGAGGGACTCCGGCATTAATACTGTGGGCCTCTGATTTCTGCCCATCAACAACTACTTTTATGAGCCTATCTGAGAGAAATGACCTTATGATAGAGAAAACATTTCCAGTTATACCGTAGCTGGAAATCTTGTGTAGTAGGCCTTTATGCCAAACCTTATCGAAGGCCTTTGATATGTCGAGAGCAATTGCCCTAGAAATGAAGCCTTTGTCGAGAGATTCGCTAATCCTATGAGATATAACCGTTAGCACATCTGCTGTAGATCTAGCAGAGCGGAAACCATATTGCGTGTCGCTAAGAAGGTTATTTCTGCTGAGGTGGTTGACTACTTCTCTATTTATTGTGGATTTCAGCAACTTACTCATGACACACAGGAGACTTATTGGTCTGTACTGAGAGGGGGATGACTTATCACCTGAATTCTTAAATACAGGACATACTGATGAGGTTTTCCAGGGTGTTGGAAAGCACTTCTCCTTAAGACAACGCTTAAACAGTTTGGAAAGTATAGGAGCAAGTTCTGGTTGTAATTTTTTTAACACTATAATTGGAATACTGTCGGGACCAGTTGCTTTACTGGAGTCAAGGTTCTTGATTAGCTTGGCGACCTCACGCACAGATATTTGTATGTTGCATAGCGTGTTGTCTGTTATAGGAGGGAATATGGGGAGTTGATGGCCTTCATCACACAGGGTAGAATTTGCCGCAAAGTTTTTGGCAAATAGTTTGGCCTTGTTGGATGCTGTCGAGATGACCTCTGGTCCATTGATAATGGTTGGGATAGAGCGCACGTTTCTGTTCAAGATCCTATTTGCTACTTGCCAAAACTGGTGGGAACCAAGCCGCTGCTCAGCTACTTTAGACTTAACGAATTGCACATATAGTTCTCTTGCATTTTTTATTACTCTTTTACAGTGGTGGCTGGTGGTTCTGAAACCAGCTTTAGTTTCAGTGCATCTATGACGTTGATAGCTCTGGAAAAAGTGATTTCTGTGTGCGATGGCAGCAGCACATTCGGGGGAGAACCATGGCTGACTGTTAGGTTTTTGTTGGAATTTTTTGGATGGTATGAATTGGCCTATGCCTACAAGTAACCATTCGGTCAGATCTGATACTATTAAGGACACATCCTTTTTAAACATGGAATGGAGAGGGAGATCAGATATGAATGTACGGAAGCTATCCTAGTCCACCATAGAGTATCGGTATACAGTACGGTGGAGAGGTATGTCTGTAGATTTATTATATTTCATTTTTATCTTAACTGATACGACGCAGTGGTCGGAGGATCCCAGAGGAGATAGAACGGAACATGAACATAGCTCAGGGGAAGTGGATAGAAAAAGGTCTAGAAGGCTTGCGAACTGACCGGTACTATCGGGCACACGGGTGGGCTCGCGGACAATCTGAGTGAGGTCATAGGCAATGGCAAAATCATGACAGAACCTCCCCTCCTCATCAGTCTTATTTGAATGGGGTAGCCATCCCTCATTATGGACATTGAAGTCACCTAGCCGAGGGATGAGCAGACAGGATGTGGTCAATTTTTTCTGATATACTCTTAAAGACAGTAACTCCACTGTTGTGGGGGCGATAGAGGGCAAATATAAATGCGGTGGTGTAAGCAAGTGCAACCCGGAAGCACATATAAGGTAGATTAGGGTCTTCTCTGGAAATATCCCTGCCACATGGGAAGCCATCTTTAATGTAGGCACATATTCCATGCCCGTGGCGATCTTGGGGGTCAGATTTAGATGTTAGGTTAGAGTATCCTTTAATTATGAACTCATCTAGGGAGGTGGTCGGCCCTATTCCAGTTTCGCTTAGAAAGAATGTCAGGTTTCGTCTCCTGTAATTGGGTTTCAATCTATAGAAGGTTAGAATGTAGACCTCTGATATTGGAGAAGGAGATGTGGTAGTAGGGGTCTACGTAGGAGGATGGGGTTTTAGGTTTATTCGTGTTTTTTTTTTTTTTTTGAGATATTTCATGTTGAGGATTTTGGGGTTTGTGGAACAGGTCAGCATACTTGGTTCGTGCAGAACAGAGAGGGAAAGTAAGAGAGGAAAGACAGGAAAATTTTTTTTTTTTTTTTTTTTTTGTAGCACATGATAAGGTAGAGCCGTAACAATTACCCACTAGTATGGCATCGAGAGGCCCCACCAGAGACTACTGCATGGTCCAGAATCCATTCACCAAATGGCAATACAGCAGCCCCAGTACTTTGCACCTGCTGATAGGACAGCCTCCTTAGTGGTTATTCCAAGGTTCGGGTCCCTGACTATCAGGCGGTTAACGTCAGCCCAGATGAAACGTTTACCTCCAACACCCTTACTAGTGACATGGCCGCAAGGATAAACATAGAGACAGAAAATTTCCGACATCTCAGACTACTGTTCACGAAGTACTATCAACCTGGGAAGCAGTTTTTTCTTCACCCTTTGTCAGAAACATCACTCATTAGAAATGAGGACTGAGGGACAAAAAAGGAGAAACAAGAGTTACTGGAGTTGCCGATAACACATCCACTGCATTATCTACTCTCCATGTTAAAAAAAAACAAAAAAACGGTAACAGGGACTTATTTATATCTACTTAGTCCTTTGCCCATTTTTCAGTTTAGAATAGAATTTGACGATAGTCTCCCCTCCCATATTAATCTGTGGAAGTTTTTTGTTATTTATTTATTTATTTATTTTTTTTTTGCTTTTGATTCCTCGCGATAGAACCTTCGAGATTAAACTTATAATTACGTTTCAATAATGCAACTTGTGAGGTCAGCTTATGTTTTTAGATTGGGGGCACCTTATTTAAAGGCTAGTTTAGGATAATACCAGACGTATTTAACAAAAAAGTTTAAAACATGAGTAATAAGACATGATAGGTAATGTTAAGGACTGTCAATTTTTAGTAAGACTGCAATAAGAGAACAAAGATAAATAAATAAATTATATATAATACACAAAAATTGGCAAAATTAAGACAGGATACATTTCAACAGTTATGGATAAATTTTTAACTTAACTCTGAAGGCACCGACTCTTTCTTCCGAGGTCATCTCGAAAACTGACTAGTAGCTAGCATGCTTGGGGTGTTCTGGTACTTAAGAGATGTGGTGGGTGTGGGGGTTAAATGCTTTTTACTTTTTTTTTTTTCCATTATTTTATTTATTTATTTATTTTTATTTTTATTTTTTTTGCTTTTGGTTCCTCGTGATAGAACCTTCGAGATTAACTTATAATTACGTTTCAATAATGCAACTTGTGAGGTCAGCTTATGCTTTTAGATTGGGGGCATCTGATTTAAAGGCTAGTTTAGGATAATACCAGACGTATTTAACAAAAAAAGTTTAAAACAAAGAGAAACGCATGTTTTTTTTTTTCTCGAGCAATGTAACCATCTCCCATATTTGCATCTCTTTCTTCCATGTGCTGTATTTGTCTTTAAACAAGATGAGTGGGGGGAGTGAATTTTGAAACCATAACTTTGTTTTGCTCTGCTACCAATGTTAATTGGAAAATCACAAACTGTTAAAGAAGAATATAAGCACATGAAATGACGAACTTTGACATTAGATTCGGAGAGAATATCTTTTATTCATGCTCTTTCTAGCTACATCTATTTACAATAATGGTGGCTGTCTAACTTCCGACTGGAAGCTGCTTCGCCAGCTGGGAGAGTCTTCAGGGGAGATTACTTGCATAGATTAACGTGCAATGTTTTTTTTCTACAATTAGAAGCTTCCAAATGCTACTAAACTCTACGTGTGATCTGCCTTGTAATTTTTCTTTTTTAGCATATGTACTGCCTCCTTGAGTTTCCTAACTATAACCATAAAATAGAGACTAACTCACAAAATACAAAAATATTTACAGAGCCATTAACTAATGGTGGCTGTCCAATTTCTGGCTGAATGCTGCTTCACTGGCTGAAAGAATCTTCAGGGGAGATTACTCACATAGATTAACAATTATTACTACTACTACTACTGTAACGTTTTCATTAATAAACAATCAATAAACCAAATAGAAGTCTTTATACATACCTTCGCAGGGTGTTTATATGTGCGTGTCTTTTTATTCTCTGCATTGTCATTGTTTTTCTTTTTGCTTCATGAGTGGCCATCGATCATCTCATCTGTTTAACTCAGAATGCTTCCCTGTTGATTACTGCTTGATCGTCTTCAAGTCTAATGTCACCAAATTTTTGTCCAATACGTAATAATTATGTTTCTGAATTTTTTAGATCAGGATTGATTATTTGGATTATACCTAAAAAGTCTGTGGTGTAACAGATAAAGTACCAAGTAAAATTCTGTTCTAAGTGACACTCTTTTGAAGGTTTAATCCTCAGTGCGCGTGATACTAAGAATACAATTACAAATTATTTAAGATTTCTACAAGTTCATAACTGACAGAACAAGAGCATACTACCTCTGTGGATTAAATTCTGTGCAGATTCTTGAATTCAACAAGATACACCTGAAGAAGGTCTGAGGTTACTTTGGCCCAAATGTGAATATAACAATTAAAAGTTGAACAGTAGTTCAAATAATCCAATTAATACATAATAATCAGTTCATACCATTGACCAATCTTAATATTCCCATAGTGTTCCTCATCTTTTAGATGGCAATCCTTTCCATCTATTAACCCAAATTGGCCTTGATAAATGGTCACTCAATAGTAAGAAAAAATTTGTATTATTTGGATTCTTCAGACTACTGTTCTCATTTTGAGTGTCATTTTCACAATATTTCTGTCAATATAATCTCTGACTGTCTTCAAGTGTATTTTATGGAACTCTGGGGAATCTTTTTATGGAACTCTGGGGAATCTTTTTATGGAACTCTGGGGAATCTTTTTATGGAACTCTGGGGAATCTTTTTATGGAACTCTGGGGAATCTTTTTATCAAACTCTGGGGAATCTTTTTATCAAACTCTGGGGAATCTTTTTATCAAACTCTGGGGAATCTTTTTATCAAACTCTGGGGAATCTTTTTATCAAACTCTGGGGAATCTTTTTATCAAACTCTGGGGAATCTTTTTATGGAACTCTGGGGAATCTTTTTATCAAACTCTGGGGAATCTTTTTATCAAACTCTGGGGAATCTTTTTATCAAACTCTGGGGAATCTTTTTATCAAACTCTGGGGAATCTTTTTATCAAACTCTGGGGAATCTTTTTATCAAACTCTGGGGAATCTTTTTATCAAACTCTGGGGAATCTTCTTATCAAACTCTGGGGAATCTTCTTATCAAACTCTGGGGAATCTTCTTATCGAACTCAGGAATTTGCATGCAATTTCGAAGGAAACCTTTTATTCAAATCTACGGAGGTAGTATGCTCTTATTTCATTAGCCATAACTGGATAGAAGTCCTTTTGCAATTGTATTTTGAGTGTCGCCTATACTGAGGATTGAACCTTCAACCTCCAGAAGAGTGTAGCTTACAACTGAATTTCACTAAGTACTTTAGCTACTATGCCATGGATCCGTGGCATAGTGGATAAAGTATTTAGTTACACTCTTCTGGAGGTTGATGGTTCAATCCTCAGTGCAGGTGACACTCAAAATACAATTGCGAATTACTTAGGACTTGTACCCAGTCATGGCTGATGGAACAAGAACATGCTACCCCCATGGATTAAATAAAGGTTTTGTTCAAAATTCCATATAGATTCCTGAGTTTGACAGAAAGATTCCCGAGTTGGACAAAATACACCTGAAAAAAGTCGGAGGTGAAATTGACTGAAACGTGAAGATAGCACTCGAGATAAGAACGATAGCTTGAAGAATCCAAATAATATTATGAATCTTCATTTAAAAATTGAGAAACAATAATGAAAACAAATCATAACGATTGTTTTCTCTCTTGTTTTAATTTTCTTATCACTTTGTTTTTGCTGGGGATGGGGCATTCTACCAGATGCCAAACATTTTCCCATTAGTTTAGTTACTTCAACCGAGAGATCTTTTTAAGATTCTAACCATACCTTTAAGTGCTATTGTTTGTATTGCTCTTGCACTTGGTTCACCGGGTATATTCATCAGATAGTTTTTGAAATTCTTTTTCATTAGCCCGGTATAGTCCTATAATGACTGGTATGAATTGATACCTTTTTAAGATTCCAGTTTCTTTTTATGTTGTACATTGGTATTTTGTTATTTTCCCCCCGTCTCTGCTCTGTTAAGGCAAGCATCATTAAGGACGCTTACTTCAACTAGGGTTACCACTTTCTCTCTCTTATCCCATGTCACTAAGTTAGGCTAAATAGCCCCATAGTCATAGTGTATGTGAGTATGTGTTTGTGTGTACATATCTCTATATAAATAAAATGAACTCATTTTTTCCCGTCGGATTTTGACCTTAATAGGATTAAAAATCAAGATATTTCATGCAAATATGATATGCACAAATGGCAGAACAATATCTGAGGTGTGTTATAGGCTTATTATTTCTCAAATTCCTCGATAATCTTAGATTTCTATACTTTTTCTGCTGAGAAGTCACGGCCAAAATCGGTTAAGATCAATGGAAGTGGTAAAATATTTTCTCTCTAATAAATTCCTCCTCCCCCTGCCACCACTTAACACCGTTTGGGGATCGTTCACAAGGAACAGTTGAGAAGAGAACACCGGTTTGGCTTCGTAGTTCTTTCATGTGAAGTTATTTAAAATCACTAAACTAAGCTGCAGTGCTCTGTGGCGTAGTGGTTAGCGTGCTGGACAATTCACATTATATTTTCACGTTCGCGCCGACCTACCGTAGTCGTTTTTTTTTTTTTTTTTTTTTTTTCCTAAACAACTGGAATGGACTTTTCTTGGTGGCCGAACTGTTAACGTTGCAGATGTTTTTTTTTTTTTTTTTTTTTTTTTTCTTTTTCCACACTTTATTTTCCTACTTTTACTCATGACTCCGGGTTTGATCCTTCCTACTTACCTACCATAACATTTTTTTAAAACTCCCCCCCCCCCGTCCCGGAAACAAACACTCGGGCAACGCCGGGTACCCCCGCTAGTATGTAATAAACTATTTTTTATTTGACATTCCAAATTCTCTAAGGCGGACAAAAAGAAAACTTTCTATGAAACTAAATTGCCATCACCCAGTTCAAATTCGTGCTCCTCTCCTTTTGTTTGCTCAACACAAGCTCAAGGCAAAACAAGCATCCACTCCCAACATTCCCTAGCCTCGCCTGACGGATCAATATTTAGACAACAACAAAAGGGTCTATCTCCTTAATTGCTAATAAGAAAATTTCTGGCACCTACATAGGGCGGGCCTCGGCTTGTCTGATGAGTTGAGTGACTGAACAGTCAGCCATATTAAAAACAAGAAGTGGCAAGGGGTGGATGGGCTATATGAGAAACAATGGTCATCCATACTGGTGTTACTAGATGTGGCTGGCACCCTGACCTAAAATGTACTAAACATGGATGTTACAGTTTTTTTCCCCCCTTTCTCTTTACAGATCTCAATCATGTGTTGCTAAACTAAATATAAAATAACAATTTTTCCTCTACAAAACAACCAAACCAAACACCATGAATAAATATTTGAAGATGTAAAGAACTTGAGGCATAAAAACTTTTTTTTTTTTTTTTCCAAAATTATTGAATTCGGCATTAAATAACCCGAATATGGTTTATATGCTGTAAAACAAAACCACCAAACTAAACATCATGAATAAATATTTGAAGATATAAAGAACTTGGAACAAAAAAGTATTTTCCAAAATGACCGAATTCGGCAGTAAATACTCCAAAAAATATTGATATATGCTGTAAAACAAAACAACTAAACCAAACATTATGAATAAATATTTAAAGATATAAAGAATTTGAAGCAGAAAACCTTTTCCCAAAATTATTGGATTCAGCATTAAATAACCTGAAAAGGGTTGATATGCCGTAAAACCAAACCAAACCAAATACCATGAATAAATATTTGAAGTGGTACAATTAACCACCAAGTTATTGTTCAAAATTAGAAAATTACCTTTTTTGTGTGCTATTGGTCCAGAAGACGAATTTCACGGTGTACACTGACTAAAAAGGCAAGCTTTGAATAAATGAAAAATCCTTACAATATGTATGACGTCATTTTGTGGGCAATGAAAATTAATCTTAAAGGAAGAAATAATTTTTTTTTTTTTTTTACAAATGAGTCACCACTTATCAAGGCCGAAGGTCACTCGAGGATAAGGGTTAATGAGTGTACAGTAGTTAAGGGAAACCTGTTAGTCACCGTTAGTAGTGGAAATTTGGTAAATTGGATTACTTAAGGGGATGGTTCATCAAGAATTTGTTCACGTTGGACTTGAAGACAACCATATTGTAGTCAGTTGGAAAGCAGACAAACGGAACAGAGTTCCACAGGTGTGCAGTTTTAAAAAAATTTTTTTTATTCAATTTTCACCCCAAACAAGGCACAGTGCCACATTGAAGTAGGGAGCTACTATCAGGGACATAATTTGCGGGGGCATTATGAAGGGAGATGAGTAGAAAGATGTTTGTTCACATTACACTTGAACTTCTGCATATCAGTACAGTTGGGAAAGCAGAATCCCAGAAGGGAGTTCCAAAAACTTGCAATTCTGGAGAAGAAACTATTGGAGTAAAAGGCTTTCTTGCACCTAGGGATCTCTACTGTAAAGGGGTGGGACTTAGTTGTTTTTCGGGGGTAGTTATGTCGAGGAAGTACAAGTGTTTGCAGTTCGTCAGGGCATACACCATTAAAGTATTAAAGAACAGGCAGAGGAATGCAGCATCTCGTCGATGGGACAGAGGCTGAAGTCTAGATGACAGTTCAGGACCTATCAGGTTGGTGACTCTCTGTCAAGGAGTGAGAGACAAGCAGCAGATGCACCAGCCCAAATGTGACAACAGTACTCCATACATAGGCGAATGGTGGCCTTATAGAGGTACAGAATACTTTCAGGCGTAAGTAATTTTCTAGCACGGTAGAGAGAGCCCACCTCCTTTGCAGCAGCCTTGGCAATGCTCTCAATGTATCTATTCCAGTTCATATTCCCTGTAAACGTTAGGCCGAGGAGTTTAAAAGAAGTACTTTCAGGCAATATGTTCTTGGCCATTGCTATTGGTGGTAGAGAAGGTTTCCTGTAATTATTGAAGGAAACAAGCTTAGTCTTGGCAGAATTGAATGTGACCATCCATTTTTGTCTCCATTCCACTACAGATTGGAGGTCATCCTCTAGTGTTTCTGCCATTTCCTTAGATATGTGTTCATTTCTTTTCCCTCATATCTGTTATAGAGAGTGGTGTCATCAGCAAATATACCCATCTCCGAAACAATTTTATCGGGAGGTCATTTATGAATATCAGGAATAATTAAGGTCCAAGGATAGACCCCTGAGGTACTCCCACATTTATGTCACATTATTTAGATGTACGACTGTCGAGGACAACTTGGATTTTTCTCTTACTTAAGAAGGATTTAATTACATTATGTATTCTTCCAGTGATACCATATGATCTAATTTTCCTTAAAAGACCATCATGCCATACTCTGTCAAAATCCTTAGATATATCGAAGGCTACCGCTCTACCCTCCCCTGTTTTTTTCCAGTGAACGGTATATATGTTCAGAGACTAAGAAAGAAGCTTTGTTCATGGAATCTACATTTAGATTTAAGCACAGATAAAGAGTGGTGGAAATTATTGATAGCGGTTTCAGTTAGACGAGTGTTTTCGTGAAGGTTAGGCCAGGGGGACCATAGATTGGAGCTCAGACGAGCACTTGCTATGAAAATAACAATAAAGCAGAGACAGGCTCGCGATGTCTCTTCTGTGGGAAAGAGGTTCCAGGGAAGAGAAAAGGGCACCCCCCACTAAGCTATGAAGTCTATTTTGAACTCTGTCAAGGCAGGATAAACTGCTTCTAACAGCTCCTGGCCAGATGTGGCAGCAGTACTCTATCCTTGGATGCACTTGGCTCTTATACATGTAGAGAATTGCATTAGCAGTGAGATATCTACTGGAACGGTAGAACGATTCCACCATTTTCCCAGCAGTTCTAGCAATGGATTTGATTTCAATTACCGCTTGAAAAATGTACAAAAGTTACACAAAAGTGCAACTCTGATTACCGAATACCAAGCTTAAGTGGCATTAACCCATGGCAGGTTAAACCAGCTTCTTCTGAAGGAGTAAGTTTCATGGGAATATCAATTTCCGAAGTGGTTCCCACTGTTTATAAGATTCATTTCAACAGTTAACACATTGAATCTTTATAATATGATTGAGAGCGCAGTAGAAATCAAATTAAATTTTACATTTCATATTGAATCAATACAAATCAAAACCCTTGGATTTGTACTGAAAAAACACTGACTCCTCCTCGTGATGTCACCAAGTTGGTTGTTTCAGGATTCTGGTTGGCCACTTGATACCTGCTCACAAAAGGGTTTCCGCTCTGATGAAGACCGTAGATAGGGCAGAGATCTGTTTTTCTATTTTTTTTTCTTATTTTTTCAAAATGTTACTGTTCGCTTGCTCATTGTTACATGAACATTGCACTTTTCAAAAATGAATTCTATTTCACTTTTCCCAAAGTTTGGAACAGGTCCGTTATCACTGTCCATTCACCTTAGTACAAAGCCAGCCTGATCCGTTTGTCATCAGAATTTCCTATTCACACGGTGAGAAAAACAATTCTTCTTCACAGCATATTTTCTAATTAAATTGCAAGCTTTTTTAAAAAAAAAAACAAGTTTTATATCGACTCTTTTCAATCTGATTATATTGTCACAGAAGTACAAATTTCATTCAGTAAAGTTTTCAATTGGAAATTTTTTTGTGAGACAACTTAAAAATCTTTATTAAGCTCATCATCCTGACAAGTGACCCCATTTTACTTTAAGATGGAAAGATTTTTATATTCATAGACACTAGTGCTGGGACAGTTAATCGACATCGAGAACTGGAAAAATCAAAACTTTTCCAGGTATCAGAATCGGAAAAATTTGCGCCTATTTTCTGATGCCAAAAAAATTCTTTCAATTGTCTTTTTTATTTAATTTTGCTTAAAGCAACATCTTCCACTGCTGGTGTTAATAGTAAAATAATATATATTTATTGATTTTAAATCTATAAATATAAAAGCAAAAATGTATGTATGTATGTATGTATGTATGTATGTGTGTTCGCTTTTTCTGTGTGTCTACAAAAGGCTTCTTTCAGAGAAGTGGTCGGTCGGTTCACAACTTTTTAAAACTTTTTATATCACATACAAATCATAATATCTCACAGTTAACAACGAAGCTCGCCTGTCTATTTAATTTGCTCGATTTCGGGAAGATAAATATTCAACATTTGTCGCTCGCCACATGTGGGTTAGTCTTTTTCCTATAACATCTTGGGGGGAAAAAAAAGTGTTCAGCAGTAAATGAAATCCCGCAGTCAAACTTGACCTCACTAACTCATTAAAACTGGCACCTGCTAAATCCAAGTAATTAAATAAATTCAAACGTGTTTCCGTTAGCATGTCGCGGTGGGGCAATGGTTAACGTCGCATGTTTTTTTTTTTTTTTCACACTTTAATTTACAACTTTGCCTCAAGGGTTCGATCCTCATGCTTACTTTTTTTTTACCCCCCACCCCCGGAGTTTCCACACACACATCCAAACACCCGGGCACGCCGGGTACCCCTCGCTAGTTAACACTAAAACTAAAATATATAGATCACCCCTTCCCCCCATAAGTGTACTTTTGCATTTGAGAAAATATCTGCACATTTACCATGTTTTTTATGGTGATTGGGGAAAAATATCAACTTTAAATATTAAGAGATTTCTAAAGAATTGGAATTCGTAATTTTATATAGAATCGATAATCTATAAATTTCACCTGTGTCTTTAAAATATATGTATGTTTGCCTAAAACTTTCAACAGAGGCAACGGATTTTCATGAGATCGGTGTTGTTTTGAAGCTCAACCCTTCGGGCGACAAATATCAAAAAATTGGCCAAAAACATTTATTGCTTCACCCTTAACTGGACCCTTTTCTATAGGGAGGGGTCGCTTTTTTTGCCGATATTTTCGGAAGTCCTCTCCTCTTTGTCTAACCTTAATTTAAACCTACATCACTTCCGGTTTGGCGATGTGCACAACAGCAAGCATGTCACGTTTTTTTTTTTTCTTTCAAGTTCTTTTCCTCCTTCATGGTACAGGTTCAAGCCTGCCTGCCTACTACAACATTTTTTTTTTTGCTCAACACATACGTCCAAACATCCGGGCAATGCCGAGCACCCAGGCTAGTTGTATTGGAATCAGGAAAGATATTGAATCGTCCCATCACTAATAGACACCCAAAATATTGTGCACATCAAACTGAAACATTACCAACATTAGAAAATAAATCCGTTATTGAAAATAGTAATCTGACTTGAAATAATCTGAAAAAAAAATTAACAACACAGGGAAATAATTACATTTTGTTTACGTTCAAATTTTATCAAAATAACACAAACAAAAATGAGTTTTGTTTGCAAGTTGAATTTGAATGGAATTTTGCTCTATTTATTTATTTTCACATCTTTAACTATTTATTTATGTCTGAATACACTTTATGTAGGATTTCAAATGTTAAGACCAACAATTGGCTGAGTAATTTGGTAGAGACTACAGAGGTCAATTTTTTTAAAACTTTGACTCCAATTTTGACTCCTTTAGATTTACTGTTTTGGGTTCAAATCAAATTAAAAAGTTTAATCCATGTCCTAATAACCTACATCTAAAATTTCAAGTGTTTTAGACCCAAAATTGGCGGAGTTTGGTTGAGTTTTCAAAGGTCAAATCGTTGAACTTTGACTTCTCTACAGCCAAATTTCTGGCTGAAAACCAATCAAAAAGATTTTCTCCAATCTCAATACCCCTTATGTCAAATCTCGAGTCTGTAGACTGAAAATTGACAGAGTAGTTTGGTAGAGAAATGTACACACACACACACACACACAAGTTCACTTTTATAGATATCTAGATATAACCTATTATTGTTTGGTTTCCTTGAATAATAATAAGACGAAGACACAATGGAGAGAAGTATGTTCTTTTGCCTGTGCACTGCACGGACTGAATTTTTATTTTTAAAAATTTTCTTCCTTTTATAGATTGTAACATTGGATATGGGGCAGCCAAAACAATTGCCAATATTGCCCTGTTTTTATTGAAACCAACTGAGTATCCTCGTTGTTCCCTTAAGTGCAATTGTCTGGATCTCTTTTGCACTTGGTTCACCAGGAATATTAGTTAGGTAGGACTTCAGGTTCTTCTTCATAAGTCCTGTGGCACCTATGATAACTGGTATGATTGATATCTCCCTAAGACAAATATCGAAAAGTTGGCTAAAAGCGTTAATTCCTTCACCTTCAATTGGGCATTTTTTCACCAGGAGGGGGATCACTTTTTTGCCAATATTTTCGAAAGTCATCCCCACTTTCCAATTGACTAGCCGCAATTTAAACCTTTGCCACTTCCGGCTTGGCGATGGGCGCAATACCAAAGACGTTACTTTCTTTTTTCTTTTTTTTTTTTTTCATGTTTTTTCCTCCTTTGCGGTACAGGTTTGAGCCTGCCTGCCTACTACCACTTTTTTTTTTTTTTTTTTTTTTTGCCAACACACAACTCCAAACACCCGGTTGGGCAACGCCGGGCACCCAGGCTAGTAGTATTATAATATTCTGACAGTATTATTTCTAAAATGAGAATAATGGAATTGGTAAATAGAATTCCATAATCAACGACGTCAGTTATGCCACATAGCACACCTTCCCCACTGTTGACAATCTTTAAAGATATCTGTTCTGTTAATGTTATACAGTTTGTATAGAATTGTCTATTATCATGTTTTGACTTGTACAATTAAAATGTGTTACAGTCGAAAGAAAAGAAAGAATTAAATATTTTTCTCAAGGTTCTCTTGCAAAAAAATCCCCTTGATAATATTTGCTTTATTTTAATCAAATAACAATAAATCATTTCTTTTATTTTTTTGCTGACGTGATCAGGATAGGACGGGATACAGGTGCAACATTTTCAATAACAAAGGTTCTGAACTTTTGAGATGTCAATTGAGTAACCAAATTATTTTGATTCTTTGGACTATTGTTCTCATCTTGAGTGTCATTTCCACAGCATTTCAGTCGATGTAACCTTTGACCTTTCTTGAGGTGTATCTTGTTGAACTCGGAACTCTTTATATTATTTAATTGGAATTTATTATTGAGATGAGAATTATTTATTAATTTTTATTATCCGTATCGTTTTACTTGTTGTTTCATGACTTTTCGGCCAACTATTCCTCTGGCCTTCGTCAGTTTCTATCCCGTCGCAGTTACCACCTGATGAAGGTTAGAGGAATAGTTTGCAGAAACATTGTGAAGCAACAACTAAAAAGATGAGGATAATAGTCTGCAATAAATAAAAATTAGATAAAGGCTTTATACATACTTGTGCAGGGTGTTTTCTTTTTCTTTATACATACTTGTGCAGGGTGTTTTCTTTTTCTTTATACATACTTGTGCAGGGTGTTTTCTTTTTCTTTATACATACTTGTGCAGGGTGTTTTCTTTTTCTTTATACATACTTGTGCAGGGTGTTTTCTTTTTCTTTATACATACTTGTGCAGGGTGTTTTCTTTTTTCTTTATACATACTTGTGCAGGGTGTTTTCTTTTTCTTTATACATACTTGTGCAGGGTGTTTTCTTTTTTCTTTATACATACTTGTGCAGGGTGTTTTCTTTTTTCTTTATACATACTTGTGCAGGGTGTTTTCTTTTTTCTTTATACATACTTGTGCAGGGTGTTTTCTTTTTCTTTATACATACTTCTGCAGGGTGTTTTCTTTTTCTTTATACATACTTGTGCAGGGTGTTTTCTTTTTTCTTTATACATACTTGTGCAGGGTGTTTTCTTTTTCTTTATACATACTTGTGCAGGGTGTTTTCTTTTTTCTTTATACATACTTGTGCAGGGTGTTTTCTTTTTCTTTATACATACTTCTGCAGGGTGTTTTCTTTTTCTTTATACATACTTGTGCAGGGTGTTTTCTTTTTTCTTTATACATACTTGTGCAGGGTGTTTTCTTTTTCTTTATACATACTTCTGCAGGGTGTTTTCTTTTTCTTTATACATACTTCTGCAGGGTGTTTTCTTTTTTCTTTATACATACTTGTGCAGGGTGTTTTCTTTTTCTTTATACATACTTCTGCAGGGTGTTTTCTTTTTTCTTTATACATACTTGTGCAGGGTGTTTTCTTTTTCTTTATACATACTTGTGCAGGGTGTTTTCTTTTTCTTTATACATACTTCTGCAGGGTGTTTTCTTTTTTCTTTATACCTACTTGTGCAGGGTGTTTTCTTTTTCTTTATACATACTTCTGCAGGGTGTTTTCTTTTTCTTTATACATACTTCTGCAGGGTGTTTTCTTTTTTCTTTATACATACTTGTGCAGGGTGTTTTCTTTTTCTTTATACATACTTGTGCAGGGTGTTTTCTTTTTCTTTATACATACTTCTGCAGGGTGTTTTCTTTTTTCTTTATACATACTTCTGCAGGGTGTTTTCTTTTTCTTTATACATACTTGTGCAGGGTGTTTTCTTTTTCTTTATACCTACTTGTGCAGGGTGTTTTCTTTTTCTTTATACATACTTGTGCAGGGTGTTTTCTTTTTCTTTATACATACTTCTGCAGGGTGTTTTCTTTTTTCTTTATACATACTTGTGCAGGGTGTTTTCTTTTTCTTTATACATACTTGTGCAGGGTGTTTTCTTTTTCTTTATACCTACTTGTGCAGGGTGTTTTCTTTTTCTTTATACATACTTCTGCAGGGTGTTTTCTTTTTCTTTATACATACTTCTGCAGGGTGTTTTCTTTTTTCTTTATACATACTTGTGCAGGGTGTTTTCTTTTTCTTTATACATACTTCTGCAGGGTGTTTTCTTTTTCTTTATACATACTTGTGCAGGGTGTTTTCTTTTTTCTTTATACATACTTGTGCAGGGTGTTTTCTTTTTCTTTATACATACTTGTGCAGGGTGTTTTCTTTTTCTTTATACATACTTGTGCAGGGTGTTTTCTTTTTCTTTATACATACTTCTGCAGGGTGTTTTCTTTTTCTTTATACATACTTGTGCAGGGTATTTATTTATTTTTTTTTCTTGTGTGGTCTCTTCTTTTTTGTTTTTTCCATTTTTGTAATAGTTGCTTCTAGTCGTTGCCATTTCGTCTAGTGGTTGCTGTAGAAATAAGTTTCTTTTCATGAAGAAATAACACAAGGAGACATTTGCTGAGTTCCAAGGCTTTTTTTTTCTTTGAGAAAATGGACTCGTGAGAATGAGACTAATGTTTCCTTAGTTAATTATTTACTTAACTTTCTAACTTACTGAAATGGGTGATACACACAGACATCGATGTAACATTTGTCTTTGATTATAATTTTTTTGACATTATTTGTGGTGTCTCGTTTGCATGGCTTCCATGGAGAGACTGATTTGAAAACCTTATTCAATTCCTATTTTGTCTGCTGTTTGATCTGTTGCTTCTTTTCATGGAGAAAGAGGACACGAAGGAGACATTACTGAGAGTTTTCTTCAACGTTTTTATTTTAGAGAGATTGACTTGGCGGGGGGGGGGGAGAAGAAAGACTAATGTTCTCTCAGCTAATTATTTAGTTCTTTAGTTAACTTTATAACTTAACTGAAATGGTGATGCATAGATAAAGATCAAAGTAACATTTTACACTTCAATTATCAAGTTTTCTACATCATTGGTGGTGTTTCATTCATATGGCTTCCGCAGTGAGGCTGATTTTAAAACCTTAGTTTTCTCTCAGCTTGAAAATGACATCATTCATCATCATTCGACACCTATTTTGTCTGCTGTTTGACCTGTTGCCCCTGCCTCAACTTTACATTACCCCTCTTTCATTCAACACTGAGAACTATTCTGTTTTACAGATCTGGGTTATCATGCACTCTGTGTGACCCTTGTCAAAATTCACACTAGCTAACTTAATTGCTACTGTTGTAGGGTCCCTAATATATAATACAATACACAACAACCAGATCATACAGCATTGCAGGAATTCACCAAATTCTAAGATCTTAGCTATGCTAGTTTCTCTCTACTCTATTAGGTGTTTTGATTTAGTTCCAAACCTTGGTTCCTCCTTGTATAACATTCACAATAAGAACTCATCTTTTTCTATGACAATAAAAAAACTTGTGTTCCTGTATGGAATTGCAGTTTCTTCAGTCTGTCACATTCCAATTTGAAATCGTGTTCTCGTCAGTCTGTCACGTTCCAGTTTGAAATAGTGTTTTTGTCAGTTTGTTATTCTTTTGGAAATATTATTTTTATCCGTTAGAATTATCGGTGTTTAAAAAACGTTTTTATTAATGTGCGATACTTATTTTTAAAGAACATTAACTTGGTTTGTCATGCTTGTTCTAATTAAAAAAAAACAAACTCTTTTTCACCCCAAACAAGGCATATTGCCACTTGGACATAAGGGGGCTACTATTTAGAACCATGTCTACAACATACTGTGTGGAGAGATAAGTGATATGTCTGTTCACACCTCATAGAAGAGACGTTGCAAGTATCTCTGCTGTCATTACTTTTATGGCAGGGACTCGACTGAGCTTCACTCATGTAAGTTGCTGCGAATGCTTTAGATGAGGGAATCATAAACTGAAGCTCAGTCGACTAGCTACAATCACTATCAGAAATTTCCTTTACTCTCTATTTGTGCATAAAGCAAGTGAAAATTCCATGAGCAGAGTTTCTTTCCTAGAACTGTCCATCTGTGGAACAAAATACCATGAAGGTGCTTCCTAGCTTACTTATGTACATGTTTGTTTTCAACTCAAATCTAATGTAAATAAATTCTTGTTGAGCTGCTCTCTAAAATAAATTAACTTATCCAATTTCTGCCATTACTATACCCATTGACTCTTGTCCTTGAATGGCCTCTAGGCCTTGAAAAGCGGTGACTATATGGTTAAAAAGAAAAAAAAAGAAAAACACTTTAACATCTACATGTTAGTGCAGGCAGGGAAGCAGAAAACAGAGGTAATTCCAAAGTTTAGCAGTCCGAGTGAACAAAATATTAGAATAGAAGGCTTTTCGGCATCTATGGATCTCTGCTGGGAAGAGGTGGGATTTTGCTGCTAAACAAGCTTGTTGGGTGTATGTACATAGAGAGGGCACACATGCTATGAGTTCGTCAGAACACATTCTATTAAAGCACTTGTAAAATAGACACAGAGATGCAACATTTCAGTGATGGAACAGGAGTTGGAGCTTGATCGATAGTGCGAGACCTTTTAGATTAGAGACTTTTTTTTCAGCCCTGTTTTAGAGAGAGAGAGAGAGTAGTAATGGGTGCACAAGTTTAGATGTGGCAACAATATTCCATGCATGGTCAAATGGAGGCTTTATAGAGTTACAAAATACTCTCACTGAGTAATTTTTAAGGTAGAGGGAGCCCACCTTCTTTGCAGACACAGAGATGCAAGATGTCAGTGATGGGACAGGGATTGATGCTTGTGTGTGGGATCTTTTGGATTAAAGATTTTTTTTTTTTTTTTTTTTTTGGCCTGCATCTAAGAGTGAGAGACTAGTGCTAAATGCACCAACCCAGATGTGGCAACAATACTCCATTCATGGTTAAATGGTGGCTTTGTAGAGGTATAGGATACTCTCAGGTTTGAGTAGGTTTCTAGGTAGAAAGAGATCCCACCTTTGAAGCAACCTTTGCAATGTCCTCAAGGTATTTGTTCCAATCCATATTGCCTAAATAAAACTTTTAGATGCACACAGACATTTCTATAAGACACTCTGTCTGTCGGCTCATCACGTTCAAGTTTTAATCAGCCTTTTCATCACTAATTGCACAGATGTTACGGATATCCGTTCTAATTTCTCCTTAATCCTCTGCTCTTTGTACAGGATTGTCTGTGATCATGTCTTGACTTGTACAACGTGTAATCTAAAGCAAAAAGCATGTAAATACTATTATTAAAAGATCCCTCCATCTCCTCCCCTCGCCTCCTTCTCCCCCTCCTGCAAAGAATTTCCATTGATAATATTTGCTTTTTTAAAAAATACCAACAATAAATCATTTGCCATAAGCATCATACTCCCTACCCAACCCAGAAAAGACTACCCAGTAAAATAGCAACCTACTGGGGATATTTCAGATGGCCATACTCTGTTAGACAGAAGCAATTGTAATCAGGCATCTGATCTGTTTATAATCCCCTGATTTGGTCTTAGTTATTTCATAAATTGGGTATTAATTGTCAGTCATTGCAATATATCAATTCATTCCGAGCTGGATTTTAAGGTGTTTGTCCTGATTGCATTTGCTGGATGGATGACAACTGAAGTCATGTCTACCCGTGCTCATTATGCGGTAAAAAAATCTACGTCACCAGTAGGTAATAAAGTTTTTCTTTTTTTCTTCATTTTATTTTTATTGTAGTCATTTTTTTATGGTGATTATTTTTTTTGTCTGTTTAAAAAATATTTCTGGTGATTTTTCTTTTCATTTGTTTAAAAAAACATCCGTAGTGATTATTTTATTTATTTATTTTTTTTGTTGGTTTGAATAAAATTATCTTTGAATTTTTTATTGTTTTTAAAAAAACATTTCTGGTAATTTTTATTGTTTTAAAATCATTTTTTGTGATTTTACTTTTATTTTTAAAAAAGCATTTCAAGCAATTTTCATCAGTTTAAAAACAGTTCTAGTGATTTTTTTTTTTAATTTTTAATTTTTTTTAGTTTAAATAAAATCATTTCTGATTTTTTGTCTGTCTAAGGAAGTCTTAAGTTTTTAATTATTTATTTAAAATTTTTGGTGATTTTTCTTTTTTTTTCATCTGTTTAAAAACATTTGTAGTGATTTTTTTTTTTTTTGATCGTTTGAATAAAAATATTTTGGAATTTTTTATCCTTTTAAAAAATATTTCTGGTAATTTTTTGTTAGTTTTAAAAAACATTTCTTGTGATTTTACTTTCTTTTATTAAAAAGCATTTCAGGAAAGTTTTTCAGTTTAAAAAACATTTCTAGTGATTTTTTTGTTAGTTTAAATAAAATCATTTCTGATTTTTTTTGACTGTTTTAAAAACATTTCAGAATATTTTTTTATTTAGTCTTAAATATTTCTGGTGAATTTGTTTTTATTTTGTCCATTTAAAAATACAAAACAAGTCTGGCGATTTTTTTTTTTTTTTTTTCATAAGTTTAAAAAATTTTTTTGGTATTTTTTATTAGTTTTAGAAAATTATTCTGGTTTTTAAAAATCTGTTTTAGACAAAACGTTTCTGTTGGTTTTCTTGTCCATTTTATAAATATTTCTGGTAAATGTTTTTTTAATTTGTTTTGCTTGTTTGAATTGTTTAGCATGAAAAAATCAGTTTTGGTTTATTTTTTGTTAATTTAAAAAAAAATATTTCTGATTTTTTTTTTTCTTTGTCCACTTAAAAACACAAAACATTTTTAGTGATTTCTTTTTCTTTTCTTTTTTAACTTTAAAAACTTTCTGTTAATATTTTTTGTTGGTTTCAATGAACATTTTAGGTAATTTTTTTTATCTGTTATAAACAAAATATTCATTATCGGTTTTAAAAACATTTTTGGTGATATTTATTTTTGCTCATTTTAAAAATAACTTTTCTTGTACTGTATCAGTTTTAGAAAAACATTTATAGTGATTTTTTTTTTTTTTTGTCTTTTAAAAAAAATCCTGAAATGTTTTTTAATTAGTTTTAAAAAAACATTTCTGGTAATTTTTATCTCGTTCATTTAAAAACACAAAACTTGTGATTTTTTTTTTTTTTTAATCAGTTTTAAAAATATCTCAGGTGATTCTTATTTATTTTTATCACAAAACATTTTAGACAAAGCATTTTGGTAAAAGTTTTTGAAAAAAATTTTTTTTTTGTTGCTTGTTTAAACTGTTTAAGTTTTTAATATATTAAAACATTTCTGGTAATTTTGTTACCTGTTATAAACAAAACATTTATAGTGATTTGTTTTGTCAGTTTTAAAAAGCATTCCTGATGTTTATTTTGCTCATTTTAAAAATAACTTTTGTGCTGTATCAGTTTTAGAAAAAACATTTATAGTGATTTTTTTTTTTTTTTTTTTTTTTTTTTTTTTTTTTTGTTAGTTTGAAAAATATTTTTGGTAATTTCTTTTGTTAGTTAAAACCATTTCTGTGATTTTTTTTCATCTCCTAAAATCTGCAACTTAAAAAAAAAAAATTTCTGTCGTTTTTTAAATAAATTTTCAGCAAGTTTTTTTTTTTTTTGTCGTTACCTATTAAAAAAATCACTAGAAAATACAGAAGAGACATATTCACTTTATTTCTTTAAAACATGATAATTATTTTACTGAAAAATAAAGTCATTTCTTATTAATAGTATTGACCCTGGCAGACACTTATTATTTCAAAAGGATTATTATTTATTATTAACAACAGCAATAGTAAATTATACAGATTAATGTAAAAAGCATCATGGGACTTTTGCAGAGTTCTACTAGTAAAAATTAAATTTTGTATGGATACACTTTGTCATTCTTTCTTTTGATGTTGTCTGATGTTGGTGATTGGTGATGAATTTGATGTCGCTAAGACAAAATATTCTGACTTTAGCCATCTTAAATGCATTTCAAAAAGTGACATTCGTCTTATTTATCAGAATATATAACTGACACGTGTTTTTATGGTAAGACAGATAATATTGATCGTTTAAAACAATTAATTTGATAAAATTTTGAATCTATTATCAGGGCTCTACATTGCGAATGAAACAGTCACATTTGCGAGTGATTTTTTTTTTAAAGTGGCGACTAGAAATAATGAAACGCTTATCTTTTGCCGATCGTATTTCTTTCACTGACAGTCTTCCAAAGCTCACTACTGAGTGAAAAATCTTTTCAACTTTGTTCGTTTTATGAAAAAAAAGTTAAATCATTTAAACAATAAAAGTTTAATAGAACAATATACTTTTTTTTTTTAACAAAGGTTAGCGTAATTACCTCTGGATTTGGTGCAATTACCCCAAAATATGGTACTAATTTCAACAGGATACATAAGCATTTTTTAAAATCCATTTATCTTGCACAAGCACCTCCACCCACCCACTTTTTTTTCATTTGCAAATCTTTTAGAATCTTATCAGGACGATAAATAGATTCTGCAAAAAAATGTTAATATCAGAGGATAAGAAACTATTCACAAAAGAAATCGATATAGAGATAAGTATAGGCTTTAGAAAAAAAGATAAAATCAAGATGAATCGCCTAACAAAAAACAATAGTGCTTGTTCAATAGAATGGAATTTTTCAAAATAGATGTTTATCAGATAAAAACATGATTACGTACTTACTTGTTATGTTAAAATTAGTAAAAAGATTATGAAAAATGATAGCATAGAAAAATAAACAAGTAAAAAAAATTTTTTAATTATAGTTTTATCTCGATTAATGTTAATGTGTTCTTAAAATCCAGGGGAGGTAACTGCAATATGATTTTGACAAACCTGCCATTTCAAAATAGATAATGTCAGACCATTAATATCTAGGTTCTTTTTGATAAAAAAAATAGTTCTAGCAAATTTACTATCATTTTTCGCAATTTTTGGAATTTTTTCTAATTATTAGATGGAGAGAATTTTTATTTTTGTTCTAATTCAGAGTGCTCCTTCTTGAGTAGTTGGATTATCTCCACATGAAAACCTGACCTTGTGCCTGACTGCCTTCGTGATGAGGCAAGTAAATAGGAACTCTAATCAATTTTAACTACAAAAAAATAAATAAATAAGAGGAAAAAGGAAAAAAAAGAGGAAAAGAAAAGAAAAAAAAGATAAAGCTGAAGAGTTTAAATTTTTAAAAATATCTATTTTTTTATCTGTATATATGACAGGGCTCTACATTGCGAGTGAAACAGTTGCATTTGCGAGTGATTTTTTTTCAAAGTGGCGACTAGCAATAATGAAACGCTTATCTTTTGGCGATTGCATTTTTTTCACTGACAATTTTCCAAAGCTCACTACTGAGTGAAAAATCTTTTCAACTTTGTTCGTTTTATGAAAAAAAAAGTTAAATTATTTAAACAATAAAAGTTTAATAGAACAATATACTTTTTTTTTTTAACAAAGGTTGTTTAAAAAAATATCTGAAGAAATTAGAATGTTTATACCTTCAAATATCAAAATAAAATTTGTTGTATATTTAGAATTATACTTATTAAAAAAAAAAAACACAGAAAAATCTTTATGATGTACATACTCGTCACAGAACAAAAAGGTCATATTCTAAAAATCATGTGGGTTTGTCCAGTAACTTTTCTATTTGGCTAGTAAACGAAAATATTTAGTTGTCAAAACTCAACTAAAGATAAGTTTGTCCATAGAGCCCTGATTATATAAAGGGCAAATATCTGTGTCTGTGTGTGCTTGTATCTCCGCTAAAAATTTTTGTCATCTGCATCGAAATGGCACGAACATGGTACCATTGTTTGAAGAAGGGGTTCAGGTAAAAACCTTGCTTTTGATGTTGTTTATAAACCATGCATGCGTGAACGGTCAATTCGTTCTTTCATTTTAAAAAGATAAATTTGCTGTGTCATAACATCTGTGTTGTCGTGGTCCCATTGATAATGCATTCGCTTACAAACTTAACTTTTGCGAGTTCGTGCCAAGTTTGTGGCCTTTTCTTTTTCTATTTTTCTATTTTTCTTTTTTGTTTTCGGTTTCACTTCTGGCTGATGGCACCCAAGTCCGTTCTTTTCCTTTTCTTTTTTTTTCTTCCTTTTTTTTCTTTCTTTTTTTTTCCCTTTTTTCCTTTTTTCTTTCCTTTTTTTTCCTTTTTTCTTTTTTTTTCTTCCTTTTTTCTTTCTTTTTTTCTTTCTTTTTTTATGACCGGGCAATGGCGACCCCCTCTAATCTATTATATAAAAGGCAGTTGTGTGTGTTTGTATGTGCATATGTTTGTGTGTTTGTATGTTCAGCTAAAAGTTCAAAACCTACAAAGTTTATATTTTCTTGATTAGTGTTGCCCCGGATGTATAAAATCTAAAAGAATTATTATTTGGAGTAAAAATAGCAATTAATTTATTGGGGGAGGGGGGGGTCAAATTTAATCTGTGCTTGTATACATTCCGTTTGCTTCTAAGCACTGAAAACTAATAAATATATTAATTTTAAACATTTTCTAACAAGTGTCAAAATTAGTTTAATTGTTAGAATGAATAACTGAAAATCAATATGTTTTAATTTCAATTCCAGCTAATGATGTGTGTGTGTGTATATATATATATATATATATATATATATATATATATATATATATAAAGAACAAGTACTTAATAAAACATGTTAAAAAACACTTTGAAAAAGAGTTAAAAACATATTTAATTTTAAAAAGGAAACACGTGTGTTAATTATGTTTTTAACTCTTTTTCAAAGTGTTTTTTAACATGTTTTATTAACTACTTGTTCTTATTATAAGCTCTATCTCCTATTTAGTTTTATCAGGCTTTTACATCTGGTTTTATCAGGCTTTTACATCTGGTTTTATCAGGCTTTTACATCTGGTTATTAATTCTTTAATATTTATAATTTACTTTAGTTTTGCCATCTTGGATAATTTTGGTAAATTTAACTGTAATTCTTATATATGTGTGTGTGTGTGTGTGTGTCATTTTAAAAGTAACCAGAAACAAATTTAAAAACCTTTAAAGGAACCAAGTTAATAAAAAAAAAAAGACAAACAATTCTGCAGTTTACGGACAGTGCTAAAATAATATCTACTGTTATATAAAAAGAACTTTGTTCCACGTGGACTCGAAAATGGCTGGGCTGATTTTTATGAAATTTCACACGAAGGTACTTTATGTACCTGGCAATGTTCTTAGATAGATTTTGTATCAGCATGTCTTTGATAAGTATTGATAATTGAAATAATCTGATGAAAGAAGGAACAAGCGATTTTGACCAAAGTTAACACCTTGCACAGCCTAACATCACAAGTGGATTGGGGAAGTTTTATTACCACACAAGACGAAAGGCCTAACATAGAAAATCAACATTAGGTTCTTTGATATGATATGGACCCATTAAAAATCTGAAAATAACCTCATGTAAAAATTATTTGTTAACAAGTTCAAAATGAAAATAAATAAATGAAAAGAATGTGTTGTTTTTCGCTTTCTAAACCTTCATTTATATATGTAATTCTTATTTTCAAATAAAAGATAATTTTCAACTTTCAGATTATTATAAGAAAATATACAATTAAAAGAAAAATAATTCAACATGATGTTTGTTGTATTTGCAAGGAAAAGTATTTTAGAAACAAAATCTCATTTAAAAATTATTTTAAAACAGATGGACTTTTTAATTAATAATTAAATACACTTTTAAAAACTATACACATGTTGCAATACACACGGATGATAAAACACTTTGGATAATTACGGATTTCAAGTGGGTTCTGCTAAAATCGTCATATTTTAAAAACCAAAGCACCTCAAGTCCTCAAAATGCCACCGTTTTCTTTGAAAATGAATAGACTTTCAAATGAATTAATAAATAATAATGTACATTATATATTTTAAGAGTTTTAAGCAAATAAAGTGATAAAAATGTTAACATCATAAAACAGCATTTTCGGTAAGATTTTGTAATGACCTCCCTCCCCCCTGATCTGTAAATGGTCATACCGCATTTCTCTTAAGAATTTTGTCATGAAATTTGGAAATTAACTAGAAGAGATATCACTTTTAATAGATTCAGGTGTCCGAAATACTTTTGACTACTCATTTTTTTTTTGTTGTGTTAAAAAAAGAATGGTTTTCATCCAAATTTTCTTGGGCATTCAATTTCTCTTCGGCTTTCCATCTCAAGATCTCTTCATTTTCCTATCTAATGATTACTTTGCTTGTGGACAAACCAAAGTAGCTGACCAATCATCAAGAGTTCATTACCAGACCAGGCTGTCTGAAGATACCAAACAAACATCAATGTTATTATTTTTCTTTCTCTTTGCAAAGCCAAAAACAACAATAATTTTCCCCTACAAAACCAAACCAAACACCATGAATAAATATTTCAAGATACAGAAAACTTGAAGTATAGAAAGTTTTACCAGAATAACTGAACACAAAAAAGTTTGATATGCTGTAAAACAAAACGATCAAACCAAACACGATAAACGATTATTTAATGATATAAAGAACTTAAAGCATACAAACTTTAATTCAATTTTCACCCCAAACATGGTACAGTGCCACTTTGAAGTAGGGGGCTACTATCGGGGACATAAGTTGCAGGGGTGTTATGAAGGGAAATGAGTAGCAAGATGTCTGTTCACATTACACTTGAACTTCTGCATATCAGTACAGTTGGGAAAGCAGAAGGGAGTTCCAAAGTCTAGCAGTTCTGGGGAAGAAACTATTGGAGTAGAAGGTTTTCTTAAATCTAGAGATCTCTACTGTGTGAAGGGGTGGGATTTAGCTGCGTGTCGGGTTTGTCGGGAGTATTCATGTTGAGGGAGGTACAAGTGCTTGTAGTTCGTCAGAGCATTCACCATTAAAGTATTTGTAGAACAAGCAGAGGGATGCAACATTTCATCGATGGGACAGGGGCTGAAGCTTAGATGACAGCTCAGGACCTATCAGGTTGGTGATTCTCTGTCAAGGAGTG
This sequence comes from Euprymna scolopes, assembly GCF_053919585.1. Classification (NCBI taxonomy): domain Eukaryota; kingdom Metazoa; phylum Mollusca; class Cephalopoda; order Sepiida; family Sepiolidae; genus Euprymna; species Euprymna scolopes. The sequence continues at coordinate 35,205,069 of NC_136521.1, forward strand.
AGAGACAAGTAGTGGATGCACCAGCCCAAATGTGACAACAGTGCTCCATACATGGGCGAATGGTGGCCTTATAGAGGTACAGGATACTTTCAGACGTAAGTAGCTTTCTAGCATGGTAGAGAGAGCCCACCTTCTTTACAGCAGCCTTGGCAATGCTCTCAATGTATCTATTTCAGTTCATGTAAATGTTAGGTCGAGGAGTTTAAAGGAAGTACTTTCGGGTAATGTGTTCTTGGCCATTGCTATTGGTGGTAGTGAAGGTTTCTTGTAATTACTGAAGGAAACAAGCTTGGTCTTGACAGCATTGAATGTGACCATCCATTTTTGTCTCCATTTCACTACAGATTGGAAGTCTTCATCTTGTGTTTCTGCCATTTCCTTAAATATGTGTTCATTTGTTTTCCCCTCGTGTCTGTTATAGAGAGTGGTGTCATCAGCAAATATACACATCTCAGAAACAATTTTATCAGGGAGGTCATTTATGAATATCAAGAATAATAAAGGTCTGAGGATAGCCCCCTGAGATACTCCTGCATTTATATCATATTTAGATGTACGACTGTCGAGGACAACATGGATTTTTCTCTTAAGGATATAATTACATTATGTATTCTTCCAGTGATACCATATGATCTAATTTTCTTTAAAAGACTATCGTGCCATACTCTGTCAAAAGCCTTAGATATATCGAAGGCTACTGCTCTACCCTCACCTGTTTTGTCCAGTGAGCAGTATATACGTTCACAGAGTAGCTGAACCCAAAAAGGGTTGATATTTTGTAAAACAAATACTCAAACCAAACACCATGAATAAATATTTGAAGATACAAAGAATTTGAAGCATAAAACCTTTTTTTCCCAAAATTACTGGATTCAACATTAAATAATCTGAAAAGGTTGGATATGCCATAAAACAAAATGATCAAATGAATGTGACATTCGAAATTTATCCATTGTGAACAAAACAAATACTCTGTCCGTTATCGATCGATGTGTACATATGCTGATTGTTGGTAAGATGCCTATGATTAATTTTTCAGAAAAAAAGAAAAGAAAAATAATGAATGTACAAGACATTTGGAATTTAGTTGTCGCAAACGAAATAATTTTTCCCTCCGTTATCGATTGGTGTTTACATATGCCCGATTGGCGAGATTTGTACAAATTATATTTGCATTGTACCTGAATACTTTTAATCCGTATGGATGAAAGAAAGATTATGTTTTTCTGAAGAATGGATTTGGGAAAATTTCCAGTTCACAAGTGGGCAAAAATGTTGAGTGCCTGGGACAGATTAATGTCAAAAAAGTGTCATTAGGGCAGAAAGAGGTTTGTTTATTTTCTTTCTTTTAATGCTCTTTATGGTGAACTGTTTATTTTACTGATGGTGTTCCAAGTTTGTTAAGCATTAGCAAGTACGGCTGTCAAGATAACAGAATTTTTTTCTATTTATTCACCACCAACGGTTTGATCCCCACTTGGCCCCGATTGAAATGAATGGCTCTTGTCTCAAAGAACGCCCTGCTTCGACAAGCTTCTGGGTCTGACCTTCATTCCTGATCTGAAATGGAAGACTTATATCAAATCTGTTGCCAAGGTTGCTGTAAAAATGGTTGCATCATTCTACCACTCCAGACACAATCCTGTACCTGTACAAGATTCAAATATGTCCGAAAATGGAATACTGTTGCCACAGCTGGGGAGGAGCTACACAGACCACCCTATCCTGCCTTGACAGGGTTCATAACTGGCTCCGAAACCTAGTTGATGTCCTCCCTGCAACCTATTCCTCACAGAAGAGATATCGTAGCTCTATCATTATTTTAATGGCAAGTGTTCTTCAGTCTATGATCTCCCCATCTGCAAGACTTTTGCAGCAAGCACTTATCTAGCTACAACCACTGTCAACAATTTCCCCTCACTCTCTATCTGTACCTAAATCTAAACACAAATTCCATGAACAAAGTTTCATTCTCTAGAACTGCCTGATTGTGGAATACCTTTCCAACTGACAACACTATGGTCATCTTCAAGTTCAATGTAAACAAGTTCTTGTTGAGCTGCCCCTTAAATAATCAGATTCTACCCAACTTTCACCTCTACTGATCAATGACCTTATCTTACACTCATCAACCTTTATTCTCCAGGGGACTTCAGGCCTTGATTAGTCGTGACTCGCTTTAAAAGAAAACAATAGACGAAGTGTAATCTGACGTTACCCAGTAACTATTGCTGATATCTATACTTCTACTCCTAGCCCTGAACTCTTTCTGTATATTTGTTTTGTAATTTTCATGGTTTCATTTTCTTCTTTTATTTACATCATTTATTTATATTACTCCCTTAACTTTTTCTTATGATACGTTGATATTATCAATGTTACCCCCCCCCCCACACCCTGAAAAAAAATGTCAGGAAGTAAAAAAAAAAAAAATGAGATTGTTTATCAAAGTGTTGTTGCAACTGGGAGGAAAAAGATCAGGCATAGAGGTTGATATATTTAGAGTTAGTTTATGGACAGTTTTAGGTATGGCAGTAAGTTTTGTGACAGTTTACAAAAACTGAGTACAGTTTACAGTTGGGGCAATTGAACATAGGTTGTGGCTCGGAGTAGATCAAGATGAGCTGACATCAGCTGACAAACATGGCCTCAACAAAAGCCTAAGATATGAATGATAAGGATCGATGGGTTATTTAACAGAGAAGCCAACAATGAAGGAAAAGGCCAAAAATTCAAATACATATGAAATGTTACCAAAGGCAAGATAAATTACTCTTCTACATACCTGGATGATTTTTTGTGTTTTTTTAACAGAATTTTAAGCATTTCTTCAGTTTGAAAGACAAGCAATGTCGAGTAGGTAAGTTAAACGGGCAATCAAGATGGCTGACAAAAGCATGCTGTCTTCAGAGCGTCAATAATGCTTCAAAAGTGGAAAAATTAACAAAATATTGATAAAAATCCATTCAATAAGTTTTACTGTAACTGTTTTACAGACAGTCTTAGGGTTGGCAACAGTTGAGTTTACAGTTAAATACAGTGAAAGGCAGGTCAGGGCCCTGAACAGGTCAAGATGAGCTGATGTCAACTGACAAAGATGTGGACGTTAGCAGTTAGAGTGTTGTTTACTGCGATGGTGTCGCATACGCACCCAAATCCCAATCGATATATATAAAATGCGTTTTCTACGTTTTCGTTTAAGTTGTTTTTATTTTTTATACTTGTGAACCCATGCGTACTCCTTGGCAGCTGCCAACGTGAGACGACAACATGACCAGAAGAGAAGATGAAATAGAAGTAGACCTTGGAAACAGCGATGAGGTTGGTGTCGAGTGGGGCAGCACACGTGGTTTCATCACACAATGACTGACCTTCAAGATGTATTTTATGATTGTCTATAAAATATGGGTTAATTCTTATTAAAAGTTTTTATGTTCCCTTACAAAGATTAAAATCTACTTATAATTTTACTAAACCTTATGTCTAGAATCCTTATTCTAATTTTTATCAAAACAATTACATGATCTAGTTTGTGCTATTTACTACACAGATGACTCTGCCTGTACTGTATTGACTCCTCATATTAAAAATGACCTTGTGTCCAACTTGTCCTCTTGTGAATGTGAATAAATCTGCCCAGAATTAAACTAGAATTTTGCTATTTTCTTTGCAGGGGCAAGTCTTTCCAAATATATGAAAGAAATTGAAGAAATTCGAAAAAGTAAGTAATCTTTCCCTTATTTCATAACTAACGGGCCGCCGAGTGTTGTCGGTCATAAAATCCGCATAAATATTATATTTTAATTCATGCAGAAACTGAGACATGTGCATGCGAGTATGATTTTTTTTTTTCTGAACTGTTCACTTCTTGTAAGAAAAAAAAAAAAAAAAAAAAAAAAGAAAAAGATACTTCAGCTGAGATCGAAACCAAAATCTAAAGACAAGTACGATAATCACTAGGCTATCTTGTTACGATCTTTAAAAAGTGTTTTAAAGCCTACTTATTCTTAACATAAGGAAGCTGTCATGTGAATGGTTCGTGCATGCACAGTCGTGAAGCAGTTGACAAACAGCTAAAAATCTGATGATCCCCAAGTACCAATTTTTAATTTTGACCCCTTAGAAGCCCTTTTTTGGAAGAAAATCAATTAAAGTTTTCCACATATCTGAATAACCTATATAACAAATTTCAAGTTTGTAGATTTAAAATTTGTTGAGTATATAGGTTGAGAAGTATCCTCGCACACACACACACACAAACACACACACATACATACATACATATGCACATTCTCAATTTTATAGATATATAGATACGAGGGGCGTGCAATAAGTAATGCCCCTGACCCACTTCCCATGGCAGAGAGCAACGAAACTTGGCACAGTTATTAGTCTTTCTCTACATAGGAACCACCCAGAGTTATGCATTTCTCCCATCGTTTGATGCAGCTCTGGAGACCGTTTTTGTAGAACGCCCCAGGTTGGTCCTCCAACCACGACGTAACTTCAGAAATCAAGGCTGCATCATCTGGGAAACGCTTTCCTTTCAAAAACAACTTCATGGCTGGGAAGAGTTGAAAGTCAGAGGGTGCAAGATTAGGAGAGTAGGGAGGATGGGGGAGGATTTCATAACCACACGCCCGTGCTTCTGATCTGGTGACATGTGAGTTGTGGACCGGAGCGTTGTCCTGCAGGAGGATGGTACCTTTGCTGATCTTGCCCCGCCTCTTGATTTTGATAGCTTCCCTTAATTTCCTCAAAAGTGAAGCATAATAGGCTCCTGTAATTGTGGTACCCTTTGCGAGGAAATCTGTCATCACTACTCCGTCCTGGTCCCAGAAGACTGTGAGCATGACCTTGCCAGCGGAGGGCTGCACCCTTGCCTTCTTTGGAGGTGGTGAGGCCAAGTGCTTCCACTGCATTGACTGGGCTTTGGTCTCTGGATCATAGTGATGGACCCAGGTTTCATCCTGTGTAATCAGTCTTTTGAAGAACTTTGACTCATCTTCTTGACACATCTCCAAATTCATCCTCGAGCACTCGACGCGTTCTCGCTTCTGGAATGGTGAGCAACCTGGGAATCCATCTGTCAGACACCTTATGCAAATAGTCATGAATGATAGTTTCCACAGACCCTGTACTAATCTTGGCATCTTGGGCTATTTGGCGAATAGTAATGCGCCGATCTTCCAAAATGGCAGCCTCAACTTGACGGACAGATGTCTCACCAATGGCAGAAGGGGGGGCAACCAGGTCTGAGAGCTGTTTCCACAGACTTCCGGCCATGTTTAAATTCACGATGCCAGCGTTTTACAAGGTCATATGATGGGACATTATCATCATAAGTTTCTTTCATTTCATCAAAAGTCTCCTGCTGTGTGCGTCCTTTCAAATACAAAAACCGGATCACTGCTTGACATTCCAACAGGCTCCATTTCACACCTGACTCAGTTCAAACACCTGTAAAACAGAAACCACAATTAGTTCAGAGCTGTAATTTGCCACATAACCCATAGAGATATAAATCAATTGCACATGCAAAATTTCAGCTAGATCAGACAACTGGAAGTGGGTCAGGGGCATTACTTATTGCACACCCCTTGTAATTAAAAATTTTGTCATATTATCCCCCGTTCCAGTGAATGTCACAATCAGTACAGTTTGATAAAAAAATAAAACCATGCCTGGTGTTATGTTTCTGAATTTTTGGGATAAGGATTGATAATATGGATTATTCGAGTTACTATTCTCCTTCTGTCAGCCATTTCTAGTTTTTTTTTATTTACATGGTAGTCACCACTTATCAAGGCCCGGAAGCCACTCTGGGATAAGTGTTATTGCGTGTACAGTAATCAATGGGATATTATTATAGTAATCATTAGTATTGGAGATTTGATAAAGTGTCTTACTTAAGGGGTCGGTTCATCAGGAATTTGTTTATGTTGGACTTGTAGACATCCAAGTTGTAGTCAGGTGGGAAACAGGCAAACGGAAGAGAGTTCCATAGGCGTGCACTTCTAAGAAAGAAGCTTTGTTCATGGCATCTACGTTTTGTTTTTGGCACAGATAAAGAGTGGGGAAAATTATTGACAGTGGTTTCAGTGAGTACAAATGATGATGATGATAGAAGTTCATAAAAAAATCTGTTTAGCAGGAAAACCCAATGGTGCTCGGTATTAAATGATGAATGCAACACACACACACACACACACACACACACACACACACACACACACACACACACACACACACACACACACATATATATGACATCAGCCCTGGTTGCTTGCACATAAAATAGTTGTGAAGAGTTCAGAAGAATGGAAGAACTGAGAAGGGAAAACACTGTACAGACCTCCACTAGACCTTGGGAGGCTAGTTGTCCCCAAAATCCCAGTAAAGACCAATAGTGTTGCCAGCGAAAAATCAGTGGTAAACGATTGTTGTGATAATGCAAAGTCATTTTCAAAAGTTATCGAAAGAGTACTGAAAATTTAGGGAGATTTTGTTACTCGGATTTTAAGGAACATCACCAGTTATCATCAGTGAGTAATCTCGGATAACGTTGTGTGTGTGACCTTTGAGTGAGTACAAATGATAATGGTTGTAAGGATTCATAAAAATTCTGTTTTAATATCTATTAGCATTTCAGCCTGGCATTGCCCGGGTGGTTGGAGGTATATGTTAAGCAAAAAAAAAAAAAAAGGCGGTCAATTTTTTTAAATTAAGTTAGATCCATGTCCAAGGAACCTATATCTAAAATTTCAAGTGTTTAGACCCAAAATTGTCGGAGGAGTTTGGTAGAGTTCTCAAAGGTCAAATCATTGAACTTTGACCCCTTAACAGCCAAATTTCTGGCCGAGAACCGATCACAAAGATTTTCCAAAATTTCAGTACCCTGTATATCAAATTTCGAGTCTGTAGACTAAAAATTTGGTTTAACATACTGACATGTGTTGGACAACTTTTAGAAATTGAATTTTCTAACTAATGTGTTTTTGTGATTGTGTAATTTTAATTTGATTTTATTTGCTTTTCTTTCAGATTATCGTTATAAAAAAGATGAATTGTTCAAACGAATGAAATGGTCGACATTTGTACAACTGGTTTGTAATCGTTTTTTGTCTACTTATTTAAAAAAATATTTTGCTGATTTAATTCATCTAAGGGTAATTATTTGATATCTTTTACTTGCAATTAGTAGAAGTGGGGCAGTCAGTAATGGCATTTTCATAATATGTCCTTGCAGTTTGTTACTGAGTTCTACACAAAAAAGCAAATGATTGCTCCCATGTCTCTGCTATATATAGCCATCAGGAGAGATCACCATTTGTTACATTCTGTTCAGGGGAGATTACCCCCTAGTTACTTCCTGAATGAAGACAGCAGATAGACTCAGAGCAATTAATAACATTCAAAGAGAAAAATAATAAAAGGAGTGAAAGAAAAGAAAGAAAAAGGAAGAGAAATAAATGATCATTACAGGATGAATAAAGAAAAAAGAAATGAAAGAAGGGAATCAAGCAAATATATAGATTGGTACTTGTACAGTTTAACCAAGACATTAAAAAATGAAAATATCGAAAAAAGGTTATATTGCACATATCCGTTATGGAATGAAGTTCTTCGAAATTTCATCAAGTAGCTTTTTTTTTCTTTTTTACAGTGAAAAAGCAATTTGTTATGATACCGAGCAAAAGGTTCGATTTTTAGAAAGAAAAGCTAGTATTAAAGATGGGGAGGGAATATCAGTGCTTTACATGGAGTTATCTCCTTGTTGCGTGTTCAACAAATTCCATAATGACTGACTTCAACACGCTCTCATAAGAATGTGATTTTCTGCTGTAAAAAAAAAAGAAAAAAATACTCGATCAAATTAAATGAGATTTTTTTTTTTTTTTTTCAGAGATCTTCAGTCCAAAACGGATACATACAATAAAACCTTTTTTCGATATTTTCATTTTTGAATGTCTTGATTAAACTGTACAAGTACCTATAGATTGACTAATTGTAAAATGGAAAAATGTGTTCCTGCAGCTCGTTACTGAGCTCCACACAAAAAGCAAATGACTGCTCCCATGTCTCTACTATATATATATATATATATATATATATATACGAGCAAACAGTTAATAAAACATGTTTGCATTTGGGTTTATCGAGCTTTTACATCTGGTTGAAATAACTTTATAAAAATTAATTCTTTAATATTATATTATACTTTAATCTTACCATCTTTGATCATTTTGGTAAATTTAATTGTAATATTTATTTTATTTTATTATATATATATATATATATATATATATATATATATATATATATATAATAAAATAAAAATAACTGCATCAAGATCTAGTGTAACGTAGTTGCAGTCAGGATGGAGACACTCTACTGTGGGCATGGTGATAACAAACTTTGGCTCTGTAGTTTAGGTTAATGGGAAGTCAAAGTATACATACGTAGGGTGACGGATTGCAGTCACATGATCTTGATCATAAACTAGAATAAAGTCTATATGTGCTGCAAACGTTTGTTGTCCACTGACGATGATCAAGATCTACAAAAGACAGAAACACAACAGTTAACCAAGAGCTGTAAACATGGTAATCCTACACTGTTCAGGGAAGATCATCTAAATAAAATATATTTTATAACAAGAAAACATTTAAAAGTAGACTATTTTTTAATATAAACTTTAAAAATATATTTCCAAAGTAAAGGCTAATTATTTTTATGCATAGTTTTAAAATTGAACTGGAATTATATAAGTATTAATCAGAAGGGACTTTTCCTTGGTATACATTCGCAAGACTTGGCAAGAATGTTGGTGAACAGAAATCGGAAGTCAAAAAGAAAATTTAGCACTAGCAGGGAGACCTGACGTTGCCTGCGATTAAATGATGATCAACAAATATTTCACACTTCTATATCTTTATTGTTATAGAAATCCGTAAAATCGCCTGGGAGGAAGCTTCACATGTCTCCATGCAGTAACTTAGTCCAAAATATGTTATTCTACATTGCACTCTAGAGAACTTACTGTTTCTTTTATAAAATTATTTTATAAAAACTTCTTTCAAGTTAACAAAAAAAAAACATTAAGAAATTTACATGCGTTGTTTGAACCTACAGGCCATGTCATGCAAAAAAAAAAAAAAAAACAAAAAAAAAACGGATAAGTTTTCAAGTTTTATAAAATTCTTTGCAGTTAATGAAAAAAATTAAGAAATGTACGTGCGGACTTTGAACCTACAGACCACTTCATGCAAAATAAACCAAAAAACACGCTATCAACTTACCTAGAGTAGAATTTTAATAGCCCATTGTTCTATCATTGTTGCTAAGTGACAGCATGGAAAAAATGGCTTTACTGATGATACATAAATTAAAATAATGGTTTTGATTATCGATTATCGGGGGAATTCTGAGACAAAACTTAACTAAGACCACTCCCAGACTTATACATTAAAGTTCTGTAAATTTTAAAGATAATCTGATCATTTCGGAGTCAATAAGGAACGAACACACGCGCACACACACACACAGACAAAGTTGCATTTATATAATTGTAGAGATTACCATTCATTCTAAATTTCATCTCAAAGTCTAAGAATTTGTTTGACATTTTAATGGGATTTAAGTAGTTTATTCTAACACCTGTTTAAGATTTCATTTTTAGCCATCATGATGTTACGATTTTATTGACTCCGAGGACGGCACACTGACCTATTCACAAGAAACCAGGAACATTTGGAGTCTGCCAGTACTATTCAACTTTCAACCTATTTTTACATTCACTTAAATCCTTACAATGACTTTTTAAAAATCTTCAGGTGTGCTTCATCACATTTGTAGGTAAAAATTTTGTCGGATATTTACATTTCAAATTAGTAACCATGGTTACATAGAAAAAAAGGATCTGTTTATTCTTTGTTTTACACAACTTGTCATGACACGATCGTCTCCATTGGACTATATAATAAAAAGTTGAATATCAAATGCAACAGCAAATCCTGGGAACATGTTTACCAGAAGAAACAGTTGGAAATAAGTCATACACCATCCACTATGATTATACAAGTCCTACAACTACCATTACATACCTAGAAAATGGAGTTATTAAACCTGACATAATGATATGTGACAAAAAAGAGAAAGAAGCAGCCTTAGTGCTATTACTTGAGGCACCTTTTTATAAGTTTTATCAGTCGTTTTTTTTTTTTTTTTTTTTTTTTTTTTTACAAGGAGGTCACCACTTATCAAGGCCCGGAAGCCACTCCAGGATAAGGGTTATTGCATGTACAGTACGTTGTATGTTAGTGTTGAGATTTCATAAAGTGTCTACTTAAGGGGGTGGTTCATCAGGAATTTGTTTACGTTGGATTTGAAGACATTCAAGTTGTAGTCAGGTGGGAAACAGGCAGACGGAACAGAGTTCCACTGGCGTGCTGTTCTAAGAAAGAAGCTGTGTTCATGGAATCTACATTTTGATTTAGGCACAGATAGAGAGTGGGGAAAATTTTTGACAGTGGCTTCAGATAGACGGGTGTTTTTCGTAAAAGATTGGTGAGGGGGGACCAGAGATTGGAGCTCAGACGAGCACTTGCCATGGAAATAACGGTAAAACAAAGGCAGGCTTGCAACGTCTCTTCTGTGGGAGAGAGGTTGCAGGGAAGAGAAAAGGGCACCCCCCACTAAGCCACAAAGTCTATTTTGTACTCTGTCAAGGCAGGATAGGCTATTTTTAGCAGCTCCTGCCCAGATATGGCAGCAGTATTCCATCCTTGGACATACTTGGCTTTTATATAGATAGAGAATTGCATCAGTAGTGAGATATCTTCTGGAGCGGTAGAAGGAACCCACCCTCTTTCCAGCGACCCTGGCAACAGACTTTATGTATGTGTTCCATTTCATATCAGGAGTAAAGGTCAAGCTCAGAAGCTTGTCAAAACATTGAGCTTCTCCTAGGTGAGAGCCATCCATTACAATTGATGCCAGATGGGGATCAGAGTGTTCAGGCCGTCCGGCGTTGCCCAGTTGTAAAATGTGCATAAATATTATATTTTAATTAATACAGAAACTGAAATATGTGCATGTGAGTATTATGTTTTTTTTCTAACCCATTCACTTCTTGTGAGTAAAAAATAAAAAAGAAAAAATACTGGAACTGAGATCGAAACCAAAACCTAAAGACGATGAGTTAAGTAACAATTAGACCAACATGACACGATCTTTAAAAAGTGTTTTCAAACAACTTATTCATAAGTAATCTGTAGTGTGAACTATTCATGCATGCGCAGTCGTGAAACAATCTGATGACTCCCACAAACCAATTTTTCAATTTTAGTGGCCCTTTTTTCCGGATGAAAATGAATTAAAAAGTTTTCCACATGTCTGAATATTTTATATACCAAATTTCAAGTCTGTAGATAAAAAATTTGTTGAGTATATAGAGAAATGTCCTCACACACACACACATACGCACACACACATACACTTTCTCACTTTTTTAGATATATAGATAAAGCAACATTGTATAAATATGCAGGTTTTATATATTTTTAAAAATATTTTCTAATTTATTGTTGCAACATTTAAATAAATCTGTCTTTTCTTACTTTCTCCTTTCTATGAATATTCAACCAACCACATAAAATTAAATGCCATTGCTCTTATGACTACCGCACAGAATTACCTTATTCAAGCTACTTTGGAGATGCACAATTTCATTTTTGATTCTTATTCAATATTTCAAAAAAAAACAAACCTTTATGATGTATGTACCTATTGAAAAATAAAAATATATTCCAGAAATCACATAAAATGATCAAATAGTTTCTTTTTTTAATATATTACTAGCATGACGCCCGGTGTTTAGACCAAAATTTTTCTGAGTAATTTTGTAGAGGTCGCAGAGGTCAATTTTTGTAAAAACTTTGATCCCAATTTTAACCCCTTAACATTTATTATTTTGGTCTCAAATCAAAATACAAAGTTTTACCCATGTCCAAGTTATCTAGATTTAAAATTTCAAGACTTTAGATCCAAAATTGGCAGAGGAATTTGGTGAAATCTGCAAAGGTCAACTTATTCAACTTTGACCTTTTGGCAGCCAAATTTTTGCCCACAAACTGATTAAAATGCTTGCTTCATGTCTGAATACCTGTTATGTATAAATTTCAACTGTTTAGACCCAAAATTGGCTGAGTAGTTTGCTAGACACCGCAGAGGTAAACTTTAACTTTTGAACTTTAACTCCTTGGCAGCTCAAATTTTTTACCCAAACTGATTAAAAAGCTTGCTCTATCTCTAAATACCCTTTATGTAAATTTCAAATTCTTAGACCAAAAATTGACTGAGTAATTTGGTAGACTGCAGAGGTCAAATTTGTCAAAAATTTGACCCCAATTTTGACCCTTTAACATTTATTTTTTGGGGCTCAAATCAAATTATAAAGTTTGATCCATGTCCAAGTAATCTATATTGAAATTTTAAGTGTTTAGACCCAAAATTGGTGGAGGAGTTTGATAGAGTTTTCAAAGGTGAAATTGTTGAACTTTGACCCTTTGACAGCCAAATTTCTGTCCGAAAACCAATTAAAAAGATTTTCCCAAATCTCAATACTCTTTATGTCAAATTTCGAGTCTCTTGACCGAAAATTGACAGTTGTTTGGTAGGGAAATGTACACACACACACACACACACACACACACACACACACACACACAGAGAGGCTTTTCACTTTTATAGATATATAGATATACCAGCAGGCTGCCTGGCATTGCTCGGTCATAAAATACGCTTAAATATTATATTTTTATTAATGCAGAGTTCGTATTTATTAATATATTATATTGGACTCATTATATAGTAATGATTTTAAAAAGTAAAAAAAAAAAATGACTTCTGCACCACCACTGAGAATCAAAACCAAATGTTTAGCTTACGATTTACTTCTTCATTTGACGTTAATACCTGAGCTATGAAGACATGTTTGCTACAAGGCTAAAAATGAAAACATGAACCAATAGCAATAGAACGGTTACGCATGTTTATTTGTAATGCCGTCGTTCGACCTTCACCTGGCAAATTTCATTTTTTTTAATTTTCACACTTTTGCATTGATTTTCCCCAACTAAAACCCAAGTATAAAGTTTTGCATGCGTTCGAATACCCTATATATGAAGTTTCATGTCTGTGGACCGAAAACTGACAGGAGTTTGGTAGGCAATATTTTTTAAACAAATATATATACGCATACATAAATATATATAGAAAGAGGTTTGTGTTTACTATAACATCCTTACGCAAATATTACACAAGTATAAAATGTAGAATATCTGCATGAATATAATTACACATAATAGTTAACGAAAAATGATCATCCCATAAGAAAACCGAAAAATAAATGGGGAATTAATTAAAATGATTGTTTAAAAGAATATGCAAATTAACTAGATCTTTTGCAGAAAAATGCAATTCCACAACCCATATATATAACAAAGTTGTATTTTCTCTTTAAATAAATAGAAAAAAGTGTTTTAATATGAATATCAATATACAAAAAGAAAAATAATTATGAAAGTATAGAAAATAATTTTCTTGCTATTTTTAGCGATTAATAGCATATCATAGCCATTACACGGCTGATTTTTAAATCTCAGTAGTTTGAATTGAAGTGTCTCCTTTTAATAAATATGTGCGCGAGCCTTTTTCAAGTCTCACACAAACACATTCACATTTCAAGCTATATTACTTTTCGCATCCATACGCGCACACGTCCACACACGTACATATATTCACGTTCGCATACATACTCACATTCACGTGTATATACACATACGCTAACGTACACACATGTACTCACACGCGAACACAAACGCACACATGGACGACGTCACTTCCGCTTTCTAAGGAAATACACACATGCACAAAAGACCACTGGAAACGAGTATAAAAGAGAGAGCAACAAGCGGCTCCTCCTTTTCGGCCCAGTTTTCGTGCTGGTCGGTCAGGCTACAGACCGACCGCATGCGTCATGCCATTTACTACTAGGTGGGACAAAAGGCCAACAGACAGTACCTACACTCTTTCTCTATCTACTACTGTTCCCTGAGAACACCTTCGCATAGCTGACTGCTAACTGACGTCAACTTTCCATTCTTTGTCTTTGTCTACACACTGGACTATCATTCCAATTTCCACTACAACACTCATTTCTCTTCCCACATGCGAACAAACGTTAGTGACCCGAACTTGAGATGAACACACATTTCCATTTCTTTCTACAATATCAGTCCCGCAACGAACATTGGTTACACTCGCGCGGACATGAACACATGTTATATCTAAACATTCATTCTTTCAACAGTAAATAAACGACACGTTTATCTTATCCATCAATTGAGTCTTTGTTTCCTTCAATGCCATTCGTTTCATTATTCTTTTGTAACGGGATTGGGATTTATATGTCCTAGTCCTTTACATGAGATGGTGACCCCTTTATTTAAAAATGAAATGGATGAGGTTGAACAAAACATTCATACACACACAGACTCTCTCACTACAACAATAAACTTTTCCTCTCACCAGCTAACAACGAGAGATGCACGGCAAACTATAGACCATTCTTCTCACCAGTCAACGACGAGAGACGCACGCCAAACTTTAGACCTTCCTCTTCACCAGTTAACAGCGAGAGATGCACGCAAAACTAAACATGTGTGGTACCTTTTTTCTTTCACTTGTTTCTTCACGAAACAAATTCCTGTTCGTTTAATTCAATTTAACAAGTCGTTCGTTTCTTCCTCGAGACAATTCATTTTCCCTATTTTGCACCACCACCACAAAATGGTGACAACCGAAAGCGAGACGAACAAGCATTTCCTCCTATGCCACGAGTCCACAACAAACTGGCACCCGACTGACGCGAAATGAACAAGCATGGCGACCCTACCTTTTTTTAAATTAATTGTTTTGAGCGAGACGCGTGTTTTATTTGATAAAGAAAAAAACGAACTTTTCAACAAAGAAAACAAGTAAACTGCTACCGACAAGGACCTCCACGAGCTACAATGACGAAACCCCTCGTCGGACTCGGCAAAAAACGAACACGGAACTGTCAACTTCATAGCAAATTTAAAAAAAAAAATTCGAACTCGACACACATTTTAATAAATATGACAGATTATGACACACCATTCTTGCTTTCTCATGAAGTTTTGTTTTTTTTAGTGAAAAAAAAAATACTTGATCAATTTACGTGATTTTTAAAATATAACATTTTCGTTTTATGACGGGTATGTACATTATAAAGATGCTTCTCTATTTTTGGTTTTTAATTAGCTTGAATTCTGAATTGTACCAAATTTTTTAAAATAAGTTTTAAAAATTGTTATAGTCATTTTTTTGTTTTTGTTTTTACTTACCCTTTAATCCCACCCCCATGTTTTTAAATTATAAAAAACCTTCAAATAATTAATTTAATGCAATTGTGTATTGTTATGAAATAAGCAAACTGAAAAACTGATTAAAACAAGCTGTTTCCACTGTACTAAGCTGGTCTAACAAGGGAAGATAATTCAAGCTGGACATTTAAAAATATTACCTCCCTTGCTTGTGTTTGGAAATAAAAATTGTAAATGAGATTCTATTTTGAAATCATTTCTATCAAAGTATCTTTAGATGCATAGAAACATCTTTAAGAGTTGGATGGTTAGTCATGTTTAGATTTAAAATATTGTTAATGAATACGCATCTCTTTATAAAGTTAGGTATGTGTATATGTTTACTTATTTGTGGGCACAGGATTCACTGTTAAATTACCAAAACCTTATGAAATTTGGAACGCTGCTGCGAGGCTGAAGGGATTGTAATGTGAACTATATTTAGTTTAATATAGTTTTATGAAAAAAGTATTAGTAAAATAGTGAGGAGCCTTATGCAAAAATTCAATATCTTTACTTAACACAAATATTTAACAAATAAAAACAAAAAAAAAACTTTTACTTAAGCTGGCGACAAAATCAGAAAATCCTGTGGCAGGGAGGTGAATGAGGGTGTTAAGAGAAGTAGTACGCTGAATAGTTTAATTATTCATACAAAGATAATCTCCAAATTTTAAATTTATTAAATCTTTGGCCAGAGAAATATTTCATAAGTTTCCTTTGGTTAACGGGTTTTAAAGAGGATTTTTTCAGTTGGATTTATAACCCTGGTATTATGGTGGAGCTGAGATTGAACTCAGCATGTCAACAAACCAATAATTGCCAAGTTAGTGCAAAATCTTTTATAGAGAATTAGCGGGGTTACCTGGCGTTGCCCAGGTGTGGAGAGGTTTTATGGTAAGGGTATTGATAAACGGAGCCCTAAAACAATTGTTTCAAAACCTCTTAAGAAAAATGAAAATAGCAATGAATACCCGTGCGAACACAAAAAAATCTTTTTAAAAATTAATTGATCAATGCAGCCCTAAAAAAAAATAAAAACCAACCTTCTAAGAAAAAATGAAAATAGTAGCAAGTACTCGTGTGAGCACAAAAAAAAAGAAAATAGATATAGAAAAGTAATGAGAAGGCAGTCAGGCAGGCTGAAACCTGAATGGAAAATGAGGTGAAAAAAAGGAAACCGGTTAGTCGTCTCGCCCATGCGACTTGTGACATCGCAGGCGTTCAAAATAACATGTTTTATGCATACGTCGATCTTGTGAGACATGAATTACTTGTCAAAAATGTTGACAAAAAAAATGATCCCTCCTTGTAGAAAACGGTTTAGTTAACGGTGAAAGAATGAATGTTTTTGGCCAATTGTTTGATATTTGTTGGCAAAGAGACTGAGCTTTCAAATGATACCAATTTTGTCAGTGTTGGTCGCGTGTGTCAAAAGTTTTAGTGAAGCATACATACCCACACACTAAGCGACGGGTGAGATTTATGTAATAGGTGCCATCCAGTATAAGAATATTCTAGAACCCTCTTTCCTGAAGTTTCTGGAATCTTCTGGATTTTTCTAAATCTTTCTATTTTTTTTTTTTTTTCCTCTTAGTGTAAATTTTTGTGACAGAAAATCTTTCTGAAATGACAAATAAGACCTTTCTCTATATTTAGGGAAAATAAATGAAGCCTCCATAACAAGGTATAAATATACATGGTGTCTAAAAAGTCACTGAAGTGTTTGGAACTTTAAAAGATTCTTTATTTTTGACTAGCCTTGGTGCCCGGTGTTGCCCGGGTGTTTGGAGATATGTGATGAGCAAAAAAAAAAAAAAAAAAAAAGTGGTAGTAGGCTCGTGGGGAGGGAATCAAAACAACAGTAGGCACCCAGGGTGAAGAGAGGTAAAAAAAAAATAAGTGGTGATAGGCATGCAGGTTTGAACCTGTAACGCAAAGGTGGAAAAGAAAGTAAAAGAAAATCTGATGTCTTCGCCGATGCCTCCATGATGCAACTGGAAGTCAAAAGCGTTGAAATTAACCAAAGTCAATCCAACGGTGACGATGACTTGCTAAAATGTCAGCGAAAAATATCGATCCCTCCTTGTACAAAACAGTCGAGTTTAGGGTGAAGGAATTACTGTTTTTAGCCAATATTTTGATATTTGTCGTCTATGACATCAAACTTCAAAATGATACTGATCTTGTCAGGATCCGTTGCCTCTGTCGAAAGTTTTTTTCAAAACATACAAGCATAATCTGTTGCCAGGGACGCTGGGAAAATGGTGGGATCCTTCTACCGCTCCAGAAGATATCTCACTACTGATGCAATTCTCTATCTTTATAAAAGCCAAGTACATCCAAGGATGGAGTACTGCTGCGACATCTGGGCAGGGGCTGCTAAAAACAGTCTATCCTGCCTTGACAGAGTACAAAATAGACTTCGTGGCTTAGTGGGGTATGCCCTTTTCTCTTCCCTGCAACCACTCTCCCACATAAGAGACGTTGCAAGCCTGTCTTTGTTTTATCGCTATTTCCATGGCAGCTGCTCGTCTGAGCTCCAATCCCTCCCCCCCCCCTTGCCAATCTTTCACGAGAAACACCCATCTGGCTGAAACTACTGTCAATAATTTTCCCCACTCTTTATCTGTGCTTAAATCCAAATGTAGATTCCATGAGCAAAGCTTCTTTCTTAGAACTGCACGCCAGTGGAACTCTCTGCCGCTTGCCTGTTTCCCACCTGACTACAACTTGGACATCTTCAAGTCCAACATAAACAAACTCCTGACAAACCGCCCCCTTAAGTAAGACACTCTATCAAACCCCCCAATACTAATGATTACTACAATACTATCTCATTGATGTACTTTACACGCAATAACCCTTATCCCTGAGTGGCCTTTGAGCCTTGATAAGTGGTGACCCCCATGTAAAAAAAAAAAAAAAAAAAAAAAAAGCATACATTTAAACAGATAGGTGAGATTTATATTATAGATGATATCTTTCTGTACTTTTAACACAATCTGACTAAGACATTGAAAAATTTAAATTTTAAAAATATCCAAAATTCAAACAATCTTTATTTATGAAAAATGATGTCTCCATTTTCAGCTTTACATATTTATGCTCTTTCCAAAATATTATTCATGACAGATTGCAGAATCTTTGGATTGCAATTTAACTCCCTTATTTCGTTCCTGATGTTTCCTTCAATTCTTGCAGGGTTTTGGGTTTGTTAAAATAGACTCTTTATTTAAGATATCCCCACTAGAAAAAGTCTGGGCCAGTCAAGTCTGGGGAACATGGTGGCCATTTGACATTGCCATAGCGAGAGATAGCATTGCCTGAGAAGCTCTATGGTGTAAAATAAAACACTTCAAAAGGAAAATGCTATATGCCAAGTTTTATTTTCTGTCTAAAAATCACTGAAGGGTTTTGAACTTGAATAGATTCAATTCTTGTAGGGTTTGGGGTTTGACGTTTCGAGGTCTGCCAGTTCAAAACCCTTCAGTGACTTTTTGGACATCCTGTACTTGCATTTTTCAACCAAATCATTTGATTGCTTACTCTATTTGGGAACCCATCTCAGTGCACCAAGAGGAAACTTCACTTGTTTCCCACTGTGACTTAGTTTACAATACATTGTAGTCCACATTGCACTGTAGAGAACTTACTGTTGATTTTATAAAATTTTATATATAATGGCTTGAATTCCAGTTAGAAATGCAAAAGTCAAGTATCATGGTTTAATTGTGTTCTAAACAGAGACATTTACTTTGAACCTGTCCTTGTCATATGAAAGAACCTACTGTTGATTTTATATGTCACGCCTTTCTGCTTGTGTGGTAATAAAACTTTTCAAATGCACTTGTGATGTTAACTTTGGTCAAAATCGTCTGTTCCTTCTTTCATCAAATTTTTCAATTATTAATACTTATTGAAGACATTTTGATACAAAACCTATCTAAGAACACTGCTAGACAGATCAAGTATATTTGTGAAATTTCATAAAAATCGGCCCAGCCATTTTGGAGTTCATAAGAAATTAACTCTCACACACAAAGTTCTCTTTATATAGAGAAGACATAGAGATATTGCTGTCATTTAGCATAGGCCATCAAATAACATCACTAGAGAATAATGGGCTGTTTTATCATTGGGCATAAAAACTTATTAATCTGGGTGTCTTTATTCTGGAGTGGACATTATTTCTCTATGATCTCAAGTGGTCTGATTTCTCAGAATAAACCCTAGGTTATTCAATAAAAACATTGTGGTTATAGTCAAGATTGTCTGCTTTCTTTTTAATTTTCGGTTTCTCCTGTCCATTTGGCTAAAAAAAATCAACATGGTCAAGTGGATAAGAAAGCCATTCTTAACATGGAGAAAGAATGAGGCGTTCACATTATCTGAGAGGAAGATAATCATTAACCACCGTTATTCCATCTGCAGAGCACATAGAATATGAAAAAGAGAAGAGAATCTTGACTATAAGCCAAATATTATTATTTAAAAAATGGCAGTTAATAAATTAAATATTTCTCCCATCTACAGCAGACATCTACACACCTCCGCTAAACATTAGGATATGTTTCCACTGAATTTTTTTACATTTCTGAATTTTTGAGATGAGGATTGTTTTTTGTATTATATGAATTCTTCGGACTACTGTTCTCATCTTGAGTGTCATTTTTCACAGTGTTTCAATCAATGTAAGTAGGTGTAACTTATCAAACTCTGGTATGTTTCTATCAACTTAGGAATCTAGACGGAATTTTGAATGGAATCCTTTATTTACTTACTGAAAGTTGAAGATTTAATTCTCAGTGTGGGCATCCAAAAATTACAATTGCAAATTACTTAGGACCTCTATCCAGTTATAGCTGATGTTCCATCCAGATTCTCGAGTTTGACAAGATACGTCTGAAGAAGGTCAGAGGTTACATTGACCAAAACATGAAAATAACACTCAATATGAGAACAGTAGTCCAAAGAATCCAAATAATACAATTGAATTTTTTTGCAATGTTATTGATACTAATTCCCCAAATGGTCTGTACTCATTAATTACTTATTAATTACAGATGATAATTAATTTCTTTACCGAATGACAGACTTGCAATTAGGACAAACATCTCTTCCAACTAAACCGTCTCTCCGTTTAAGGCACCTCTTTCTCTCAGACCAACATAGATCAAACTGACCCTCTCTATTCATTTTACTGTTATCCTTGGCATTAAATTATTTGAATTTGGCATTAAATAAGCTGAAAGGGTTGATATGCCATAAAACCAAACAATAAACATTTAGTATTGTACATATCTACATTGCTATGCTATGCATAAAATTGAATTCTTTTGTGATGTACTTAAGACTAATTCTCGAAACAGTTTACATTAATTAATTACTTATTAACCAAAGAATTTTTTTATATCAACGTTTTAGATCATCCAGGTAGCTGAGTATGAGAATTTAAAACACATTTCTACACCTGGTGAGTACCTAAAGTTATTGATTTTTTTAAATTTAAAATTTTTTTTTTTTTTATTTGTATCCAAGGATTTTTGTACGCATTGTCTAGAAATGCTGACATACAATCAACCAAGCTTATTCAATTGGATAAATATAATTTTTTGCAGAAGTTGATGATGAACTTGCCATTTATATATGAAAAAAAGCTTAAAAAAATAGATGCAATTAACTTGTTTTTGTTGCTGTTGACCTTTTTAAAACATTGACGGACTGCAACACTTTCATCTGACTAGTTTTCATCGAAATGAATAAATGAAAAAAGTATGTTCACTCCTCCCCATTACCATTAAAACAGATTACTCTTATTTAAATCAGTAATACAACAAAATAATTTGAAATATTGTATATATAGTACTGATTAAAAATCCATAGACATTCTATACATCTTTCCAATTTGCATAACTACTTTTTAAACAGTCTGTATTACATTAATGTTTCGTGTTATTCATTTGTAATTTTATTGTTATTTTTTGTATGTATGTGTAATAGTTTTGTTGATATTAACAGTAATTAATTAATTAAAGTAATTTAATAATAAAAAGAAAATATGAAAATCTTTCCTAAAATATACTCATTAATTATCAAGGGAGATAGAAACATGTCGATGAGGCATAAGAGTTCACAGGGAGAGAGAGAGAGAGGACTGTTCTCTCTCTTTCTCGGGAGTTGGGCTCTTTTCACAGCAATAAAAAATAAAAATTTGGTGTTATTCTCACTTCCTCTTTTCTCTTTCCCATCACCTTTTCTCTAGCGATGCCAAATTTTCTTTTGTTTTTATTTCCCTCATTCCATCGCTGAATTGTTGAATCGAGTTCTGAATTGGTGAATCGAGTTCTTTCTTTGTATTTCTTTGGTCTTATTTAAAAGCAAAATTAACAAAATGCTAATATTTATCTTTTTCTATGAATAGTGTGTATTTAAGCAGCATTTTTTCATTTAAGCAATGGGATGATTCCAATATTTTTCCTGATTCTGATACAATTACCGATTCCTTACTAAATTCCAAATTCTGATTCTTTATAAATCTCTAAATATTTAACTACGAAGTAGTTATTTTTTTCCCCCAATTATCATAAAAACACATGTTAAAAGGATTCACTAACCCTAACCTACATTGTGAGTGCATGTGATCAGCTGCTCCTAAACACAAAAACTACTTGAAAACTCTGTGTTGAATTAATTTTAATAGGGACACAATATGTAACATTTTCAAAAGCGGAGATTTTAAATGATGCAGCATCTCAGCAGCCAACAACCGATACACATAGTTTGTTCCATGCTTCATCAATTCTGAGCATTGTGAAAAAATGTTTCTGAAAAAGATATAAGTTAATATTTAAAAAGGACTGCATGAAAAAAATCACACAGAAAACAAACACCATGAATATTTGACGATATTAAAGCATAAAACTTTTTATCAATGTGATTGTATTCAACATTAATTGACCTAAAAACGATTGATATGCCGCCAACTAAAAAGACCAACTCTTACACGATGAATAAATATTTGAAAACATTAAGAACTTGAAGCATAACGCCTTTTATTAATGTGATTGCATTCAGCATTAAATAACCTGAAAAAGGTTGATATGCTATAAACCAAAAAAAGCAAAACCCCATGAATTTAAAGATATTAAGAATTTCAAGCATAAAAACTTTTACTAAAATTACTAAATTCAGCATTAAATGACCTGAAAAGGGTTAATATGCTATAAAAAAAAACAACAACAAAAAAAAAAGATATTAAAAATTTCAAGCATAAAAACTTTTACTAAATTCAGCATTAAATGAGCTGAAAAGGTCAATATGCCATAAAACAAAACAAAAAGCAAGGAATCCCTTATTGGTGCCTACATTACAAACAATTATAATCTTTTTTTTTTTTTTTAAATGATGAAAAAGTTACTACAGACCGTCCAGACTCTGCAGACTTAGAAGTACAGAAAATCCAGGCAACTAGTCCTAGTCCATCGCTGGCAGAAGGAGATTTCGGTGATCCACCTATAAATACAACCAGATCAACCCTGGAAAGGTAAGAAAATTAATTGGCAAACAGTTCTATTTCTCTTCCTATCTTTTAACATATAAAATATTCCTTTATTATTTGCATTCTTTCGTTTATTATTGTCATCCTGAGTGTTGCTTTCACAACGTTTCGGTTAATGTAACCCCTGACCTTCTTCAGGTGTATCTCGTCCAACTCAGATCTTTTTGTTGAACTCTGGAATCTGTACAGAATTTCGAATGTAACCCTTTATTTAATTTATGGGGGTAGCGTGCGTTCATTCCATCAGCTATGACTGGGTAGAAGTCCTAAGTAATTCGCAATTATATTTTGAGTGTCACCTGCACTGAGGATTGAACCTTCAACCTCCAGAAGAGTGTAACTTATAACTGAATTGACACAGGTAGTTCGATGAATCCAAATAATATTCGTGATTGATCTTCATCTCAAAAATTCCGAAACAAAATACTTACGCTTCAGAAAGTACTCCTCAGGCACTCTTCGACTTATATAAGAGTTAGAAATGCCCTAAGATAAAGGAAGCCTAGTAGCACTGCTACATGTGACAGCCATTACAACTTTGAATCTTAGCTTAGTTTGTAAGCTTCGTGCTGATTTGTGAAAGTATTCAACATCCTTTCTCTGAGGCCATTTCTCAGGTGAATTGAGAATGTGATAGAAGTGGATAAAAAGGGATTCACTCATCATGGGTCTTATAATGCAACAAAACTCCCCCCCCTCTCTTCCCAGGCTGTCCAACCCTGGGGTTCAACCAGAATTTAACATAGCGACCAGACACACCTGTACTAGATAATTTAATACACATACATACAGGCCTACCAGACGCTATACAAAGCTATAGGTATGAGGAAAACAGCCAGCAGAAAGAAACTTTGACATGACTGCAGTTCTTAGAAAAAAGCTACTGGAATAGGAGGCTGTTTTACAATGATGTGTCAAAGTATAGAAATGATGAAGACCATGAGACCAATAAGCTGGAACAATAGAAGCTGAGAGTAAATCAAACAATTGAATTAATGTAAGCATTATCAATGTGCACATTAATATATAATGTCTACTTGACACTATTTTCAAGTGTTTAAGGTCTTTCTGTACAAGGGTTTGTTAGGAAAATCTGATATGAGGATATATTTTCTACATGTAAACCCTGACTAAATATTCAAAATCACATAGTAATCATGGCTCAAATAAAATCTCCTCAGTATGGCTAACCTGAACTTGCTTTTATGAGAAATGGTGAACCTTCTCCAAATGATCATACTTCAAGTAACACCATGAGGTTGGACACTCCACCAGACTAGATGAATTCTTGTCTTGGAATCGAGTAAGACGAAGAGACCACAAGAAAGATATATTACAACATTTAAATGATCAAGTCAGGAGAGGAGAATTATGTTCTCAACTTCTTTACTAACTCAGAGGTTAAGAAAAATTTTAATTAAATATTTGAGTATCTATGTATCTCGTATAGAGTTCAAATGTTAGCCCCAAGTGTGTGTGTGTGTGTGTGTGGGGGGGGGCTTGATTTCTGAAAACCTCGGCTAAAGTGAAATAGAACAAAACTAGGTATAATATGACTTCCGTACACGTGTGTACATAAAAAACAATCTTTTCTATATGAGCTCTTTTTGCTTTACAATTCTTGCTAACTCTCGTCTTTGTATTCGCGAACATATTTGTTTGCTAACACCCTTCACTTCGATTCTCCTTTTTATTGCATGTTAACAAAGACGACTTAGTAAAGTTGTTTTAAATATTAAAACTGGACTCCATTTTCTTTTTCTAAAGTTGTACTTTTGTCACATCTGATGAAGTGTCAATAACCCTTATCCCTGAGTGGCTTCCGGGCCTTGATAAGTGGTGATCACTGTGTAAAAAAAAAAAAAAAAAAAAAAAGTGTCACTCTGAGCACTCTTTCTTGCATTTATTAAAAATCGGTTTCACAATCTAGTGGGAAATAATCTCTTTTGCTCTCTACATTCCCTTTGTGATATTATTGATCCTCTCTGCCCCCACTAAAGTAAAGAAAAGAGCTAATAAAATGTTGAAACATCTAAAGCATTTTAATGGTTGATGGATATTACTAGGTTAATAGAAAGACAATGGGAGGAAATTGTTCACCAAGGAACACAAAGGAAAGCTGAAATAGGATGTTAATCACGATGTGACAGTAATTGCAATAAAAGATCGAACATAGAGATCAATGTATTTAGTTAGTTTACGGACAGTTTTAGAAGTGGCAATGAGTTTATTCTTCATTGTGAATTGTTTATTTAACTGGTCTTTTTCCAAATTTATTGGGTATTAGCAAGTCCAACTGATAACAATGTCAAGATAACAGAATTTTAATTTCAACAGAAATGCCACCTGCTGTTAGCCAGTAATGAATGCTGATTTCTGTGTATTTCTACTCCCAGCCTTAGACCCTTTATCACAATTTATAAAATATTTTGTAATTTTCACCTTTTCCTTTTGTTGTGATCTTGCAAGGATGCAGAAGAAAAATGCAACACAGCATTTATTGGAAACAAAATATATTGAACAAACAGAAAATAAAGAGTGTGATTATACGTCAGTCCAACTGCCACGGGTGGAAGACTCTTGCATAACTTGTGTGCCAATGCCGAGAGACATATTCTCCAGGTCTTTATAATAAGTGAAAGAGTTTATTATTATTATCTATAGGATGGACACACTACAACACCTCTCCTAAACTTTAACTCTGCAGAAGTCTAAATATTCTTTACTCCTAGGGTTTATCACAATAACGTCTGAAGACTTCTGTTTGGGACTATATGTTTACAATTAGATTTAAGGTCTGCGTTTCTTTAGTAATATCATTCATTAGTTTCTGAATGACGTCCAAATTCTGTTTCGTAAGTTCAGTTAATTTGGTATTTCTACATTCATATAAGGAAGCTTGTAACTTTTCTTCTTTATTTATGTCATTTATTTATTCATATCATCCTTCTACTCACCTTCTCTTATGATGCAGTGAGTTTTGTAACAGTTTGCAAATAGTTTTGAGTTTGCTATAGTTGAGAAATGTTTCCAGTTTGGCACAGTTGAAGGTAGGTTGTGGGACATGAATTGATCAACTCTTGCTAACTCTTGTCTTTGTCTGTACTCGTAGACATTTCTGTACTAACAACCTTCTCTTCTTTTATTGCATGTTAATGAAGATAACTTAATAAAGTTGTTTTAAATATTAAAACTAAACCTCATCTTTTCCTAAAGTTGTATTGTTGTCACATTTGAAGAAGTGTAACTCAGAACACTTTTTCTTGCATTTGAGTTCAAAATCGATTTCACAGTCTAGTCTTTTGTTCTCTACAGTCCCTTTGTGGTATTACCACCACCCTCTCCCCATCCATCCTCACAAAACAGTATTTGGAAGTGAAAAAAACAACAGATGAAATAAGTTGATGAGCAGAACAAAAGTGATAGGAAGTGAGTTTAGTAGAACAATGATGAGAAATTTGTTCACCAAGGTACACAAAAGGCAGCTGAAATAGGATTGTTAATCAAGTAACTGCGACAAAAGATTGGACATGAAGGTCAATATATTTCAAATTAGTTTACAGACAGCTTTATGAGAAACAGTGAGTTTTGTGACAGTTTATGACAGTCTTGTTTGCGATAGTTGAGGAAAGTTTCCAGTATGTCACAGTTAAATGTACATTGTGGCCTGGAGCAGATGGGGACATGAATTGATCAACTGACTAATAAACATAGCCTTGACAGACAACTAAGGTGTAGACGTTAGCATTCAGAGAATTGTTTCCCACAATGGTGTCCCACATATACACAAAACCCAATTGATATCTATGGAACATGTTGGAATCTTTTTTTTTTTCATGTTTTGACTTGTTTTATTTTTTATACTTGTGAGCCACCACTCCCACCCCTCTTGGCAGCCACCAGTGTGAGAGACAACAACGTGGCATGAAGAGATAATGAAAGAGAAGACCATGGAAATAATTTGGGGGTCGGCGATTGCTGTTGAGGGAGAGGGAATGCATGGTTGCACATCTTTTTTCACAAAAGCAATGTTGTCATTCGCTATCGTTATTGCCATGAAATGTGCTCAACTGAGCTCCAATCTTTGGTTTCTCCTTGTAAAACGTTAACACCAATAACTCGTCCTGTTATTGCCGGTCCTGGATATAACCTTAAACTATATCCAATGGTGAGGCCTCAGCTTTCGGGAGTTGGGGAGTGTGGAGCCACCCCTTAATTACCATTGCTCCCAGGTCCACTCTGACCCAGAGTGGTAGTACCTGTTAGGGTCCCAACTATGGGTTAAATAGAAACCGACTTGAAAAAAAACAAGTATATTCTATTAAAAAAATTGTTCTTCAAAATCACTGGATTCGGCATTAAATAACCTGAAAAAGGTTGATATGCCGTAAAACAAAAACAACCAACCAACCTGTTATTGCCAGTGCCAAGAACTTTCCTCTCATCTATTCACCTAACTTTAAATGGAATTTTCATAAAAAGAGTTTCTTTCCAAAAACTTTCCATCTGTAGAACACATTACCATTAAATTGTTTCTTTGTGGACTACAACATGGTACAAATCTAGTGTCAATAAATACTACTCATTAACTGTCATCAAATCAAATTTCATTTATTATCTTGATTTAATCTTTCTAAGAGGGTCAGAAGACCAGTGAAAAATTGTTCTAATTAATTTTACCCACCCTGGGACAAGTATTCAAGTTTGTGTTTTTGTCTGTGTGTATGTAATATATATATATATATATATATATATATATATGCCAATGTGTGTGTATGTATCAATCTTCTCCAATGTAACAATATTATGGATAGATATTTACATGCTGCCCACCACAGTAAGATGTGACACAAGGTCAGAAGATGAGGATATCAAGCCAGTTTCCTTAAAGGAGGGGCACTCTGGCCGAGCAAAAATTGCCTGGGCATTCCCCCTTAGCATTCCTCAGTAGGGGCGCCTCAGGCAACAAGCAATAAACTTGTCCTACTAGAGAGCCAAGTGGCAAGGCCTAGAAGGGTGGACCTCCTAGGTAACACCCAGGCACCATGCTTCAGTCCAACAGCTCCTGGCCCCACAGGCTGATTGTCAATAACGTATTCTTGACTGACACTTTCTAGCCAGGTCTCAAATCAATTAAAGCAGCATAAGACCAACTCTGCAACATTCAAGAGAATGGGAGATTATTATTATGGATTTCTTTTTTCAAAAACTATAAAAAAATTTTTCTAATTCAGTGTTATCCGAGGCATTGGCGAAGTAGATATTGATCTTCCCCGAACACCTACACAAACATCACCAATTACAGATTCCTGTCCTTACTTATTATTAGATGTCAGAGATAAAGATGCTTACGATGAGTGCCACATCATTACAGGTAAGTTTAAATTTGTGTAATTCTTGTTTCTTTTTTTTATTATTTATTTTTTTAATATATATTTTTTTACTCTTTTTCACCCCCCCCCCCGACAAAGTTTGCTACCACTTGGAACTATATCTTCAAGGGACTATGTGAAGAGTTCAGCCATGAGATGTTTGTTCACATTACATTTAAACTTCTGCAGCTTAATACAGTCAGGGAAGCAATGTGAAATGGTTAACAAAGAACCCCTCATTCCTCCCCGTGTTAAGAATGGGTTTCTAAATAATGTCATTACTTCAGTACAGTCCATTAACTGCAGAAGTTTTGAATTTACTTAGAATGAATATTAATCTTACAGAATGAATAGTTCTTGTAAGATTAATCTAAGATTCTATTCAAAATAACATGTTGCAAGTACATTTGATATTTAAAGTACTGGTGGGACAATTCCAGTATTTTTCCTGATTCCGATACAATTACCAATTCCATACTAAATTCCTGATTCCAATTCCTATTCTTTATAAATTTCAAAATATCTAACTATAGAATTGTGACTTTTTTTCCCCAATTACCATAAAACACGTTAAATGTACTGATATTTTCTCAAATGTAAAAAACACACTTGTGGGGAATGATCTATAGATTTTAGTTTACTGGTAGTTTAAAATCAATAACTATTGATTTTAACATTACTACCAGCAATAGAAGATATTTTTAAAATAAAGTAATAAAAGACAAATAAAAGAATGGTTTCTGGCATCAGAAAATAAGAACAAATTTTTCAGATCCTGATATCAAGTCCACAATCCTGTGGGTGAGGACAACTGATGGTCTACTTGTATTGCATGTCTGATATTCTGCACAACCAATTGTCCAGCACCCCTCACTCACTCACCCTAACTGAAACTTTTAAATTAAATAAAATGAAATGATAGCTCAAGCAAAAGTTATGTTTAAACCAGGACCAAACTCAAAGAAAACCAACCTGCCTCCTCCCTTGAGGCTTGCATTTACGAATATCCGCGGGCTTAGAACTAACTTAGATGATGTTGAATCATTTCTCGTTGTAAACACCCCGGATATCTTAGCATTAAGTGAAACTAACCTACACTCCTCCATTCCCTTTAACAACTTTAAAATGCCTGGTTATCTCCTACTCTGCCGTAAGAACTCGGACAGACATATGCATGGGTTTGGAGTCTATATTCATAACATCTTCCCCCTGATTAAAGAAACAAAGCTAGAATCAGACCACCAGGCTTTTATGTGCTTCAGGCTAAATATGCAACATAATATTAGCTACTTGTATTTTCTCTACCGCTCTCCCTCAACCCAGGACTGTACCCTAATAAACAAAGTGTCTGGCAGCATAGATATAGCACTCTCCCTCGATACTAGCGCACAAGTACATGTATTTGGTGACTTCAATGTCCACCACAGTAACTGGCTTGGATTCTATTTACACAGATATAGCTAGGAGTACAACAAATAGCTTCTCTATATCTCATTCCCTATCACAGATGGTTACATTTCCGACACGTCTCCCAGACCACTCGGGAATGCTGATCACGATGTGATAATGGTAGAAATCACCCTAGATTCTCGCCCTAAAACTGAAGACCCACTACTCAAAACAATGAGGTATTACAAAAAGGCTGACTGAGAAGCCATCAGAGATGCCCCATGGCGAAATATCTTTTCTTTTCCAGCAGAACAGTGCGTAAATGAGACCACTGAATGTTTCAAAATTGCAATTGAAGCACATGTTCCCAGACAGAAATTCTATAGCAAGCCCCACTCTTCTGCATAACCATGTCTGGTTTACTTCTACTTGTGCAGCTGTCATTGTTCAAAAGCAGCATGCGTACCGCAAATTCAACCGACAGAAGTCCAGTTCAAACAGACAGAAGTATATAGAAGCTAGAAGTAATTGTAAGAGAGAAATAGCGACAGCTAAGACAGAATACACTGAAACCACCAGAAAACACAGCGAAGCACAGAAATTAGGAACCTGTGTTCAACAGTGTGGTAAATAATGAGCAGTCAACGATTTCCCCACTATTAAACAATCATGAGGTTGCTTGCACGGCAACTGAAAAGGCTAACCTGGTTGCCAGTCAGTTTGCCTCAAACTCCACATTGGACCTGGCATACCATTCCCTCCCCGACTTTCCTTTGCAGACAGACGCCACACTAGATGATTTGAAAATCACCCCTTCCCAGGTACATGATATCATTAAAAAACCTAGATACCTCAAAAGCAATCTTGCTTTCCCGACTGCTGGAAAACCACTTCTGTAGTACCAGTCTTCAAGAATTCTGGTGAAAGAACTGACCCATTTAATTATCGTCCCATTAGCCTTCTCACACTTTTCGCCAAAATATTTGAGTCCTTAATTAATCAAGCCTAGTCCAACACCTTACAGCAGCTAAACTTCTGACCGACCAACAATATGAATTCAGGCAAGCCCGTTCCACAGCAGATCTCTTAAGTGTAATCTCTGAACGTATATACCGTTCACTGGACAAAACAGGGGAGTGTAGAGCAGTAGAGCTGATAAAATTGTTTTTGAGATGTGTATACTTGTTGATGACACCACTCTCTATAACAGGCATGAGGGGAAAACAAATGAACACATATTTAAGGAAATCGCAGAAACACTAGATGATGACCTCCAATCTGTAGTGAAATGGAGACAAAAATGGATGGTCAGACTAAGCTTGTCTCCTTCAATAATTACAAGAAACCTTCTCTACTACCAATAGCAATGGCCAAGAACACATTACCCGAAAGTACTTCCTTTAAACTCCTTGGCCTAACGCTTACAGGGAACATGAACGGGAATAGATACATTGAGAGTATTGCCAAGGCTGCTGCAAAGAAGGTGGGCTCTCTCTACCGTGCTAGAAAACTACTTATACCTGAAAGTATCCTGTACCTCTATAAGACCACCATTCACCCATGTATGGAGTACTGTTGTCACATTTGGGCTGGTGTATCTGCTGCTTGTCTCTGACTCCTGGACAGGGTTCAAAAAAGAGTTGTCAACCTGACAGGAGCTGTCATCTTGGCTTTAGCCTCTGTCCTACTGACGAAATGTTGTATCCCTCTGCCTGTTGTACAAGTACTTTAATGGTGAATGCTCTGATGAACTACAAGCACTTGTACCCCTTTGATATGACTACCCCCCAACAAACCCAGCAAGCAGCTAAGTCCAACCCCTTCACAGTAGAGATCCCTAGGTGTAAGAAAGCCTTTTACTCCAATAGTTTCTCCCCCAGAACTGCTAGACTTTGGAACTCCCTTCCGGGATTCTGCTTTCCCAACTGTACTGACAGGCAAAACGTAGCCTCCTACTTCAAAGTGATACTGTGCCTTGTTTGGGGTGAAAATTAATTTAAAAAAAAAAAAAAGAAAAAAAAAGTCTGATTACCCCCAAAAGTTACGATTTTTACAATTCTCGATTCCGGTTAATTATCCTAACATTAATTGCAGAAACTCTGTAGGTAGAATTTAGTCAAGAACTTTAGCAATTTGTCAGATTTATTAATGTCAATGCTTTCCACCGGAAACACTTCATATTTAGATGTGGATATGTAAAGACAGGATGGGAAATTTGTTGACTATCATTTTGCTGTTTTCCAGATTAAGGTAAATAGTTATCTGTTGCTTTTGCATTTATCATCTTTAGTTCTTTTTAATACTTCTTATATCAAGTGGCTTCATACCTTGTCTGTAGCGACTTTCATATAAACTAACTAAATAACTCTGTAATTACTCAATTTGAATTGTATTGTAAAAAGCTTTATCATTTAGAATGCTTATCTTGCATGTGAATAAGTTTAAAATAACAGTTTGAATATATACTATATAAAATAAGTAAAAAAAATAAAAAATAAGTAGAGTGGAACGTTTTAATGTAAAAACTGTTCATGCAGTAACGTCACAGAAACAGAAAGCTATCAGTCTAACATGGCAAATAAGCAAGGAATATTTTTCTCTTTCGACAGAGAAAGAAGAAAGAAATTTAAAAACCTAATTGCATTTGAGATGGATCTATGACTATGGCTGACAGAATGATAGCAAGTTACTCGTATCAAATAAAGTTTCTTTTTTTTTTTTTTTTTTAAATATTTTTGCTAATTTCAAGTATATGTTTTATTAAATGTCATTCACTTTCTTTTTCAGCCTTGAATTATCCGACAGCCATGTTATCGAGAACAACCAACAGTGAAAGTAAAGAAATGCTTATATATGTATCCTTTCTCCATGTAAACATGCAGAATGATCCATGTTTATTGATGGTGCACATGTGGGAAATGTGGAATTGCTCCTTAGTTACCGTTGATCCCAGGTCCACTTTGGCCCGGAGTAGTAATACCTGTTAGAGCATCTGGTGTTGCCAGATCAGGCTTTTTTTTTTTTCTTTTTTTTTTTTTTTTTTTACACAGTGGTCACCACTTATCAAGGCCCGGAAGCCACTCAGGGATAAGGGTTATTGCAAGTACATTACGTTAGTGTGGAGATTTGATGAAGTGTTTACTTAAAGGGGCTGTTCATTAGGAATTTGTTAACGTTGAACTTGAAGACATCCAAGTTGTAGTCCGGAGGGAAGCAGGCAGACGGAACAGAGTTTCACAGGCGTGCAGTTCTAAGAAAGAAGCTTTGTTCATGGAATCCACGTTTTGATTTAAGCACAGATAAAGAGTGGGGGAAATTTTTCACAGTGGATTCAGCAAGACGGGTGTTTTTCGTGAAAGATTGGCGAGGGGGGACCAGAGATTGGAGTTCAGACAAGCACCTGCCATGGAAATAACGATAAAACAAGGATAGGTTCGCAACGTCTCTTCTGTGGGAGAGAGGTTGCAGGGTAGAGAAAAGGGCATCCCCCACTAAGCCACGAAGTCTATTTTGTACTCTGTCAAGGCAGGATAGGCTGTTTTTAGCAGCTCCTGCCCAGATATGGCAGCAGTATTCCATCCTTGGCTGTCTGAAGATACTGGTTTCCTGACCTAAAATGCACCAAACATTTACAGTAAACCCCGGGATATAGTGGCCCTAGGATACTTTTTTTTTTTTCAGTTTACACTGTGAAATATGATGCTTTTCTGGCTCCTGGTTACAGTATTTCCCCTGCCTTACGGTTTTATTTATAATGTTATTTGATTATATACATGTGTTCTGTATTTTGTTATTAATTTTGAATGCTGCATTCCAGGGTTCTACTATATGTCCATTTTTTTCCTTTCTCTTTGCAAAGCTCAATCATGTTCTGCAAAGTTTAAACAAAAACAACAATTTTCTGCTACAAAACAATCAAACCAAACAATATGAATAAATATTTGAGGATATAAAGAATTTGAAGAACAGAAACTTTTCTAAAATTACTGAATTCAGCATTAAATAACCCAAAAAGGGTTGATATGCCGTAAAACAAAACAATTAAACCAAATACCATGAATAAATATTTGAAGATATAAGAAACTTAAAAACTTTCCCAAAATTACTGGATCTGGTATTAAATAATTTCAAAAGGGTTGATATACCATAAAACAAAACAACAACCAAACCAAACACAATGAATAAATATTTAAAGATATAAAGAACTTGAAGCATAAAAACTTTTTCCAAAATTACTAGATTTGGCATTAAATAACCCGAAAATGTTTAATATGCTGTTAAACAAAAAAAACAACTAACCGACAAACAAACTGCAATTGGAAAAATATTTACTTAAAACAGGATCCCACTCCCAAAATTTGTTAACTGCACTGGAAAAAAAAATAGCTTCTAAAAGATGATATTCAGATCGCAAGCAACTTGAAATTCTACTGAAATTATGTTCATTCCAGATAATTGGTGTGATGAATCTTGAATGGTTCTGTTGTGTGACCCAATTGATATCATGGAGATGGACAAGAACTTAGATGTGGAGAACGTATATTTGGATGGCAAAGCTATTGAGGTTGTTTTGCAGTTTTGTTGCTTTCATGAAATGTTTGGTGCTTGTGTGATTGCAAAAGTTAGGAGTGAGTGGAATATGTTCAGGGAATTTCTATCATTACCAACCAGCAGAGCGTTACCATTGTTGACCAAGAGAAGAGTCTATCAGGTATGTGTACAAAGTGTGATGTAGAGAAGTGAAATCTTACTAGTGAGGGTTGAGAGCATGCATTGCATTAAGAGAAATAGTAAGTGAATGGTATGATGGATGACAGGCTTTGATCTCATAATCTCAGAGAAGGATTAAATCTGGAAAGTATAGGAAAATGTGTGCAAAACAGGAGACTTTGTTGGTTTGGTCATATTGAAAGAATGGATGAGAGTTCTTGGGATAATAAATGTAAAACTTTTGAGACAGCAAAGTCAGTTTACAGAGGATGGCTAACGAAAACATGTGAGGAAGTGATAAGGATGGACTTGAGAGAACTAGGGATAAATAAAGATCTGGTCAGAGATAGGTTAGTTCAGAAGTCAATCTTTAAAAGCTGTTCGATATGATGATAATCTGATCATCTGTCTCCATTGTCTTACAATTCTTGCAAACGAACTGGTTATTA
The DNA here is from genome assembly GCF_053919585.1 of Euprymna scolopes. Classification (NCBI taxonomy): domain Eukaryota; kingdom Metazoa; phylum Mollusca; class Cephalopoda; order Sepiida; family Sepiolidae; genus Euprymna; species Euprymna scolopes. The sequence continues at coordinate 35,239,999 of NC_136521.1, forward strand.
TCTCTCAAATTATCACTGTAATTAGGAGGGGGGGGGCATATATAAGATGGGTTCATACCTTTATGAAGTACAAGTAACTCTGTCTCCAATAGAAGTTGGACCAAATGATGTTATTTTGAAACCCATGTAAAAAGTTTTTTTTTTTTTTTTCGCTAGATCTCAGTTGCATTAGCATGGATAAGCGTTTTGTATTGAATGCTATGTGCCGAACCCTTTGAAAATCGTGAAAATTATTTACGAAATTGTTGGAAGATAAAATATTGTACTATAAATGTTTGTCCTTTTTACCTTTTTTTTTTTTTGTAAATATTTATTGTAAAACGTGGTGTGCTACTCCAAAAACAGAACTCAAAGTAAATTAGTTTTGATTAATGAGTAATTTTTTTGCTCGGCTGTACTCTTTACTTTCAAGGACAGAGTTGTCTAGTAGGGTTAAAAGGCTAATTCACTTATAAATGTAGGTAAGATGTGTGTTTGTGTCAGTCAGCAGTTTTTTTTGTTTTTTTTCCTAGTCAGGTGTTATTTCCAGTGTGCCAGACTCGATGTGCCACATCCATTCACAACAAAACTCGCAATTCAAAATTCATCTGTGATAATATTATCTGATTGAAAAGAAAAAAAAATTACAGTTTTATTAGAGAAAATTCGAAAATCTTGTAAGAAAGAAAAGAATCATTTTTTATCATCGTGTGAAAAGGAAATTCTCATGCAAACGGGCTATCTGACCTTCATAACTAGCGCAGGTCATTTAAGGTAAATGGACAACGTAGAGTGACTGTCAAAAGACATATCTCAAAGTTTGGAAACAATCAAAAGAAATTCCATTTTAGAAAAATGTGATATTCATGGGATGGTAATTTGGAGGGGGGGGTAAGGTCAGAGTTAGAAAATAAATGAAAAAAAGCAGATCTTTGCCTCAGTCAAGGTAATAGTAAAAAGTAAAAAATCCATTGACCATTCTAGAAAGTCAGAAAGATGAATCCCTGCAAATTGAAAAATGTAAATATTACCAAAATTTATAATATTGTTACCCATCCTCATGGTGTTGTTTCACTGTCCACCTGACAAACTCATTAACTCTTATCCTTGAGTGACCTTTCAACCTTGATAAGCTTGTTATAATGTAAAAAAAAAAGCATGGAAAATTTTTATTTAGATATTTAGATTTGACAATTTTTATTTGTTTTTTTTTTTGTTTGTTTTTATTTGTCTTTTATTTTTAGGTTTTTTATTTGTTTATTTTATTTTTTTATTTGTTTATTTTATTTTTTTATTTGTTTTTTTAAAACTTTTATTTGTTAAAAAGAATTTTTTTTTTATTTTTTTTTTTTTTTAATATTTAAATATTTTTTATTTTTACTTTTCAAATCATTTTTCTTGACTGTTTTCTAATCAGAAAAACAAACCTGGTCGAATAATCTTGATGTATGACTATGATGAAGACATAGCGCCTCGTGCAGCCTCTACTATTGTGGAACGGGGTTTCGACAATTTATTTATGCTTTCCGGAGGTAAATTATGGATTTTTAAAAAATAATTTTTCCTTTCGTCTTTTCTTTTCTCTTTTATTTTAAGACTTATCTTATTCTTCGGTTTTTATCTTTTTTGTTTTTTCTTTACTTTTTTCTTTTCTTTTTGGTTCTGTTTTCTTTTTATCTTTATCTTTGTTTTTTCTTTCCTTTTCTATTTTTATTTCTTTTCTTTTTACATTTGCCATTTTCATTTCTTTCTTTCTTTTTTAAAAAAATATTTATTATTGATTTTAACCTATTCTTTTCTTTTTCCTTTTCTTTTCTTTTTCTTTTTTTACTTTCTTTTTTCATTACTGTGTCCTTTTTTCTTTTTATTCCTTTTTTCTCTTTTCTTTGTTCATTTTTCCTTTACCTGTTTCTTTGTTTATCTTACCTTTTTGTCAGTTTTTTTTATTTTTGTTCATTTTTTTTTATCCTTTTTTCCTTTTTTTTTTTTAAAAATCTTTGTTGTCCTTTTTTATGTTTTTGTCTTTTTTTTTTAATCTTGTTTACATTTTTTAAAATCAATTTTCCCTTTATATTTCTTTCTTTTTTATTCTATTCTTTTTTATTCTATTTTTTACTTTTCTCTTATTTTTTCTTTTTGCTTTTTATTTTCTTTCATTTTTCTTTTTTACTTTCCTTTCTTTTTTCATTATTTTATCCTTATTTCTTTTTTTTTCTTTTTCTGTCATTTTTCTTTTTTCCTTTTCCTTTACCTGTTTCTTTCTTTATCTTTCATTTTTCTCAGTTTTTACCTTTTTGTCTGTTTTTGTCCGTTTTTTAAAAATCTTTTTTACATCTTTTAAAATAAATTTTCTGTTTGTATTTATTTCTTTTTTATTCTATTTTTTCTTTTATTTCATTTCATTTCCCTCCTTTTTTTTAATATTTATTCTTTTCCCTTTCAACATTTTTTTCATTTCCTTTTTATATTTTTCTTTTCTTTCTTTCACCATGTTTTGCAATTTATTTATGCTTTCACAAGATAAAATATAGATTTTTTTATTTCCTTTCTTTTCTCTTCAATTTTAAAAATTTTTTAATTTCTTTTCGTTTTTCCTTTTCATTTTTTTCTTTTACCTTTTCCAATTTATTTTATTTGAATCTTTTTTTTTCACTTTAAAATTTTCTAAAAGAAAATCTGAAGAATTAAACTGATTTAGGAAATACTTTTATTATTATTCTATGCATGTTGACACACCAGTTCCCATTAGATCACCAAAGTTAAGCATCATTGAGCATGGTCAGTACTAAAATGGGTGACCATTTTGGAATACCATGTGTTCTATGTGCTCTCTGCTTATCTCGGCATTGTTTCCAGTCATCCTGGACTTTTCCTTGCCACTGGATTTAAACAGTGCCGATTCAGAAGTGTGATTGGAGATTGTGCAACCCTTGCTTCACAATTACACATGCAGGCACTCTTACAGAGAGTATCCATTGTCTCTCGAGACAGAATGGGAGCCTTCTATTTATAGTATCTCTATTTATCCCTTCTGCAATACAATCATGGTTTGAGGTTTCACTTCATGTGGTGGTCTGATTAACTTGCCACCAAATGTGAAATTATCATTCCATGTGATATTGTAAAATATTGGACAGATATATGAAAATGAATTGAGATCAAATCATAATATACATTCTTCAGATGCATCAATGATGGTTTTCAGTGATGCACTGCTCTCATTGCCAATTTCAGGTTTTGCATCATATCAACTCCCAATCTGATTCTGGATGTTCCAGAACATCTTCTTGAAACAGGGTTCATACAGACTTGAAAAGTTTTTGAGTTTTGATTTCTGCCTTAAAAGGCCTATTTCTATACCTTGAAACATCCTTGAAAATATGGAAATTGTCTTGAAAGGCCTTGTAAATGGTACTCTTTATGTACAGTAACAATTTGTGTTGAAATATTAAAAATATAATCAAATAAATACTATTAAATTATTTTTAAGTCTTAATAAAAATATCATTAAAATATTTTTTGAATATTGAAAATAAAATCGAAATAACATTGTTTTGAAATTGCATAGTAGTATTGTAGATACAAGAGTTACGTCCCATTATCACAAAACTACCTCAGATAGTTTTGTGATAAAGGGACATAACTCTTTATATGCCCCCCCCCCCAAATTTGTTATAACCTAAAATGAGGATAGACAGGCCGAAAAAATAGACAAGACGGTAGCTATCTTGGTTGAAAATTTAAAGGCCATTAAGAGTTAATTTTTGAGATGAAATAAAAACCATTTAAAATGATTTAAAAACACCAAAAAATGATGCAGGTAGATTGTAAAGTAAAATTTTTTTTGCCGTGATAACATTTATTTGTTGTATATTTGACTTTTTTTACCATTTTGTTTTGAAAACTTGAGTTTTCTCTGGAGAAGGCCTTGAAAAGTGCTTGAAAATGGATGTTGAAAATCTGTACGAATACTGTGAAAGCTATTAACTATGTGTGCCAACATTGCAAAAAAAAATTTAACAAAAAGGATCATGCACTGGCAATACATTCTCCAGATGCGTTAATAATGGTTTTCAATGATGCACTGCCCTTATTGCCGATTTTGTGTTTTGCATCATATCGGCTCAGCCAACAACCCCAATCTGACTTCGGACATGCCAGAACATCCCCTTTCAAGCTATCATCTATGTGTACTAACATTGCAAAAAAAAAAAAAAATTGTGGGCTAACAATACATTCTCTAGATGGATCAAGGATGCTCTTCAGTGATGCATTGCCCTATTTGCCAATTTCGGTTTTTGCATCATATTTTATCTGACTCTTCCATTGGCAGCCTTCTGTTACTTTTACTCCCTTGATGCTATCTTTGACACATGTGTAACAGGCCTATCGGTTGTAAAACTATACAGATATTGTTATAGTTTTCTGCATGTTTTATTGCATTTAGCCCATTTAATTGCACCTCCCCTTCATAGCTGCAGCATTGTGCTTTGCTCACATTCATTAGATGTGCCTACTTTATTTCAAGTTTGAAAAAAACGACGAGTGTTTTGACCAACATGTGACCCTTCCACCATCTTTCATTATACGATCTGTTAATTTTGAACTGCAACTATCTATATCACTTCAAATAAAAAAAAATATCACTTTTTTATGTCTAGTCACATGATTTAAACCACCAATCATGTTCGATAAATTTGTAGATTAACATGCTTTACTCCCCCCCTCCCCCCCCCCAAAAAAAAAAAAAAAAAAAAAAAAAAAATTAAGATTTTACTTTTTTTTTTGGAAAATTGTCTGGACACCCTGAAAAACTGGGCAGAAAAAGTAAAAAAAAAAAAAAAAAAAAAAAAATTTTTTTTTTTTTTTTTTGTAGAATCTAGGGGATCAGCTTCCTTTTATATATAAATACATAAAATTATCCACCATTTCCAGGTCATTCTAGTTTAATCTAATTTTTATCATTACTCCTAAGTCTGGGTAGCAAAGTTATAAAACCATGTGTAATTGGCTAAAAAAGGAGATATCCTCTAAAACAAATGTACACGATTTATCTCCCACAGCAAAAATAAAAGCAAAAAAAAAAACAAAATTTGGTTAGCTGCTCTAAAACAATAGAATGGCAGAAAATTAGAGACGATTTGCACTAAATATATGCAAAACCGAATCCTCACTCTAAATTCTAAAATATTTTTTTTCTCTTTATGCCAAGTTTTTCACATGAAAAAAATAAAATCTTATTTTTTGGATGTGTGTTAGGGTTAGTATAGGGTATTAATCTATGATAATACCATATTTAACCATTGTCAAAGAACTTTCGGTAAATTTTTACGACGTGCCCCAGTGTCGTTTAACCCCTAAAAAAAATAAAGATTTACTTTTTTTTTTTTTTTGGCCTAATACATTTAAAAGGCCTTTATGAATAATATAAAAAGAGAAATTTTGAAAAAAATAAATAACATTTTAGAGTGGGGGATCATTTTCCTATATAAATTTAATGTAAAGTGAACACCCAGTTCTTGCCCATTTAGTGTTCAACGAGACACGTTACCATAGCATTATTTCAAGTTTGGCAAGCGTGGGAAGGATGTGGAAGGGCGACAAACATGATAATTTTGGGGGCGGGAGAGGATTACATTTGAAACATAAAATAGCAATATATTTAATTAAAATTTTAGTAGTGTTGGGAAGGGGGCGGGTTAAATTTGAAATAATGCTACGGTGACATGTCTCATTAAACGTTAAGTGGCCAAGAAGTGGGTGCTCACTTTACGTTAAATTAATATATGAAAGTGATCCCCCGATTCTAAAATGTTATTTTTTTTTTTTTTAAATTTCTCTTTTCAGAGTATTCATAAAGGCCTTTTAAATGTATTGGGCCCCCAAAAAAGTAGATCTTTATTTTTTTTAGGAGTTAAACGATGCTGGGGCATGTCATAAAAATAACAAACTTTCTTTACATTTTACTCTAAAAATATTTGCCTCAAGTATATATGCAACAATTTCCTTTATGCATTCTGTTTTTTGTTTTGTTTTTCAATTTTTTACTCATTCAATTTTTTTTTCTTTTTATTAAAAAAAAAAAAACACGAAAATAATATAGGTTTAAAGATGTCTGAAAAGCTCTTTCCTGAAAGTCTTTTAACTGGAACGCCACCACAGCCAATGTTTGGTGCCAAGAAAAAAAGAGAGAATATAACAAAGGCCAGTCAAACAGAATTTTCCGAAAAGGATCTGGAAACTTTGAAATTTTACTTAAATAAAACCCTCCAGGATCATAGCATTGGAAGTAAGTAATATTTTACTTAAATAAAACACTTCAGGATCATAGCATTGGAAGTAAGTAATATTTTACTTAAATAAAACACTTCAGGATCATAGCATTGGAAGTAAGTAACATTTTACTTAAATAAAACACTCCAGGATCATAGCATTGGAAGTAAGTAATATTTTACTCAAATAAAACACTCCAGGATCATAGCATTGGAAGTAAGTAATATTTTACTTAAATAAAACACTCCAGGATCATAGCATTGGAAGTAAGTAATATTTTACTTAAATAAAACACTCCAGGATCATAGCATTGGAAGTAAGTAATATTTTACTTGGGTATAAATCCAAAATCTAATGTACAAATGGCTGTCTGTCTGTCTCCATATTTTCAAACTCTATCTCCTCCGAAACTAAAAGTTGCAAAGTGGCGCTAGTAAGTGTGTGTGTGTTATAGAAAATAAAAATGTCGGTACTATTGGTTTCAAGTCCAAACAAAGAGGACCAACTATATTGTTTAGATTTGAAATTGACTGTATCTGTTGTTCTAAAAGAGAGGATATTTACTTGGATTTGAAACTTATCGTACTGATGTTGCTCTGATTTTCTGTAAATCTCTCTCTCTCTCTCTCTCTCTCTCTCTCTCTATATATATATATATATATATATATATATATATATATAAAAGACAAAACGCGCGCAAGAGTTTTTGTATGTCCAAGAAAGGCTTTTTTTGCCGGGGTTTTCGGGGGGGGGGTTACTATCGCTTAGAACTTCTTATATACCATGTAGATCATAATATGTACGAATTGCGAACATGTGTCACGGCTAGATTTATTTACAGCGACTTTTACGAAATAGAATATTCTATATATATATATATATATATATATATAGTTTATGTTTTCTGTGTGTAACTCTTTTATTTCTCTTTTGTTGTTTATTTTTATACTTGTGAGCCACTGTGCTCGGCCCTGTTGGCAGTTGCCAATTTGAAAGAGGAATAAAACAAACAAGAAAGAGGAATAGAATGAGAAAAGAAGATGAAGGAAAAGGAAACCATAGGAAACAGTGTCGGGGTCAGTGATTGTTGTCGAACATGGTTGCACACGTTTCTAACACTTATCTGTTTAATAATGCAATGTGATTTCTTTTCTTTCAGGTCGTTTATCCAAGGGTTCGTGCTCAAGTCGATCTTCGTGCAATTCTACATGTCGTTCCAGAAGTACATCATCATTGCATAGTAAACCACCGTTTCGAGCGTAAAAATATTCATACATGTAACCCCCCTCCCCACACACACATTTGTCTTTCCTTTTTTTAATTGAGATATCATAATGTCTATAGCATCTGTCTGACATCTCCCGCCCAACATAAACATTTTCTTTTTTCTTTTTTTTCTTTAAATAACTTCTGTCTTTATTTACAGCATTTATCTGCCCTTATATGAGCCCCCCCCCCCCCCGAATCATATGGTACTATACACCGCTTTTAAAAAACGTCAGAAAACTGATTCAAAGTTTCGCAATTTTGTAACCCATGCATCTCAGAAACTAGTAGAGATATTCGTTTGGGATTTGTTTTAAAATATAATGTAACACTTAAGCTATCATGCCATGTTCATTTCAACAATGATGTTTGTGATGTAATGTTTATTATTGTTAGAGCAATAACAATGAAATGTGCTATTATTGCTTGTAAACATAGTAATAAAGTTTAATAAAGTTAAAGGAACAAAACAAGTTTTACTGCACTTACATTGCTTTTTAGTCATTCTGTACTGATGTTGCTGTCAACATAATCCATGAATGCATTGCGATCATTTGGATCATCAACGTCATCAGATTCTTCATGGACACTTGAAGTTGCTTGTGTGGTCAAGTTTTCTTCCATGTCTTCATGAATAACTTTTTGTTCATCTAAAACACTACAAAAATAAGAGGCATGTGTAGGGATTACAAAAGTGAGCAGAGCCTCCTCATCAGCTACTTTGGGATGTAGAGACGAAAATCATCTTCATAAACATTTTGACTGTGTTGTAAGATTTATTCTGTACCTCCGACCCATACTCCATTCAAAGTTCAGAGAACACAGTGGTGTACAAAACTCGTTATCTTATACGGCACTTGATACTGTATTGATTCTGGAGGCGTCATAAATAGCATTATCACGTTGACACATTGGTTTCTGTTAGATCACTAAAGTTAAGTTACATTAAGCCTGATCAGTAATAAATGGGTAACTATTTTGGAATGCCAGATGTTATATATCTGAGCGTTCTCCGCTTACTCCAGCATTGTTTTTAGTTGTCTCAGGCTTCTTGTCACTGGATTCAAGCAATGCCAATACAGAAGTATTGTTGGAGATTGTAAAACCTTTATGGAGGCACCCTTACAGGGGTTATCCATTGTCTCTTGATGAAGTCGATCTTACAAGGATTACATATTTAAATATTAACAGAGGAAAAAATAAAAAATAAAAATGAAGAAAATTAGATGACCTATTGGCTGAAGTCTAATCACCAATAATGTCAGTCTTGTATTGTTTCTTATAGGGCTTTACTTTTTTAATAGCCACAATAGGTCTTATAGGATTTGACCTCAGTGCAGCCGATTACGTAGTCAACATTGGTATCCATTAGGCCAACCATGTACTCAAACCAAGTTTTCATTATATAGAAAAAAAAGAAGAAAAATTGATTATGCTAAAAGAAACAACCAGTATTGTTTTGATAACATTTGAAGAAATGTTAAATGGTCTCAACATAAAAAATGGAAAACCAATTTGACCCTCAAATGGGATGCAAGGCTCAAATATTTTTATATTTCTTTTTCATGAGTCAAAATGAAAAACGATTCAAGAAATAGACGACAGTCAGGAGTTCTGTTTTCCCCTTATTAAAAAAAAAAAATTATTGGGAAGGTGTTGATGTCATGATATCTTTTATTAAAAAAAGAAGCAAACAAATCATAAAAAGAAAAATACAGAAGGCTGAAACCAAAAGACTTTCTGTTTGGCATTAACTGCTGCTGATTTTTTTATTTTCTATTAAAACGTGACTTTATTGAATAAAAGGAACAAAATAAAAATTTGTCTTTGAATTTTTTTTGTTTTTTTTTTGTTTTTGTACAGTCAAGATTGTCTGCATTTTTTGTACTTCTGGTTTCTACTCTGCAAATAGGTCGATGGTGACTAGCAAGATATGGTCCCTTCTGATTTAGAATTATCTTTCTCTCAAATAATGTGAAAGATCCCCTCCTCTTTCTCCATGTTAAGAATGGCTTTCTTGTCTGCTTGACCATGGGTAATTCCATGTTAAATAATCTAGAAATTTAAGATTTTGAAACCCATATCCTTAGATTTTATTGTAAATTACACTACAGATGGACATCATAAAAACTAAGAAATCCTGTAAATTCCAATTTTCCATGTAATTCCAAACAATTCTTGAATATATATTTTAAAATATTTTCTGATCATTTTGTTCAAGCTGGGAATGGAGCATCCTACAGGATGCCAAACATTCACCCGCTAATTCATATATTCCAACCGAGAGATCTTTTAAGATTCTGATCTTCTCTTAAAGTGCAATTGTTTTTATCTCTCTTGCACTTGGTTCACCAGGTAGTTTTAAAATTCTTTTTCATAAGTCCAGTTGCTTCTATAATTATTGGAATGATAGAAATCTTAAGATTCGAGTTTCTTTTCATGTCATACATAAGACATTGGTATTTTTGATTTGGAATATGAAAATTCACACATGTAAGGTTTTTGACTCGAAGAGTCTAAAAATGACGTTAAATTTGTTCAAAAATGAAGCCTTCTTTGTGATTTTGGAATCTTTTATGTGTTCACCAATATGGGGCAAAAAAATGATGTGGCTGAAATGATAGTGAGTTTTTTTGTTCGTGTAAATCGCGTGAGATGTTACCCAAGCAACATTTCTTTTAATCACTAGCATTTCAGCCCGACGTTGCCCGGGTGTTTGGAGGTGTATGTTGAGCAAAAAAAAAAAAAAAAGCAGTCAATTTTTGGGCTAAAATCAAGTTATTAAGTTTGATCCATGTCCAAGGAACCTATATCTAAAATTTCAAGTGTTTAGACCTGAAATTGACGGAGGAGTTTGGTAAAGTTCTTAAAGGACAAATCGTTACTCCTTAACAGACAAATTTCTGGCTGAAAACGGATTACAAAGATTTTCCCAAATCTCAGTACCCTGTATATCAAATTTCGAGTCTACAGACTTAAAATTGACAGTTATTGCATAGGAAAATGTACACAGACACACACACACACACAGAGACGTTCACTTTTATAGATATATAGATTACTAGCATTTCAGCCCGGCATTGCCCGGGTGTTTGGAGGAGTATGTTGAGCTAAAAAAAAAAAAAAAAACGGTCAATTTATTTAACTTTGACCCCTATTATGACCCCTTAACATTTATTGTTTTGTGCTCAAATCAAGTTATTAAGTTAGATCCATGTCCAAGGAACCTATAGCTAGAATCTCAAGTGTTTAGACCCAAAATTGTCAGAGGAGTTTGGTAGAGTTCTCAAAGATTAAATCGTTTAACTTTGACCCCTTAACAGCCCAATTTCTGGCCCAAAACCGATCACCTAGATTTTCCCAAATCTCAGTACCCTATATATCAAATTTCGAGTCTGTAGACTAAAAATTGAGAGTTATTGCATAGGGAAATGTACACAGACAGACACACAGACATGTTCACTTTTATAGATATATAGATAGATTATATTTTCTTGAATATTTCTCATTTAGAACATGATGTGATCTTGAAAATTCATTTGATAAATTTTTTGACTTGGGAGAATTCAAAAGTGGCATCAGATTTGCTCATAAATGAAACCTTTTATTTGGTTTGGTGAGATTTGAGAATTTTTCATTTTTGCACTAAAACGACCTGGCTTATGTGGTACCAAGACAAAAGGAGGGTGAACTTGTAAATTCACCCTTGTACGTTCGTCTGTCCACACTTTTCTCAATAACTATGCCTTGGGATTTTTAAAAATTTTGCACAAACATTAAACATGATATGAGTAAAAAAAAGTAACAGAACGGATTTTCTGGAAAACTCCGGTTTTAGGGATAATAAAAACACTCCATTTTTGGGACTATTTTATCATATTTGTCCAAAATTTTCTGTGTATGTCTATTTAGCAGTTTTGTATGGTGCTGAACTCAAATTTAAATATGTTAAGGCCTTGGGGACTTTTGGGGCTAAATGGGGGTGGTGGAAATGATGAACTTAGTCATTTCTTTTTTTTTTTTGCATAGTGCCGAACTCAAATTTACATATGTTAAAACTTAAAACTGCACCGTTTGTTCATTTTCACTAGTTTTTGATGTCCCCTGGGGACTTTTGAGGCTAAATAGGGGTGGGGGAGGCAAATGATGAACCTAGTCATTTTTTTTTAATGCCTCGTTCACTGTGCACTCACGGGGGACCATGCATGCTTCACTTGTTTTTTTTTACATTCATGCTATAAAGTACCTCTGGACCAAAATAAATAGTAAAAAGTTCTTGTTTTGGTTCACTTGACCATGTATAATTAGACAACCAAATAAATATATTATTTATTTTATTGGAATTCTTTTAAGATGAGTAATTTGTGTATTTATTTGTGGACATCATCTTCATATCTATTGTTGTATCACCACGTTTCGGCCAACTCATCCTCTGATTCTCTTGTTGTTTCACCATGAAACGTGATAGAACAACTATGAAGATGAGGATAACAGTCTACAAATAAATAAATATACAAATTACACATCTCAAAAGAATTCCAATAAAATAAATAATATATAATACCATTCGGTACGGACACAACAATTGAAAACCAGATAAGAATGAAAACTTGGATTTATAAGACCAAACCGTCCAACCTTGATCACCCTTCAGGTTCCCTGGCTCAGTGGATATAAACCCTGTGTGTCGCTTTATTGTAGGTCAATATTTTTTAAATTTTGAAATTGCTATGAGATGCAGAGAAGTGATATTTGGTACACTGGAAGGGCATAACAAGGTGCCTTATTTCCCTGATTTTTGTGGAATTTGAACAAATATTTTGAAAATTATGCTAATTTTTCTATTTTCTGTTAATTTTAAGTGTGTATCATTTTATCGCAGGTCTCTCAAAATGTGTAGAAAGCGTCGATTGACAGTGAGTGAAAACGAACGTGTTATTGTAGGTTTATCTCTCCTAGATCTAGCCAAGGACCTTGGAAGAGATCAAAGAACATTGTCTTCATTCATTGAAAATCCAAACATCAAACCAAGGAAGGACAAAAACACAAGAAAGTCAGTTTCTGCTCGTGATGTTAGAAAAAATTGCTGTCAACTTATCAAGCAGCTGGGCAGCAACAGTGCTGCTATATTTGACAAGGCTGGAATACCTTCATTGTCCAGAAAGATATGCTGCAATGTCTCAAACGTAATTACAAGAAGCCCATAGCAAGACCTGTTTTAAACCAAACTCGTGAGGAAAAACGTTTGGCTTGGAGTCAGAAATGCATGAAAACCAGCTTTGAAAATGTTCTTTTCACTGATGAGGCCAGAGCAACCCTTGATGGACATGGGTGGGCCAAAGTTTGGATTCCCTACCCCTCATCAATTCTGTCATCAACAGGAAGGTGGAGGTGTCATGTTTCAGGCTGGAATAATCTGCGATGAACTAATTGGACGATTTCGAGTGCCAGAAGGTTTCAAACTGATAAGCCAGTCTTATATTTGTCACCATCACTTGATGACCTTCAATTGGCGCGTCACCGCAAATTGATTTTTATATACGATAATGTGTCATCCCACTGAGCCAAGGCCTTAAGTCATTATGCATTAGTGGAGAAAATGTGATGACATGACCACCTTGTTCTCCATGTATAAACCCAATTGAGCAACTCTGATCAATAATAAAGATGAAAGTTTATGAAGAAGGTGTTGAATTTTCGTCAGTCGATGAACTTTGGAGAAAGATTTTTGAAGTTTCCTATAGCATCACATCATCTCAAATCATCAGTTAACAAGAGGTTATTCAAAGTGAGTTTGAAGCATGGGAGTTATGTTGATAAAAAAAATATTTCCTTAAACAAAATAATGTGAAATTCGTTCTTGTTTTTGGTTAATATTATTACTGGATGTGTTCTTTATTTCATATAAATAGAAATATGAAGTTATAATATTGTTTTATTACTCAAAATATACATTTTTAGACATTGGCAATAAAGTGATACGCACTTAAAATTAACAGAAAATAGAAAAATTAGCATAATTTTCAAAATATTTGTTCAAATTCCACAAAAATCAGGGAAATAAGGCATCTTGTTATGCTCTTCCAGTGTTATACCAAATTTCACTTCTCTGAGTTTCATAGCAATTTCAAAATTAAAAAAGGTTTTTCGTCGGCCTTCTGGGGGGGGGTCGCTCATTCTTAAAACATTTTTATCACGTCTAAATGATAATATCTACGAGTCAACGATGGGGGTCATCTGTCTATTTAATTTGCCCGACTTTGAAAAGCTAAATATTCCACATTTTTCGATCGCCGCGTGTGGATTCGGCTGTTTCGTCTAATAAAAACAAAACTAATTTGAAGCTTAAGACATCATTCCCGGCGTGATCGCCGGGAATGTCCAAAAGCAATCAGCTTCGATCAATGCAGAGTTTCTCCTTATATCAGACAATTGCTATTCAATTTGGACAATCCCCTTTTTATGGGGAGCTGGTCCCCCCCCCCCAACATTTTGGGGAAACAAACAAAAAAACTGCCCCGCAGTAAATAAAATACTCCCTTGCAATGAAAGTTCACCTCATTAAGTCATTAAGTGCGGGCACCTGCCAATTCTTAATCCTTAAATAAATTCAAACATGTTTCCGTTAGTATTTCTTGCTGGCCCAACGGTTAACGTCACAGGTTTTTTTCAGTTTATTTTCCAACTTCGCCTCAGGTTTGATCCTTCCTACTTACCTACCAAAACTTTTTACACCCCCCAACACAAACACCCGGGCACAGCGTCGCTTATTCTTTTGTTTTGATTTACCCCAAACCACACACACCCCCAAACACCTAGGCAACGCCGGGTAACCCCGCTAGTCTATCTATAAATATAAAAGCAAAAATGTGTGTGTGTATATGTGTGTTCTTTTTCTGTATGTCCACAAAAGGCTTTTTTCAGGAGAGCGCTTGGTCAGCTCACTCCTTCTTAAAACTTTTTATATACTCTCTAGATGATAATATGTACGACTTAACAATGGGGGGTTGCACGTGTATTTAATTTTTCCAGACTTTTAGGTCGCCGCGTATTTCTTTCGCTATTTGGTATAAAAAAAGCAAAACTGGATTCGAATTCTCCGGGTTGTCTCCAGAAAGCGATATAAACGTTTGGTCAATGTCGGCTTTTCACCGTCATATCAGACGATTGCTTTCATACTCCCCTAATCAACGGAGGAGCTGCTTTTCCTCCACAAAGTTGGGTTTTCACCTCATTAAAAACTATTCCTCAGAAAATGTTAACTGCTGAATAGCCATTGCTTACGTCGCCGTAAATCTTAACTCCGTAACTTCTACTGATCTCATTAAGCGGGCACCTGTAAATCCTACTTAAATAAATTCAAACGTCTTTCACATACTTTTTCTTGCTGGCCGAGTGGTTAACGTCTCATGTGTTTTTCCAACTTCGCCTCAAGACTTCGGGTTCGATCCTAACTATCTACCAAAACTTTTTTTTATTTAAGAGCACACACAACTCCAAACACCCGGGAAACGCCGGGTACCCCCACTAGTATATATATAAAAGGCAAAATGTGTGTTACTGTGTTAGGGTTAGGGTGCATTTTTTCTGTATGTTTACCAAAGGCTTTTTTCAGGCTGCTTCTCAGCTTGCTCGCTCATTCTTATAACCTTTTATATGCTACTGAGATCATAATATCTAACACTTACAAAACAACATTGTAAATTTCTTTTATTTCGGCTAATTTTATCCTACAACAAAATTTGCGCTGTGAATTTGTTTTTTTCTGCTCCTGCTCCTGCTGCTGCTATGGCGTAAGATTTGACATAGAAAACCACCTTCATTTTTAAATTCTTATTTTCTACTCTTTTAAAGTCCCTGGCGTTATGCTATGTCCTCAGACTATTAACCTCAAGGCTTCGGGTTTGAGCGTACCTCCCTCCCTCTCACAACTTTTTTTGCTGTTTTTGTTCGTTTTTTTAATATTTAACTCTGGCAATTTGTTTTCAAGCCTACCTTACTACCAAAACTTTTTTTACTTTTTTGATCTAACCCCCCCCCCCCCCATCAACACACACACTTACAAACACCCGAGCAATGCCGGGTACCCCCACTAGTCTATAATATAAAAGCCAAAATGTGCGTGTGTGCATATTTTTTGTATATCCGCCAAAGGATTTTTTCAGGGGGGGGGCACTCGGGAGAGGCTCATTAATTCTTAAAACTTTTTATATACTCCCTAGATTATAATATCACCGATTTACGAAACGAGGTCGTGTCTATCTTTTATTTGAGCGACTTTTATGTTACAAAATATAAAATTTGCGCTGTGATTTCATTTCTCTATGGCGTGATGTTTGACCTAGAAAACCAGACATTGACGTCCGTTTAGCCACCTGCTTTTTTAACCATTTAATTTCAACCATTCACACTTCTCTGCCCTCATAGCGTCGTGGTAAGTTATCAGGCTTCCTGTTCCGACTTTGCTTCAAGGCTTCGGGTTCGAGCATACCTCCCTACCAAAACCTTTTTTTTTCTTTTACACCTACAAATACCTGGGCAATGCGGGGCACCTTGCTAGTCTATAATATAAAGGGCAGAAATCTGTTTAAATGTATGTATGTTTGTATGTCTGCCTAAAACTTTTGACAGACGCGGCAGAATGTGATGAAACCAGTATCGTTTTAACCCTCTAACTTTCGAATGACAAATATTGAAAATTGGACAAAAACATTAATTCATTCACCCTTAACGGGTCAGTTTTCTACAAGGAGAGGTCACTTTGTTCGCAGATATTTTCGAAAGGCATCCACTCTTTGTCTAGCTTTAATTTAAACATTTGACATTTGTCACTTCCGGTTTTGCGATGGGCGCAATAGCAAAGATGTCACTTTTTCTTTTCACATTCTTTTCCTCCTTCGCGGTACGGGTTCAAGCCTGCCTGCCTACTAACATTTTTTTTTTTGCTCAACATACACTTCCAAACACCTGGGTAACGCCGGGCACCCAGACTAATCTGTTATGTATGTCCATGAAAGACTTTTCAAATTGGGCTTCTTGCATCCGCGTGTTAGATTTCGCAAGAATTTTTCACATACTTTCCAGATCGTAATATCTCGCAGATATTTTTGAAAGTCATCCACTCTTTTCGATTGACAAGCCTTAATTTAAATCCTCACCACTTCTGCTTTGGCGATGGACACAATGGCAAAGACGTCACATTCTTTTTTTTTCTTTTCACGTTCTTTTCGTCCTTCGCAGTACAGGTTTGAACTTGCCTACTACCACTTTTTTTTTTTACTCAACACACACCTCCAAACACCTGGGCAATGCCGGGCACCCAGGCTAGTTTTCTATATATATAAAAGCGAAAATGTATGTGTGTGTGTATGTTTGGATGTCTGCTAAAAACTTTCGACAGACGCGACGAAAATTAACAAACTCGGTATCATATCGAAGCTTCATCCTTTGCTAAAAAAATATCGAAAAATTGGCCAAAAACATTAACTTTTTCACCCCGAAATCGACAATTTTCGACGTGGGGGGGTCAACAAAAACGGTCCTCTCGTGACAATGACCGATTCTATGCATGCATCAGATGACGTCGTGACCTGATTTACTTTAAATAGTTGAAAAACCGAACAAATTTCATGTACGTTGCGTTAGCTCAGTTGGTTAAGGCCTTGGTTCATTATCTAAACGTTTTGGGTTCGAATCGTGGTGTGAGATGTTTTTTTTTTTCGATTTTTTAAATTTAAATATTGAACCAGTGTTATTTAAGCCATTTTTCACGTAACGCTCGTTTTTCTGCTTTGTTTTTTTACTTCGTTTATTCTTAGCGACACCCAAAAACACCCGAGTACCCACCGATTTTAAAAATTTTAATATTGAAACAGGCTTATTTAAGCCATTTTTCATGTGTTCGTTTTCTGTTTTCATCGTTCGTTTCCCTTACATTAGTTTTTTTTTTTTTTTATTGTTTGATTGCCGCGTAGCGGGGAAAACAGAAACTGGCTTCTGCAACTTGATGTTGTCGCACCTGCTAATTTCGGTTTATAAACGTCAACTTAACACACTTATCAATTTATCTGTTCCCGTGGTCGAGATGGTGAGGTCGCAGGGTTTTTTTTTCCATTTCCTTTCCACCTCCACGTCAAACGTTCGGGGTTCAAGCCTACCTTTATACTAAAACTATTTTTTTTCTTTTTACACCTCCAAACAACCGGCCAACGTTTTTTTTTTTTAACAGGGTTGTTTTAATCTACCCCCCCCCCCCCCCCACAACACACACCTCCAAACACCCGGACAACGCCGGGTATCCCCGCTAGTCTATATATATATAAAAGGCAAAATGGGCGCAAGCGTTTGTGTATGTCCGCAAAAGGCTTTTCAGATTAGGGTTCCGCTGTCAATTAAATTCTGTGAGAAGTTTTCCTATACTTCCGAGATCATAATATCTCAGATTCGAAAACGGACACCATTTCTTTCCATTTTCTTGATTGAGTTAAAAAAATCCCACCGTGCTGTCGTCTTGATTGTTTGTTTGTTTTTTTCATATAATAAAGCAAAACTATTTGAATGCAAACGACAGAAGCTTGCCTTCAGGTCGGGCTAATGCTGCACTTAAGTTAACTGGTCTTCGATCAATGTAGAGGAAACCCTTCATACTGAGATAATTACTATTTTTTTGGATATTGCCAGAGTGCCCCCTTTTTTGGGGGGAGCTGGTTTTACCCCACATTAAAACAACCTCATGTCTAATTTGCTTTCGTGGGGAAGCAAATAAATAAAACAAAAGAAAGCAAGAAGCTTACCTGGCCCCCAGCCAGGTTTAAAAGCAACATTCATTTCTGCACATGCGTGGTGACTCCTATGATTCTTAAGTTAATTATCAACTTATTGAATTCACTATCCTTTTTGGCCTAATGGTTAGCATGGAAAGTTAATTACCCACCTCTCTCTCTATCTTTTTTTTATTTTTATTTTAACCACGTGGAAGCCATTCTTAATATCACTTTGTCCTTGTGCTAACATCCTTCACCCGGGCAACGCTGGGCACTCCCCGCTAGTAAAGAATAAAGGGTAAAAAGAAAAAAGATTTTTAAAAAATGTGTGAAAGAATAAAAAATAAAAGTATAAAAAAGAAAAAGTAAAGTAAAAAAAAAAAAAAAAAGAATTTGTAGCGAGAGATTTTTTTTTTTCTAGACAAAGTTAAGGCAAGTGTTTAGTATTATTATATTTTGATTTGGCGCTTCTACACTATTGGGACGAGATTTTGTAGTTGATAAATGGAGTTTTCAGATAAAAAAACAATGTTTTCACCTGATTTTTTTTTGTCAATTCTAATAAGTTACAATGGTAGCTTCCAAATTATACAGTCGAAATTATCTGAATATTCCAGAATTATTAAAAAAACAACAACTTTAATCGTGTTAGCAGGTGAAAAATTTCGGCCATCTTGTTTAAATCGAAACGGAAAATTACCTCCCTTTTGAACTCTCCTTTGCCTTATGATCGTTTTCATCAAATTCTATTTTTTATTTCCTTTAATAAATAATTTTCTACCTTATCGATTTTCCTAATTTTTGGATATAAATCATCTTAAAAATACGAGGAATGCTTACATATTGTTTTCATATGAAATTCAGTATTGCGATTTCTGAAATTTCGTCCTAAGCGCCTTTGATTTTAATATATATAAGTGGTCATAAAAATGGTGCAGCCCTGTTCTCTTCAGAGAATTAATTTTTACCCTTGTAGAATGGGTATTTTCTAGTATATATATAGTCTAAAAAAGCTTTAAGTGGGGAAACAGAGAAAAGAAATTATATAAATTCCTACAGATATTAACCAATTTCAACATATTGCAGTGGGCCGACTTATCGCTTTCACAACAACAAAATAGGATTCAACTATAAACAGTGAAATATGAAGAAGGAACTTTAAGTTCAATTGTGAAATAGAAAACAGGGATCATTACCTGTTTACCATGTAGCTGTTTTGAAGATTAAAACACAAAGGAGTTATTATATCCATGGCACTCAGCAGTACTGATCAAAATACCACCTCCCTAAACATAGACACAATTCAGTTATTATTTCACTAATATATATATATATATATATATATATATATATATATATATATATTAGAGATGGTAGGATAGTTTTTCTTTCTACTTAAGAATAATGAGCTTCAATCAGCTGTTTATATATATATATATATATATATTATAAGGTAAAATTAAAAGCCAAGAACAATGCGAGATTTTTTTTATATATAGAGTAAAATTAAATGAAAACAAAAGAAATAAATTTTTTTTTTTTGTTGTTTGTTTTTTCTTTTTAACACAAATTTTAACTCTAAACAACAGTAAATTTTTTTTCTTTTTTTTTTTCTGTTGTATTCAATGGTGTTATAAATCTCAATATATTTCAGACCTATTAGTCCTTTTTCAAGAGAAGACAGCGGAAGAGTCTTTATTTCTTTTGTTTTCATTTAATTTTACTCTATATAAAAAAAAAAAAAAATCTCGCATTGTTCTTGGCTTTTAATTTTACCTTATAATTTTCTTCAACAATGCTTCAAGCAAACTACAATCTACTTATATATATATATATATATATATATATATATATATTAGAGATGGTAGGATTTCAATATTTTTTCTTGATTCCAATACAATTCCCAATTCCGATTCTTTATAAATCTCTAAATATTTAACTATAAAATTGTGACGTTTTTCCCAATTACCGTAAAACCACATGTTAATTGTTTTGTGTGCATACTTTTTCTCAAACGTAGAAACACACATGTTGGGTGTGATCTATAGATTTTAGTTTTGCTGGTCATTTATAATCAATAAATATTTGTGGGGATGATCTATATCTTTTCATAGTTTAAAATTAATAAATATTTCTTGTGATCTATATCTTTTATTTAAAATAAATAAATATTGATTATTTTATTATTGCTACCAGCAGTGGAAGATTTTGTTTCATACAAAATCAAATAAAAAAAAGATAATGTATGGAATCGTTTTTTGCATCGGAAAATAAGCACAAATTTTTTTGATTCTGATACCCCAAAAGTTCCAATATATCCGATTCCGATTAAACGTTGCAACACTAATAAATATATATAATTAAACAAATATGTCATTATCATGTTGACATATCGGTTGTCTTTAGATCAACGAAGTTAAGCAATGATGAGAATGGCCATTACCAGATGGCTGACTATTTGGGAATACTAGGTGCTGTATGTATTGTGCCGGGATTTAAAAATTTCCAGGTAAGTATCTGGGGGGGGGGGTGCATCTAAATAACCACTGGGAGAAATACTTGTAGCAGACGAAAATTGCAACAAGCATAAGCAGAAGCAAATTCTTGCAACTGGAGACTTTGAATCCATTTTCTTCCTGACTTGTCCAATAGGAAAACCAGCACTTAGTCACGTGACCCGGCAACAGACTCTCTCTCTCTCTAGAAGGATTTACTGTTCACTAAGCGGAGTTAGTCTTTTTTGAGACAAAGTAAAACTTCACTCGACACAGGACGATATCACCTTCACTCAGCTAGTAAAGAAGCTATAAATAAATGTAGCATCTAAACAGATACTACACATTGCTTCTATCTCATGATTTAGTATAAATGTTAGGAAATTCACATTGTTTGTTTGTCTACAAACTCTTTCTAAGATACTTTAAAATATTAATGATCTATCAGTTATCACAAACTCTCGATGAAAATTTTCAATGAGATCGTCAATTGAACAATAAATGCTGACAGAGTACTCCTTGGTTATTTCCGCATGCGGTACACAAAAACTTTCTTTCTCATGCTACAGGACTGCCCTCATCCAGACATGGACGCATGCGCCTATCACCAACTTCAACACGTATACACTGGACTCTTCTCTCTTTCTACAGGCCTGTATAATATTTAATCTACGTTTCCACACAAGAACACTTCCAACGACTAACCCATTTCTCTCCTGTATTCTTACTAACAAAGATAACCAATAAAGCTGCTTTTAAATGTTAGAATAAGACTTCTTTACGTGTCTTCATTTTTTACTAAATGCTCATTCAGTTTTTTAAGAAATGCATCTAGAAGTAAAACTGATGTAAAACCTAAGATCTGCTCTGTCTATGGCAACTATTTCCACCGACCGAGATTAGCAGTTGTTGCGAAATGTATGTACGATCATACACAAAGATTTCGGCACTATAAATAAATCATCTGTGTGATTTTCAGACAATTTAGTTGTTGTGTGAAGTTCCTAAGTCCAAATCTTTGGTAGAGTCCATTTTTAAATTTAAATAAAATAATATATATAAATAAGTAAATAAATCAATAATAATGTATATAATATATATATAAGCATGATAATAATGATGTTTTAGCAGTAGTGAGTATGAATAATAATACTATTAAAACATCTTTAAGAAGTATTCTGTGATATGTTTGTTTTAAGAAAAGCTCAAATACCTTTGGTAGCAGACAAATAGATAAGAGGAAGGAAGCCTAGCCATACAAATCTAAAAGCCAAATATATATATATATATATATATATATATATATATATATATAAAATAAAAATTACAATTAAATTTACCAAAATGATCCAAGATGGTAAAACTAAAGTATATTGTAAATATTAAAGAATTAATATTTATAAAGTTATCTCAGCCACATATAAAAGCTCGATAAAACCAAATAGGAGATAGAGCTTATAATACGAGCAAACAGTTAATAAAATATGTTAAAACACTTCGAAAAAGAGTTAAAAACGTATTTAATCAGAAAAGGAAACACTTGATAAGTGGATAGTCCTTAATCCGCGGAGTTTCGAAGAAATGCTTTCCTTCTCATCAGAGGGTAGGAATTAGCAAAATGCGGGATCGGATTTTGCATACAAAAGTATTTGATGAAACAACAAGTAAGTCAAAGATCTTACTTGATAACAAAAAAGTGAAGCAGAGGGAATATGCTGAAGAAAAATTTTATTTTGGACCATCTTCCAATTACAGGATTTCCTTGGATTTTACTTGTGCAAATGAAAATTCAATTAACTTTCTTGAAGTTATATTTTTGGATTTTACCGTCATTGGATTATTTATCTTTCACCAGACTATCTATTCACGTGTAATCACTTTTTTCTTCACCATATTCCACTATCCACTTATCGAGTGTTTCCTTTTCAGATTAAATATGTTTTTAACTCCTTTTCAAAGTGTTTTTTTTAACATGTTTTATTAACTGTTTGCTCCTATATATATATATATATATATATATATATATTCAGAAAAGTATTGTTAAATAGCACGTTAAAAATTGTTAACAATACGTGTCTGAATGAAAACATGCGGCCTAAATACACAATATATGCATATATATATATATATATATATATATATATATATATATATATATATATATATATATATATATGATGAAATTGTTAAGTTTTAAAAAAGAATATAAATGACTCCAGACTTGCTGTGCCAGATGGTTACAGGTTGTATTTCCCACCCTGGCCCCTTTCCTTTTCCCTGGGGGGGTAGGAAAAACCGCTCTGCATATTTTCTTTAGAAAATGCCTGTCCTTTTCACTTTGGTGTCGTAACAATGGGAGATCTCGGTCGGTAAGATAGGTAAGTATTAAAAACGTGACTTCCGCAAAAGGCATCTCAAATGTGCTGAGCATGCGCATTTATACACCGACCGATGTCAATTATTGGTTAACCTATTTGATGGTGCAGGAGAGGCGTACCCTAACAAAACCCACCGTATGTGCGTGCATCGAAATTCCCACCTTTTTTTTTTTTTTTTTTACGTTTCTTTGTTTCCATAATGACTTTTGTAATTATAATCTCCTCCTATAAAAACTAGAATAATACCCAACACTGGACACATATTATCCATACTATATTATACCTAAAAAAATGGGATCACCTTTAAAGTGTTATCAGCATTATCTTGACAATAATGATGATCACTATGAACATTTGCAAACATAATTCTTCAATTACATTTGTCTTCTGTATTTGAAGCTATTCTGCTTCACTTAATGTTCATAAATCGAGGTTTTACCGTCATTCGAAGTGTGAGTACATTACATGAGCAGATATTTTAAGACACCCTATATTTCTTTTAGTCTGTGTGTGTGTGTGTGTGTGTGTGTGTGTGTGTAACTGTCTGTCCATTCCACCTTTTTTCAGAAACTACTGGACCGATCTGGCTGAAATCTTGTATAGACCTTTGTTATGATAAAGTGCAGCAAACTAAGTATTATGGTATCGGTTTAATGCACAGTTGGCGATCAATAGAAATTTGTAGTAGACGAAAATTGCAACAAGCACAGTAGTAGGAGCGAATTCTCATGGCTGGAGATTTTAAATCCACTTTCTTCCTGGCTTACCCAATCAGAGGTCTGCTCTTGGTCACGTGACCGAGTGTATAAAAGGTTTAACCGGTGGCAGACTCCCTCTCCTTATTTCCAGCTCTTGCTGATAGCAGATCTCTCAGTTTGAGCGCGACCTTGCCCAAGTCATTTGGCCTCAGGCTAGCATGAGTACAAACATGGTTATTCTCACATGCAGTACACACACAAACTTTTTTCTCATGCTCCTACTACTTTAACATGTATACCTTGAACTCTTCTCTCGTTCAACAGGCCTATCTAATATTTAATCTATGTGACGCTGACGTAATCCATTGTAGTTAATAATGAAGACAAGGAAAGAAGTCTCAGTCTAACATTTAAAAGCAACTTTATTGGTTTTCTTCGTTAGTAAAGAATACAGGAAAGAACAGGTTAGTAGTTGAAAATGTTCATGTGTAGAAACGTAGGCTGATCTAACAAAAATTTTGCATAAACCACTTTTGTGATAAAGTGCAGTGAAGTAAGTATTATAGTATCCGTTTGATGTACAGTTAGGGATTAATAGGGATTAATATTAAACGCAAAAATGAGCACAAAGTTAACCATATTCAACCAACAATTCAGCATAAAACTTCTTTCTAAGTCCACGTGCTATAACTGTTGTTTGTTTTTAATGCGATAAACATTCTAGTGAATATTTATTACTGGTAGGTGGATGCCCGACGTTGCCTGTGTGCTGGAAAAAAATCTCCCCTCCCCAATAAATCAAAACTTTTCTTTCAATCAAAATGTGCTGGAAAAAATCTCACCTCCCCAATAAATCAAAACTTTTCTTTCAATCAAAATGGTAGGGAGTGTCCGTGAAACCAAAAAAAAAAAAAAAAAAAGGAATGGGCTGCAGTGGCCGAGCTCAAACGTGAAAGAGAGGAAGAAGGTAAAATCGCTTTTGCTCACACGGCTATGAGTGCTTATAACATTGCAAAATAAGCCTTTTAGACATAGTTTTAGTTT